>NW_022900918.1:23661877-23722702 GCF_012274545.1 Fukomys damarensis | reverse complement strand
AATATGTGTATATATATATATATATATATATATATACACACACACACATAATATATATAATGATATGTATAATACATATAAAACAGAAATATATCTACTTATGAAGATATATGTATATCTATTTATAAATAATGATCACTCATCAGTACAAAATTAGTGATTTATAAGAATTCTCAATTTTCCTAAACCCCGATTTCAATTTTTATTTTTTCCCCTTTAACATTATTTAAATGTCATTTCCTTTGTAAATCTTCCTAGCTTCTTTTCCTGAAATGGCAAAATATCATTAAGGGAATTATCTCTGCAATAATGAGCTCATTGTTTTGAATTATATTTCAACACTATCTCTACAATTCTTGCTTTTTAAGGTTTTTTATCACTTCAGTAATTTAAAATAATATATTTATTAAAACTGAAAACCCTATTAGTGATTTCATTTGGAGCACTGATGCAGTTTACATATTCTCATTGCTGAAAAGAATTTTTTCTAAATTTATCATAGTGGATCAGGTAATTGAAAAGACTCCCAATAAGGAAAGTCATAATTATGTACTGCAAACATGTACTCCTGATATGGGGAAATATAACTCCCAACTTTTTGGATGTCATATACTATATGTGAGTTATTGTCCCCTACATTAAAGTATGAATTACAAGAACAAAGGAAGTTAAAAGTAAGGAAGATTTATAGACAGAGTTAGTGCCTTAAAAATAGGAGAGGAACCAAAATTCACCCACCAAGGCCATTTCTCTAAGAATGTTTCATAAAGCAAAATTACGAGGTGACTATGAAAACATGAGGGAAGTACAAGATGGGTCAAACTATAATCAACCAGTAAGATTATAATCAACTACTTAGCTATTATTGATCTGATATGAAAGCAGGTCACATAGCTAAGATTTATGGAAAGAACAAAGGCATTTTAGGGAAGAGATGGGTCTGGATGTTCTGTGCACCCAGCTGGGTGACTGAGGTCTGTCTGGACTTTACTTGACCAGACATCAATTGTTTTATAATACCAAGTTACTGCTTTTCCCTTAGTTGTGGCATTTTGATCTGTTCATTGAATCTTTATTCTGAGGCCTGGCCTCCTGATGTACTTTCAGTGATAATTTGGATGCCTTTATATTTTGCTGTTTTCCTTGACAACTCAGTTTTCTCTGACTATATATTAATTTTTACCTCATTTAGCGCTTACAGCACTAGTAAAAAAAATTGAAAAACCATGACTATATTTTACATTATAAACTATACACTTAAAAATAGTTCCTATGGCAAATGTTATTTTTTTATCATAATGGTAACATCAATGTGTCATTTTTTTAAAAAGGAATCCCTGACTCACTACTAAATTTAAAGTATAAATACAAGCAATAACTAGTATATCCAGAAAGCAGAGCACTTATACATTTTAAATACAAAATATTCCACAATTCATATAACTGACAGAGAAATACATATGTTTGGATTAAAACTGGAATTAGGCTTCAAGCACTTAGACAGATTATTCAACTTTGTAGAAACAACCTCATTTTTATCCTTTTAAAGTAAGACTAACATAACTTATTTCATAATAATTACTTAAATTATATTAAACAATGGAATGGAATGGAAATTCCTTGGATATTATATAACAAATAGATTTTAGATATTGGTTTTCATTTTGTAAATACAGAATAGAATCAGATGAAAGCTGACTAAATCTGCCTCATCCAATTGTTTTAACAGTCTCAAGAGCTAAATAATGCAAGACCTCCTAATTTAATGTCCAATAATTTGCTAATGTGACAGGCATTGCCAACAACAACAACAACAACAACACCAACAAACTAATAGCTCATCTGAGCTGTGAAATAAAGATGGAGTTTGTGACAATATTCTATTTATGAGCATTGTGCTCTGTCATTTCAGCACCAGTTCAAAAAGAGAACACCTTTTCCTTTGCAGAAAAATTTAATTTGGAATTAGTGTCGATCACTCAAATAGACTTTGCAATTTTTTTTCCCTTGCTGAAGATCTCACAAAATACATCTCCTTAACAATGTACATCAAAGCTCGGCACTTTGACTCTAATGCACATATGCATCAAAGTTTGAATCCATGTCCTTATGATTCTTTTCTTACAACAAAGTACAGTATATTTTATGTAAATTTTTGTAGATATTCACTCTGAATATTTTGTTCCTTAAATTTTCTTTGATCCTACACTTGTTTAGAGTTGTGCATAAATCTTTGAGTATGTAAAAGTTAATTTCACAGTTTTTAATTAAAGTACTTACATTTATCCTATTCTGTAGAGTGTTGGGCTGAAAAAACATATATATAGGGATACATATAAGGATATATAGATATACACATATACGTATATCTCATATATATTATATATATTATCATATATTAATATGTATAATATATATTAGAGAGAGAGAGAGAGAGAGAGAGAGAGAGTTGCTGTTCAGACATCCAGGACATTTTTCCTTAAAGAAGGTCATATTAATAATACAAATTTAAGATAACCTGTATGCTTAATGAGAACAATTAGCCAGTCAATTTGCTACACTCGTCCATCTGACTTTCTTTGGATGAAGTTATCACCTAACTAACACTTTTATTAGCTTTTGATTTTTTTATAATGCACATTTTAGAGTTACAATAAGTCACACACCATGGCCTAATGATGCTATTAAAATTCAAGCCACTGCTCATAAAACAGTTTAAGTCTCTTTTCCCTTTTTAAGCCACAGATATGTAGATATAACAGTTGGAGGTAGAGAGGTGTAAAGGTGTCTCCAGGCTCCTCTCAGCAGATAAGCAGGATGTTGAAAATGCAATGGCAGCAATTCTGTCTGTGTCACTATTTCACCTGGACTTGCAGGAATACAGAGTTAGGTTGGTAAGTCATAACTGACTATTCTGGTTGAATTTTTGGTTTTCATCAAGGTCAGATACCTGATGGGGGTTTCATCATTTCCAGCAATGCACTTGAATGAAATATTTGTTGAAAAGAAATTATATTAAAATCATAATATCGAGCCCTTAAAAGTACCCAAATTACAGTTTGATGATATGGGTTTGCATTTCCTTGTAAGACTGAAAAGAGCTAAGACATATATCCAATGTATAACCCAAATGACATTGCCAATGTTTTCATGTAACAAAGTCTGAAAACACATTGACAATGCTCTTTGCTTTTCATGCTATTGAAAACCTGCATATCTTACAGGGAGGGTATGTTTTAATTAGTCTTTTAACCTTGACTTAAGGCTGATACATTGAGCCTGAAGTCTTATATACTGTTTTTTTTTTTAATCTTCATTTGGAACTTCAATTGTAAGAAATTTTTTCATTCTTTTGGAGGCCAGAGATCAAAGTTAATATTTTTAAAGATTCACATAATCTCTTCAAAGCTCTCATATATTTATAAAGATAGAAAGTTAAACTCAGAAAAGTATCATCTGTACCTGTGAAGTGTATTTCTCAATTGTCTCATCTTTCTAAAATTCAACCATAGCTCAGCCTGCATCCAGTGGAATGGAAAGGACTGGATGAGCCCTGCAGAGATCGCATCCTCTCTCTGGCCTGCATCAAACGGACCAGTGAGTGCCAGTTAGCCATAGGTGCCTCTACAACATCCACACACTCCCCACCTCCCCATGCTCTCAGATCTCCTGATTGTGCCAGTTTTTGAACACATTCTGCAGAGGCACAGGTGGTCATAAAGGTCATTTTTCTGAGCTCCAGAAGATAGAATAGAAGTGAACAACTATAATAAAGGCACATCAGACCTCCATAGTTGATAAATTGCAAGAATCACCACCTTCCATCAGAACTTTGAATATCTTCAGAGAAAGGGAAGAGGGAATCTCTAGTAGAAATTGCAGAGTTCAACCCTGCAGGAGGTCAGGGAGCTCAATTTGAGCCTTGCAGCAAATTGAATTTGGGCCCCTCCTTGATTTTGATTTAATTCAAATGGTTTAAAAGTGATAGTTTAATGGCTACCAAAAATGGTTAATTTGTAAGCTGGACTTGATGCTATTGTGTTGCTCATTGTATCATTTGGGACAAAGGGTTGTGATTGACTTAATGAATTGTCCTTTCTGATATTATGAAAATGAGAGTGTCTATGAGTCATTAGAAATTCAAAAGCTAAACTTTATGAGGAAGATTTAAGTAATTACCCAGTAATTAAACCAAGCAAAGCCCAACTGAAAAAAAAAAAAAGAAAAAACACTTAAGCAAGGTACAAAGACAGACTTACAGTTCACCAACAACAAACTCTGGGGGAATTGAGGTTGAAAAGTCCAACAATCAACCATCAGGGAATCCTGAACTCATAGCACAGGAAGTAACAAAACAGAACAATCAGGTTGTAAAAAAAATTCAAAACAGAAATAATTTTGCAGATAACTACAGAGATGGTGAGCCAAATGGAAGACATGATTAGAAACTCTAGAACAGAAACCGAGAAAAAAATAGATGAGCTCAGGACCATGACAGAATCCATGAAGGCCCAGCATAAAAAATAAATGGAAATGATGAATAACCAACATAGGAAAGTGGAATCCATGCAACTGATTCAAAGCAATACCCAGGACATTGAAAACTCTATTGAAAGTTTTCACAGCAGAAGAAATGAATGTGAAGACAGAATTTCAGATATAGAAGATAGGATTTCAGTCAGTGACTGAGAAAGGAGAAGTCTCTTACAAACTATAAGGGGTCATGAGAAATCAATCCAACAACTCCTAGATGATGCAAAGAAGAATAACATAAGACTGATAGGAGTTGGGCCAGGGATTTAGCTCAGCGGTTTAGTGGCCTGCCTTGCAAGCACAAGGACACAAGTTCAATCCCTGGTACAAAAAAACAAAACAACAACAACAAAAAAAAAAAAACAGACTGATAGGAGTCCATGAAGTAGAAGAAGCAAATACAAATGACTTTAAAATGTTGTTCACAGAATTAATGACAGAAAACTTCCCAAACAGAGGGGAAGAATTTGACACACAGAAGAGTGAGACATATAGGACTCCATAAAAAAACAAAACAAAACAAAACAAAACAAAAACTACACCTAGACTTGTAGTAATCATGATCCCAGAAACCCAACAGAAGAACAAAATACTAGAAGCACTAAGAGAAAAGAAACAAATCACATGCAAAGGAAAGCCCATCAGAATCAGAGCAGACTTTTCAATGCACACCTTCAGGTCAAGGAGAACCTGGAATGAGGTATTTCAAGTTCTAAAAGAAAACAATCTCTAACCTAAACTGATATGTCCTGCAAAACTCTCTTTCAAAATGGATGGGGAAATAAGATATGACAAAGAACACCTGAGAACCTTTATGAATACCAAACTGACACTATAAGGAATTCTAAATAATATTTTAGAAAAAAAAAAGAAACAATGAAGGTTACAACACCATGATGCCCAACAGACCAATCAAATAAGCAAGGCAAGAAACTCAAGGGAGAGGGGGAAAATTAAAAAGAGCCAACAAGAGGACAATGACATGATAATAATAACTCAGTACATATCAGTTACAACCATCAATGCAAACGGCCTCAATTCACCAATCAAGAGAAATAGACTGGCATAAAGGATTGAGCAGCAAAATCCAACAATATGTTGTATACAAGAAACACACCTAGTGCAAAAAGAAGCCCATAGACTGAAAGTGAAAGGATGGAAAATAGTTCTCCATGCAACAGGAGCCCAGAAAAAAGCAGGAATAGCTATCTGATTCCCAGACAAAGTAAATTTCAAACCAAAACTGATTAAGAGAGTCAAAGAAGGCCACTACATCCTTGTAAATGGAACAATTCAAGAGGAAGGGATGACAATCATAAATATATATGCACCAAATATTAATGCCCCCAACTATATAAAAAATATTAAGGAGCATGAAAAACCAAGTAAGCACTAATTGCAGCAGGAAACCTAAATATACTACTGTCACAAACAGACAGGTCATCTAGAAAAAAAAAATCAACTATTACTAGAATTGAAACAAGCTTTTGAACATATGGATTTAATAGATGTCTACAGAGTGTTCCACCACACAAAATCAGAATATACATTGTTTTTGGCTGCAAATGGGTCATTCTCCACAATAGACCACATACTAGCTAATAGAACAAGTTTAAATAAATGCAAAGGAATCAAATTTATCAAATAGTGCAATTAAGCTGGAGATCAATGGAGTAAGAAACTGGAAGAACTTCACAAACACATAGAAATTGAACAACACTCTCCTGAACAATCAATGGGTCACAGAAGAAATTAAAGAAGAAATTAGACAGTTCTTCAAATAATTAATAATGCCAATACAACATACAAGAATCTAAGAGAATAATAAAAGCAGTTCTATGTAGAACAAATCATAGTAGTGAATGCCCACACTAGCAAAAGAGAATGAGCTCAAATAAGCAATCTGATAATGAACATTAGACTCCTAGGAAAAAAGAGCAAGAAAAACCCAAAGCTCATACATGAGAGATAATTATAAAGATTAGATCAGAAATCAATGCAATGGAAACTGAGAAAATGACCCCAAAAAGCAATGAATTGAAGAGTTGACTTTTTGAAAGAATAAATAAAATTGATAAACCATTAGTAGACTTTTTTTAAAAAAAGGAAAGAAAAGGCTCATATCCATGCAGTTAGCAATGAAAAAGGTGAAGTCACAACAGATCCAGCAGAAATCCAGAGGATCATCAATACCTACTCTGAGAACCTGAACTCTAATAAAGAGGAAAAGCAGAAGAAATGGACAGATGTATAGATACTTATGAATTACCATATTTGAATGAAGATAAAATACTCTAAACACCCCAATTACAATCAGTGAAATTGAAAATGTAATTAAATGTTTATCAATGAAGAAAAGCACATGTCCTGATGGATTTACCAATGAATTTTACAAGATATTTAGAGAAGAACCACTGCCACGAATCAAACCTTTCAATGAAATTGAAAGGGAAGCAATAGGTCCAAATTCATTCCGGGAAGCAAGTGTTAGTTTGATTCCTAAACCAGGGAAAGACCCAACTAAAAAAAGAGAGCTACAGGCCAATCTCCTTAATGAACATAGATGAAAAATAATTAATAAGATACTGGCAAACAGATTACAGAGGGTCATCAAGAAGATTATACACCCTGACCAAGTCAAATTTATTCCAGGGAGGCAAAGATGGTTCAACATATGTAAATTAATAAATGTAACACACTATATTAATAGAATCAAGGACAAAAACCATATAATCTTCTCAATAGATGCAGAAAAGGCATTTGAAAAAATTCAATACCCATTCATGATAAAAACCCTGCAAAAAATTGGAATAGATGGTCAATATCTCATTTTGATAAAGGCTATCTCTGAAAAACCAACAGCCAAAAACATATTAAATAGCCAAAAACTGAAAACCTTCACATTAAATTTGAATAAGACAATGATGTCCACTATCACCACTCCTGTTTAATATAGTTCTGGAAACATTAACCACAGCAATTAGACAAGAAAAAGAAATCAAAGCAATAAAGAAAGGAAAGGAAGAAGTTAAACCATCATTATTTTCATATGATAATATACTCTAGATTGAAGACACAAAAAATTCCACCAAAACACTAGTTGATTTACCTGCCACTTTCAGCAGAGCAGCTGGATACAAAGTCAACACTCAAAAATCAATAGTCTTCTTGTACACAAATACCAGACTCACTGAGAGAGAAATTGGGGAGAAAATTCCTTTCACAATAGCATCAAAATATATGAAGTATCTAGGAATCATTCTAAGGAAAGAAGCAAAAGACCTCTACACTGAAAACTACAGCACTCTGAAAAAAGAGATCAAAGATGATAAAAGCAAATGGAAAGATATCCTCTGCTCCTGAGTAGGAAGAATCAACATAGTGAAAATGGCTCTACTACCAGAACTGCTATACAGATTCAATGCAATTCTGATTGAAATTCCAACAGTATATTTCACAGAACTAGAAAAAAATAATCCAAAAATTCATATGCAACCAGAGGAGACCTAGAGTAGTAAAAGCTATCCTAGGCAACAGAGACATAACAGGGGGTATAACAATTCCCAATTTGAAAGTACACTACAAAGCCACTGTGATAAAAACAGCTTGGTACTGGCAAAGAAACAGACCCAAGGATCAGTGGACTATACTGGAAGATAGAGAAACAATTCCAGATGTACTCTCCTACCTCATCTTTGACAAAGGAGCCAAGAATTCTCACTGGAGGAAAGACAGACCCTTTAATAAATGGTGTTGGAAAAACTGCATTTCAACCTTTCAAAGTTTAAAACTACACACTTGACTTTCACGATACATAAAACTAAAACCCTAGTGGATTAATTATATAAATATTAAAAAAGAGATACTAAATTTGCTGGAAGCTAAGTTAGGCAGAACCCTTGAAGACAGTGGCATAGGAAAAGACATTATGAACAAATCCTTAGTAGCACAGGAACTAGCACAATGAATCAACATCTTGGATTTCATCTTATGAAAAAGTTTCTGTACTGCAAAAGAAACCACTATTACAGCTAAGAAACAATGTGCAGTTTGGGAAAAAAACTTACCAGCTGCTCTTCAGACAAAGGACTATTATCTAGAATATATAAAGAACCCCCAAAAAAAATCACCGTCCCAAATATAAAGACCCAATTCTAAAATGGGCATCTGTAATAAACAGACATTTCTCAAAGAAGTAAAAGCAGCAAATAAATATATGAAAAAATGTTCCACACCACTGATTATTTGATAGATGTAGATGAAAACAACACTGAGATTCCAGCTCACCCCAGAAAGAATGGCAGCTGTCAAGAAATCAATCAATACCAGATGTTGACAGGGTTGTGGGGAGAAGAGAACCCTTCTCCATTGTGGGTGGGAGTGCACACTGGCACAACTACTATGGAGATCGACATGCAGATATCTCAAAGAACTAGGATTATAGGTTCCATTTGACCCAGCCATCCCTCTGCTAGGTATCTTTCCAAAATAAAAGAATCATACCACAGTGATATATGCACACCCATGTTTATAGCAGCACAGTTTGTAACAACTAAGACTTGGAAACAGCCCAATTTCCCATCATTTGGAGACCAGATAAAGATCTGGACTTTTTGCAAAATTGGTTACTATTCATCCATAAAGAATGATAAATTAGTCATTCATGGGAAAATGGATGCATATTGAGGTCATACTTTTAAGGGAAACAGATAAGTCACACATGTATAAATACTGAATAGTTTCTCTGGTGTGAAAAGCTAAAAGTGTAAATAAGATTCAAATTGTATAATTGACAATATGAAATAGGAAGAAAAGGGCTAAAGGTGTAGGATAAGTGGGAAGGGTAGGGGAACGGAAATAAGGGAAAAGAAAAAAATATGAGAAAATGAAAAAATGGAAAATAATTTTTGTAAATAGGGAAGGAAGGAGGGGGTGAAGGGAGGGCAGAGATATGGGGGAAAATAAAAACCAAGACCTGTCATGTAAAGGTACAAGATCCCAATGACGAATGTAAATGTACTGTATTCCTAATAAGTACCTATAAACACAATGGGAAAAAAATAAAAGTAAGAAATAAAATTCAACTATAATTGTAAATAAAAATTGTGATCATGTTTCTATAACTTCACAATTTTTTCTCTAATTTCTCCTGCTATACCATTCCCTAAATTATTTCATATGAAAAACACCAAAACTCATAATAGTAAAAAAATACAGAAATATGTTGTGGTGTTTGTTAGAAAGCAGACTAGCACAATTATGAAATGTCTACTGTGTCTGCTGCTGCACACTGTAGGGATATCTTTCCACACCCCTCCCCAACACATGGACAACTTTTCAATCCTATGGTAATTTTTTACCACTGTATAATAGGGAATTCCCATATCTCAACTATCTAACTTTCACTTCTCACCATTCAATTTTCCCAAATTTAAGAAAATTGTTGTTTTATATTCAATTTATTGTGATATAATGCGGCATTGCATTATCACATCTTATCCTCACGGAGTGTAACCTCCCCTCTTGGAGAGGAGAGATGTCCTACTAGAGTTGTGGAGTGGACAGACAATGGATAGACAAGGCCAAGAATAGTAGTTCATTCGTCATGTACAATCACAGTCCAGGGGGGAAGGGAAAACTTCTTGACATTCACGGTGACATAAGGATTATTCTTGAGAAAAAGGAGAAAAATACAAAGCTGCAAAAGTCAGGCTTTATAGAACCAAAAGGCAAGGTCTTTTTGGGAGGGGTGTGACTGGCTGCTTTGCCTATTCCCAAGGGAACATGAAGAATTGAAACTTTGCTACTCTGGGACAGCGAAACCTGTACTTCATTCATTTTATAACAAGAGTTGCATGTCTAGGAGAACACAAAAAATGGCAAAGGGGAATTGTGGGTCATTCGTGGAACTCTATTTTATCAGATGTCTAAGCAGTACATGATATTAATTTTAGGCCTTACCACAATCACTTTTTTCATGTTTGCTGCTCATTTATTGATCTCCAGTGGAATGTTGCTTTTTCATTCTTTTCATTTATTATCACTGTTATTATTTTACATTTTGCTTTTGAATCACAGATATACTTTATTCATTCTGGGTTCTATTTCCTTATTCTGGCAAGTAGTTTTATCAGTGTTTAGCTTGACTTTTAAAAAAAATTATCTATGGTCAAATATTTTCAGTTTTCTATATTACTGGTATAATTTTATGACATACATGATTAAAATCCTAATACTTATCTATATTGCCTTTTAAACATATAACTTTCTTTGACTTTTTTATCTACATGGAATTGATTTTTGTGACTGCTCTAAATATCCCATTTGAATAGCTGTTTCCCTTGTACAAAATCTATTATTCTAGAAACATTCAGTGAATGAGCCAGGATTTTCCTAGTTATCTATAACTACTAGCTTGGCAAAAAGTTAAACATTCATACTTATAACTGTATTTTCTGGTCATTTAACTTTTTCATTGATTTTGATTAGTTTTCCCTGTTTTTCTCTTTTTATTTTTTGGGATCACTGTACCAAAGCCGCACAATATTGATTAATCTGGTCATATTATACATCTCTACATACTTTAATTAAACATATTTTTCATACTTTTTTCTTTTTATTTTTCTTCTTAAGTATTCTTCCCCCTTTGCTCTTCCTTACTATATTTGTGTGAGCTTGTCAAGTTTCTTAAAATTGCTTCTGCAGTTTTTTTTTTCTCTCATTGAGTTTATTGGTACATTTTAGGTATACAATACAGTTACATTCATCATTGGGATCTTGTACCTTTACATGACAGATCTTGGTTCTCAGATTGCACCCTTTTGAAAATATGTGAGCTGTTTTCTTCCAAAATATCTCCACTATTCAACGACAGTTACTTCTGCTGTTGTTATTAATCTATAAGTAGAAGCTAAAAGAATGAAAAAAATCTAAGAATAAAGATACATTGTTCCATGATCATTTATTTCCTATGAATATATAAGAATGACACAGGATCGCCAGTAAACTCTTAAATTGCTTCCTAGTGGCATTTATATTTTATTTTGCTTTTCCTTGTACATATACCCTCTATCACAGAAAAAAATAAAAATTTTCTCTAAATAATGACAGACTTTTTAACTACAAAAATATATTGATCAATTTTATTTTCTTTACTGAAGAATTAAAAAAATAAATAAAAGGTTCACTGTCTTCATAAATTAAGGAAAAGTCATTATTTAAAAGTGTCCATTCCCTTCCAATTGTTATTCACATACAAAATAATCCTACTAAAAATCCTAAAATGTTTGAGTGCTTGTGTGTGTGTGTGTGTGTGTGTGTGTGTGATTGTGCGATTGTGCATATGTAGGACTTAAATAGCATATTCAATTGTGTACAGAAATCTGTAATTCCATGAATAGCCAAGATAAGAAAAATGCATTAAAAAGCTCCAGTAATTAAGATTAGGTAGTACTTCTCTTTAAGTAGTTAAATCACATATTAGGAGATGGCAGGAGAAAAAAAAGCTACTCTAATTTTGTATTGTTTCTATGTGATCCTTAATATATTTTTATTTATAACAAAGAATTGAGAAGTTATGGTATAAAATCTATTTATTTTTCATATTTAATATCCATAATAAGCAGCATGGAATGATGAATCTAAATGTAACATTATCTAAACATTCCTTTAGAAACTTCACTTTATAAACAAAGAAACATTTGATATTTCTTTTGTTGTTGTTGTTGTTTATGTTTTGTTTTATTTCTTTGTTACCGGGATTGAACTCTGGACCTTGCACTGGCAGGTGGTGGAAGCACTGAGCTAAATCCCCAGACCTCATTTGATATTTCTGAATTAAACACAAAAACTGTAATGTACTAATCCTTTGTACTCTATCTTCATGCAATTACATTTAGTTCTAGTGACTGAAAATTTTCTAAAAAAGTTATAGTAAAGGACATGTGTACTTTGAATCTTGGTAGTAATAATCAACTAGTCTTTTTTTATAGCTACAAAAATTTATATCTCTAAAAATTTATTATTAGTTTTCCATTTTCATTATCTCATATTAATGATACAGAATGTTGGATATAACGGTGACATTTTTATCCATGCATATAAGTTACTTTGATGATATCCTACCTCTCATTAATTTTCTTTACCATTTCTTCCCTTTTCCTCCTGATCATATTTCTGGTCTCTTAGCTATTCACTTCTATTTTCTTGCCTTCTTTTTCTTTCTAGATTGTACATATGACAGAAAATTTGTGGTGTTTGTATCTCTGAGTCTGGTTTATTTTGCCTAATCTGAGATTCTAAAGTTCTATCCATTTTCTTGCAGATAGCGTGATATTATTCTTTATGGATGACCTGATTACTCCATTGACCATATATGCCACATGTGCTTTTTTCACTCATCATGAGCACCTCGTCTGACTTGTATCTTGGCTATGGCAAATTTTGCCATGATAAACATGAGTATGGTTTCTCTTTAGTATGCCTACTTTAATTCCTTGGTTGTGACAGAAGAATAGTTCAGCTAATTTTGATTTGTATTTTCCCAATGACTAAATATGTTGAACTTTTCCCCATGTAATCACTGGTCATTTGTACTTCCTTTGAGAAGTGTTTGCTGAGTTCTGTTGCCAATTTATTGAGTGGTTGCTTTTTCTTATGGTGTGAAGTATTTTGAGATGTTTCTCTATTCTGGATATGAATATTCTGTCAGGAAAATAGCTGGCAAAGTGTCTTTCACTCTAATTGCGTCCTTGTTATTGAGCATCTTCATAATTCGATGAAAATCACTTTATCAATTCTATTGTACCCTGAGCTATTATCTGTGACTAATCTCTTAAGTTGTTTAAGCCATTGCATATTGGAACTTATTTAAATTGCAAGGTATTTCATATAGTAAAGATGTATTAGTCTCTTTTTATACTGATATGCTCTTTAAACTATTTTAAAGTAAAAATCCTGCTCCTATAATTTAATGAACTATAAATAGGATATTAATTAGAATTTTAAAAATTTGTGTAAATGGCCCTATTATTATTTTTGAAGAAAGATTTATAAAAGAATCAGAATGATTAATAAATTCAATTCAGGAGTGCTTCAATTAAAATTTCACTATACGATTACAATAACAGTTAATAGAAATCTTTCATTTGCTACTGTTTATCTATTTTAATTTCAAAATAAACACACTCATATTTATCTGTTTTTTTTTTATTGTTGTTTCTAGTTTTGTTTGTGTGCTTCTTTGAGACAGGGTCTCACTATGTAACCCAGTCGTTCAATCTAGGTTTCCTTTTGCAATTTTCCTTCCTCAGCCTCTCAGGTACTGAGATTACAGGTATGCATTGCATAGCACACCATATTATTCTTTATGCCTAATTATCTCTTGTTAGTGTCAAACTTTCTTTACAAGATCTGAAGATCTTTTTTTCATAATGAGATCTAGTAAATCAAGCTTGGAATAGTTAACTTTTAACAAGTATGTAATCCTGACCTTTTAAAACCTTTCTGTACATATTGTGTTGATTTTTTTCAATTAGAATTTTATCATATAAAGTATATCTGTATGCTTTCCTATTTGTTATCTTTTTAAGTGTTTGTTAATGATCTTAGGATATACATATAATCATATGTTCAAATGTATAACATTTTGATCAAAGACAAATTTCATACATAATAGTGATTTCATATGAATATAACATTTAATGATGGCATAATAGTCTTACTTTTTATGCATGCTCTAGAGTATTTTCACACTGACCAAATTGCCTAGCAGTGAATTCCTCAGAAGTTATCACCATCATTCGGTGACACATGAATGTATTCTGGTATTGGTAGTTCATCTGGAAAAGAACTTATGTGTAAATATTTAGATGGTACTGGTCTTCTAACAGCATGAATATGAGATACATAATACCAAAAGAAGTGGCTTTGATTACATTAGTAGGAATTATGCATGATAGTCAAATGGACTACATTTGCTTAATTTTGAACATTAAGAGAGTGGATTTGAACTGAGAATAATTATTACCAAAAACATGTTGTAAATTAGAGTATAAAATATCAGGGCTTCAGGTAATTTTCCCTTAATATATGCCATAGCATTACATGCCTTTCTTATTCTGAATTCCTGACCTCTACCATAAAATAATTTATTCTACTAGTAATATACGTGCCAAACAATTCCTATTTGGCACACTAATTCTATATGACAAGCATTGGCTTAATGCCTACTCATTTTTCAAAATCTAGGGCAAATGTTATTGCCTTCCTGAAGCGTTTCCAATAAACCACTATTACAAAACAAAAGTAGTTTTTGTAGAAGATAAGAAACTAAACATATGATATAATATTCACAACTTTAAATCAATATAGAGTAATATATTATAGATTGAATGCATAAACTATGGTATTATTATATGGAAGAGTTCTTATCCATGTACTAGACAGATATTTATTGCATAAAGCACATTTTAGTAATGTGTTTGTATGATTCACAAAATACCTATTTTGAAACGCTAAAATTATTTAAAAAGTCTTTTAACATTAGCAGCTTCTAGACATCTTTGGTATCAATAAGCAGTTTCTTCTTTAAAAATAATAGAGTATGAGTAAAAAAAATGCCATTGTAAAATTATCCTATGCTTAAAAATAATAGCATTAGACAAAGGAGAAGCTATAATAGAGAAGTAAAAGAAACATAAAAAGGGAAATAAAATGCAAATAATTATCTTCTTCATAAATGTAAAGCTTTAAAGTGTGGTAGTTACATACATTGGAGTACCACTTTAACATAAAGAAGGATAAACTTGGGTAATTCATAGTAAAATCGATACATTTTGAAACCATAATGTAACTGAAATAAATCAGATGCACAAGTTAAATGTCAAGTGATTTCACTAATATGAGAAGTGTAAATTATAAATGAAAAATGAGTGATAGATAATTAAAAAGTAGAGAAATAGACCTTTCTCAATTGGGAGCGGATCAAGAAGTGGAGGGAAAGTGATGAGAAAAAAAAAGGAAAAAGCGTTGGAAGCAGAAGTTAAGCTGTATTGTGCAAACATAGCAATTGCACTGCAAACATATTCTAATAAAATTTAAAAATTACAAATCATTAGAATATAATCTCAAGAAAATTACTAGATAGTCATATGTTTCCCTTACAGAAAGATAAAAGCTGTCATAAATTCATGAAAATATTTTGCTGCCAAAATGAAAAAGAAGAAATGTCTGGCCAACTTTTCTATTTAGCTTTTTTAACAGCAAAAATTAATAAATATTAAATATATAATTTGAAAGACATATAGTTTTCTTGCATTTTCTAATTGATGCCAGAATTATTGTATAATTTATTTCTTATCATATTATATAATTATATCAATTCGATAATGTCTATTTTAAATAATGTCAGCCATATAGCAGAAATTTTGTTAAAAAAATCTCTTTCCTTTGAAATCATCATATGGTAGTCAGGTTTTTTATTGCGATTCAAGATAATAATTGCCTTTGGCATTCCAAAATTTACTGACTGCCCTTCCAAAGCAATGTCTTTTTGATGGATCCTCTCAGGGAAGACTTGATTAATTCTTGAATGGGCTACATGCCACGTAAACAGATGGGGTAGAGTATAAACAAAGTATGAGTCAATATAGCCACTGTGCTGGGATAATCTATTATTTTTTTTCTAAATAACCATATTAATGTACATATTAAGCCATACACACCTAGTACATAAAGTCTTTTAGTGAAAAAGGACTTTGGGAAACTGCTTTCATTTTTCAGGCCAGTAGGATAGTGTTCTATGCATTGAAGTAGCTTAATTAATCAGACAAGTTCGAAACTGCACTCTACCACCCCAATGTAGGGCAACAATAGTCTAAAAGGCGGTCAAAAATTCTCAGATATTGTTTTATGTCTTTTTAAATCAAATGTCAATGTTTCCTAATGTTCAGGCAGTATGATAGGCACTTTTGTATATGCCATCACACTTTGCTAGGTATAAAACCCAATCGAAGAAATAGTATTCCCATTTTAGCAGATGTGAATCACAGACAGAGTTTGCTCTTTCTCCTTCCTTGTTTACTCTATTTTGGTGATCATAAGCATTTATTTTAGTTCTCAGTAATTCAAAATTCAACTTCTTATGGGAAGGTTCTATTCCTATAAAATTAAAATATATTAAAAGTATATTTAGACCTTCCTATGCATAGTAGGTATTGAAGGATTAAAATTCTCCACAATTGTGATCTAATGTCTCCAGTAAAAATAAGATCAATTATTTTCTGCAGAAACCCGTTCACCTCTGAGAATAACTGCTTGCTGTTAAATTATCAGTCAAGAATAGAAGTGAGTGTTTAGGTAGCTGTTTCTCTCCATGGTAGAATCCTTGGACAATTTCCTATTCATACAGATTTTGTAAGGCATGATCAGATTAAGATAACTCTTTTTCCTTTCATAGTTATGAAAAATGAATGAATGTATTAAAAATGGACTTTAGTGTTGAAATATTTGTCTTTGAAACATACTTTAAAATTGTAAAACATTGAAACAAAGTTTCATAGACAACTATATAATCGTTCTTGAATTCAATTCAAGCTATATTCACACCGAGCTATACCTACATTTTTTAAGCCTATGAGTTAAACCCAACAAAATATTCAAACAATAAAAGTCACTGAAATATAAGAAGATAGGGTATGGTCCTTCACAAGATCCCAATGATAAATGTAACTGCACAGAACACTTGTAAAGTGCCAACAAACTCAATGAAAAATAAATAAATAAATATGTAGGGAGACAGGAAATATTCAAAATGGGAGAATAAGTACAAGAAGATCTACAATTCCCTGTGTCTATCAAGTGCTTCAAAAAAATCCATACGTCCTGACAATTAAGATAAATAGCAATGTTACCGTTAGAGATAAAGCAGCTTACCAATGCATAAAAGGGACAGAAAGTCTGCTATGTGGATCTTGAACATTAACTGTGCAAAGTGGCAAAGGAAAATCCATTTGTAGTTGGAGCAAAGCAGTCATTTTTCTTTTTACCCCCTCCCTCCCTCCCTTCCTCCTTCCCTTTCTTCCTAATTTCCTTCTTCCATTCTGCCTACTTTCATTCTTTACTATCAATAGCTAACACATGCTCAACTTCTTCCTACCCAGTGCCTTCAAATAACTAAAAGCTCTGACACTCCCAAAGTATGAGACTCCCAAATTTTGGCTGAAGAGAAACTAATTTTTCCATCAAGACAAAAAGATGCTAGTTTGTCATGTATGGTAGAATGCCAATTAATGGGTACATTTCCAATTAGATGTTTACTATATCGGACAAATCAAATAATATTGAATATAAGCTGATGTTAGTTATACATAATATGTAAGTAGCATTTTGGATAAGAAAATATTAGGTAGCAATATATTCTGAAGAAAAAAAAATTCCATTGTTTATTGGTACATTTAAAGCAAACAATGCAGTCACATCTGTCACTGGGATCTTGTACCTTTACATGACAGGTCTTGGTTCTTGTTTTCTTCCCCATACCCCTTCCCTCCCTTCACCCCCTTCACCCTTCCATATTTATAAACACTTTGTTTCCATTTATTTTTATTTTTCACATTTTTTTCTATTCCTTTATTTTGTTTCCCTTCCCCTTACCACTTCACCTTTAGCTATTTTCTTCCTATTTCACAATCCCAATTATACCATTTGAACCTCATTTATACTTTAGCTTTTCACACCAGAGAAATTATGCAGTATTTACTCGAGTCTGTCCTATTTATTTCATTTAAGAGTATAAGCTTAATGTGCATCCATTTAGCTATAAATGTTTCTAGTTTCTCATTCTTTATGGCTGAGTAGTACTCTATTTTATAGAAAAACCAAATCTTTATTCAGTCTACAGTTGAGGGGCATTTGGGTTGTTTCCAAGTTTTAGCTACTACAAATGGTGCAGCCAGAAACACTAAACTTACTGGAAAGTAAATTAGGTAGTATGCTCAAAGACATTGGCATAGGAGAAGATTTTATGAACAAATCCTCAGCCATTCAAGAACTTGCACAAAGAATAAACAACTGGGATCTCATTGTATTAAAGTTTTCTCAGTGCAAGAGAAATCACCAACAGAGCTAAGAGACAATGTACAATGTGGAAAAAAAATATTTACCAGCTACTCCTCAGACAAAGGACTACTATCTAGAATATATAAAGAACTAAAAAAAAAAAAAGATCCCGAAATGCAAAGACCTGATTAAAAAATGAGCATGCAAAATGAACATTTTTCAAAGAAGTAAAAACAGCAAATAAATATATGAAAAAAATGTTCAATATCACTGTTCATTCAAGAGATGCAGATGTAAACAACACTGAGATTTCACCTTACCCTAGAAAGGATGGCATCAAATCAACAAATCAACCAATAACAAATTCTGAAGTCTTAATCGCTTTCTCATAAAAGTTTTAATGGAAAATACAAGGATAAAACCTGTTTCTATACTTTTGATATTAATATTGAGCAGTATTTATTGAGAGCCATTACAATATAACTGTAAGAGGTCACACAAAAATTTCATTTTACCTCATGTAATCATTTTAATGAAAAGTTTAATTTATAATCTAAGTGCCAAACATAGTTTTTGTATCCTAAATCTCAGCAAATAGTTTGGTCTCAACTGCTACTCTACTGCTGAGTAATTAAGAAATTGTACTGTGATTATTTCACTCGTTGGGACAAAATATTTTGAGCAGCTCAGCTAATCATTTTGGCACCTCAGCAAGTGTAGCGTCAGTTAATGTACTTGGCTAAAAGAAGTCAGTGCATAATGAATAAACAAACCTATTAACTGTGGTGTTTTTGTATGGAGAAGACGGAAATCATCTTTTTTGTAGTACTATAAATTGATTATATATTTTTCAAAGACAAAGCAATACAAGAAACAGCATCAGCAAGTGTATTGTGAGAAAATGTATCCTTAAACTGCCACATATAAACTCATATCAGGAAACCTAAATATGATAAATGTATTTTACCCTTACTTTTCATTTTGAGATTATAAATGTCTATATACACTTTTCCTTTCTTCAAATTTACTATTAAAAATACTTTTGTAGTTATTTAGAATGACAGTAAAACAGATTTCCTTCAGGAATCCTTACAGACCTTTAGACTATGTCAGAGAAGTTAAGCACTAAAGGAAAAAAATAATACCCTTATTTTTCTTTATTAGAGGCCATTTAATTATGGTAAACCACACATAATATTTTAATGCATAACACGTTTTATTTTACCTTTGAGAAACTGGCTTTATGATAATCTGAAAAGAAGAATCTGTCTTACATCTTAGTAGCAAAGATAACCTGGCCAAAATCTATGCCTATATAACTGTTATCAATCTATCTATCTGGGCATCTCTGTCCATATTTATGTATGAACACATATATATTGTACACATAACCTGTATGTGCATATATATGTGTGTGGGTGCCTGATTTATGTATGTATTTGTGCCTATGAGAATGTAACTCCTTTCAGGAACACTGAAACATACACAAACACACATATGTGTGTATAGCATTCATATAATATACATGTCATAATTTTTAAATGTTACACTTAGTTTATCATGCAACATTACATCAATGCTGAATCTTGGCTCAACCTTAGCATTTCACATTAAATTACTGAAGGAATGAAATGTTCCAATTACTATAAATATACACAACTTATTTGCATTTAATTCTCATCATATGTTCTCAATAATATACTGCAGAATTTGTTATTAGATCCCATTTACTAATTCAAAACTACTTGCATTTAACTTGGTAAATCAAGCTCTCTATATCATCTTCAATTTTTGTTCTCTACTATTTTTTACCATTTGCATGTCATTGTGCCACTGTCTTCATGTCTTCTGCTTTAGTTCATTTCAGTGAACTGTTATTTCAAAGGTATACCTCAAAATATCTAATTTTCCTGTGCATATGTGATTTTGTAACACATGTATACTAGTTGGGACAAGCTAGTTTGAGGTAACAAATGTACTAAAAAATTTCAGAAGTTTAATAGTTAATGTCAGCAAATTACCGTTTCTTGTTCTCATTCGTGACCTGCTTTGGTTGATCAATGGTTGTTGTCAAGCTCATTTGTTTGTGTATTGTCTATGGGAGGTTTTGTGTTACATCCACTAGAAAATCATTCATTTAATTTCTATTCTTCACAAGGTAGGCAGGGGTGATGGCATTAACATTCAAAGACATCTATAATGGTACATGTGTTTGTGAACTTAATCTGTTCTACGATTTTGGAAAAGATGGCCATGTTTGTGTTTGTGTGGAGATATGGTCATAGTCGTCTGCCTCATCCAATGCAGATTTTGTGAGCAAAAACTAAATTTTTCCAAATGCTTCTGAGTGTGTGCAAACATTCACAAACAAAAGTACTGATGAATCGAGGCACCACTCCATTTTCCACAAGCAAATGTGACTGTATAGCCTTTCACAAAATATTCCATACAAAATTTTCCATATTGCTGTAATTATGGAGAAAATATTTCTATCTTAAATAGTCAAGTTAATATTTTCTACCTTTAAAGTTACCCAAGTAAACTATCTATGTTCTACCAGATGGGCCTTTTTCTTCGTAATTACTTTTTCCCATTCTGTTGCCTCTGTGGAGTAATAAAACCTGTTCAGCAACAAGAGTGTAGCTCTAATAATACTTTCAGAAGGAAAGTTAAGATTATATAAGGGTTGATTGTTGTATTTGTTCTTTCCTAATATTACCTATCAATTTTCTTCTACGCCACTTAGAAGAGACACAACTTGATGAAGTATGACCATTATCCATGTGCTTGTTCAACTAACACTTTTAAATTAGCAAACCAGGAAGGCAGGCTCTTCATCCAATACTGCTCAATTTCGTGTATAGTTTGCAGGATAGCACTTGAATGTAAGGAATGAAAGTATTTATTTAATACGTTATCTCACGATCTGTTGAATAAAAGGAAAATAATTTGGATGTTGAGTGAACTCGTGACATTCGATTATACAAGCATATTAAATTTTTATTTCAACTATAATATCCCAAGAAAGCATCCAGGTGAGTTCCAGTTGTGTACTTTTAATAAGAAGGATGTAGAGTTCTGTAAAGGGCAGTGCATTTCATGATTGAGCACTTGAACCCATAGATCAGGCTTTTCAGTGCTGGATTAATGTTTTTGTAAACTCACACTCTAGTTTCTGAAGAGTGAGCTTCTGAATGCTCAAAATGGTATCTATTCCTTCAAATACAGGGCATATTTTTATATGTGAAGGCCAAACATCATCTATATGTATTCCTTGTTATTAAGGTAAACCAAGGAAAGGTGTTTTATTTTCTTTTTAAGTATCATCTTTCTCTTAATATTTAGTACAGGGTAATTTTTTATGAAATTTTTGATAAAATGCAAATATTTACTTATTCACTTGCAATTATTGTTATTGTAGATTCACCTGTATGTGTAAAAAATAATACAAGGAGATCTCATATGCAATTTACCATTGTTCACAGATGGCAGCATTTCATAAAACTATATTATATTATTGCTATGAGTTATTAATAAAAATAACTGCTCTCATTTAGCTATCATCAGATTTATTATCATTCATGCTTTTGTGTGTTTAGTTCTATGTAATTTTATTATCAGATGTGCAGATTTATATATTTATTACTATAATCAAGTTACAGAAACTAAATTTCTATTAAAAAAGAATCTCAATACTACAACTGCACCTTGTTTGATAGTCATGTCTGCTTAATCACAAATCTGTCTTCACTTCTAAAATTTTCTCATTTAAAAGATGTTGTAGAATTGAAATCAAGTACTATATAACATGTTTAGTAATGTCTTTTTATACACAAAATTGCTCAGTGAAAATGTCAATGCCAATAATTTAGTTTTTATTGCTGATTATTGCATGGCTTGGGCATGTATATATAAGAATTTGCCTGATCATTAATTTGTTAATGCGAGTCTGGGGTTATGATAGAGCTGTGATTAATTACACTGTTATAAATATTCATTTACAATTTTAAAACAAATATGATTTTAGATTACAGGATGAATGTCAGTATAATTGCTATTATAGGATAATTACAAAGAATTATGGCATTTAAAAAATTCTACTTTTTTTTTTTTTTTAAACTAGGGATTGAACTCAGGTCCTTGTACTTGTGAAGCAGGTAGTGGAACCACTGAGCTAAATCCCTGACCCACTTGTTAAATTTTCACCAAATACCATAAGAAGATGCTTTCTGAGTAGTAGCATGTCTTAAGCACATGATTATCACTATCATTTGGTAGTGCGTGCAAATCACAAAGTTTTACTTATGTTCACAGTCATAACACAAATTTCAACCCACAGATAAAATATTTTTTACTCTCAATGGTTTTACTAACAGCTAAAAGGATGCAGGCAATCTTAATCTAGTGTTTAACAAGTATGGTAATGACTGAGATCAACTTCTGAAACTCTCTCTTCTTACATTATGAAAGGTTCCTATTCAGACTAAACCAAGTTCCTCAGACATACATCAGGGAACCACCAGTAAAAATGGAGTCATTTTAGTCATATCAAATCTTTATTTACTCTCTGATAACGACGAGCTTCCAAAGGCATTTTGTAGTGACTGATGCTCCATAAATTTGAAGTTTGTTGTTAAGCCATTTAGATGGACAAGGAATGAACTATTAAAATCTTTCATCAGCTAAAAACTCTCCATTCGAGTTCCAATTATAAACTAAATAATGAGATCAGATTTGCGGTTTTGCAAAGGGACATGACCATATTGTTTCTTTCCACATGAGCATATAATTGGCTGGAATCCAACTAGTCTTGTTTTCCTTGCACATCTTTACTTTGGAGTATTCTGAAGTCATGTACATTTTATGAAAATATAAATAAATATTTGACACAACTATAATGATCCAACCAGGTTTGCAGGTATTTTTCATTTGTGCACTTTTTATGATAAAAATGTTAAAAAGCAAATATATATGCATATGCATAGATATGCATAGACAGAAAAAATATATATGTACATACAGTACTTTTGCATGTGTACATGTAAGAATAAAAATGATGTAAGTGACCTGTCTGTAATATTTTTGTCTAGTGGAATTTTTTTTTTCTTAGAAGATTTCCTTGGGCTTCTTCAGAGAGAAATGTTCTGATAATTCTCACTTTACAGCTGTTTTTCACCTTTTATTTCATTGCTAAAGTTCACTTGCAATCTTGACCTATACATAATATAAGTACAACCCTTTCTTGTATTGATCTTTTTCTTTTATGATCATACTTTTCAACAGACATAGTAGAAATCACAGAAACTATTAACAAACTCTTAGAAACAATTTTACAATATATTTAATCAACATTAAAGATGTATTTTATCACAATTAAGTGTTTCAGGAAGTCCAGAAAATAAGTCAAAATAAATTAAAATAATTTAAAGTGGGTATATATTAATATGAAAAAAATCATTGTGATAAATGGCTCAAAAATTGAAAAAAATATACAAAAATAATAAACAAAAATTCTAAGAGATTAAGTAAAAGAAGATGAGCTCAAATCAGTAAGTTGCTTCATTTCCTTTACATCCTCACAGTTTCATATCAAGTTGAATTACATATTAGGACGAATGATTTACTTCACATGAAACTAATATGACATGGACGCTGTCATGAATGTGGCAGAATAACTCAGCTTAGAAAATAAAGAACTGTTTTAGAGGAACCCACTTAATTTCAAGTACTATGTTCCTTTTTCGTGTTTCACTGACTCTCTAGGAAAACTTTCTAGAGTCCCAAGTAATTTATTTAAATAAATTTGTTAGATAATCAAGGACCTATTTTAATAAAATAATATTTCATAACTATCTTTGACAGCATGTGCAAAATGAAAAATAAAAGACCATAAAAATTACACAAAGCAAAAGTATTTACCCTTTTTAGATTTATGATATCTTTCAACAATTAAAATTTTAATTTGTACATAAATGCGATGTTCTCACCCTTTTATAGCTATTATTATTTCTTTCCTCTACAAAATGTAAACCAATTGAATATAATACTTCTTTTTTCTATGTATTTTGTAGCTCCTATACTTAAATATAATCTTTTTTTTTATTTTTAAACTGCAAAGAGTTCCACTTTCCACAGAATATTTTACTATATTTTTCATAAGCAAAAATGGCATTATCCCTAGCTGTTATGGAACAAAACATATTTAATCCTTTAAAGATATTTTCCCCATGAACATAGGAACTACTGAGGAGAGGACTCTTTTTCTCAGTCTTTAAAACCTCCTACAAATACAAGTTGTCTAGTAGTCCTGTTGTGAAAATTCAGGGGAGCTACACAAATAGAAACTCCAGGATATAAAGTGTACATAAGTAGATAATCTGTAATATCCCTGCAATCCTGCATATTATGTTTCTGTGATTGCTTTTAACAATCTTGTAGATTGTACCAGAATAGGAAAATACCCAAATATTACATAACTAATTACAGTTCTGAACTTGCATCATACTACCCTGCCCCTCCACCATCTTGTTACACGTGAATTAGTTTACTGATCTTACAAAATGCTATATCTTTCTTCTTCCAGATTTCATTAAGAACCTCAAAACCTAAAAAGTATTGCTTTTGCTTCCCCTCTCACCTTTCCCCTCCTGGGGCCCAGGCCTCTAGTGGCTGATGCCAGCAGCAGCAGAGGGACTCTGGTGGCGTAGGTGAGGAGGGCAGGCTCCTCCAGATTATTTATCTGGCCTAGAAGTATTCTTTGAAGAACTTTGTACGGTATTGGAGGATGGCAGAAGCAGTTTTGGCTGTTTTGGAGTTATACTTAAGCTGCCACTGGACATTGCTAAAGACAGTACTGATGGCTGTCCGATCGCACCATGCTGGCAAGGCCAAGCTTCTTTGCATAATATGTTGCAATAACATCATCTGAGAAGGGGACGGTGAATGTGATCATTGTAAACTGAGGACAAGCAATGAATTATCGGCATTGTCGAGTTAATTCGAGATCGTTAGTAATCCAAGCATGGTTGACTCTTTATATACTATTAAGCAAAAATTGTTGAAAAAAATTTGAGCAATATTAAGGAAAACATTAATG
Organism: Fukomys damarensis; assembly: GCF_012274545.1. NCBI lineage: Eukaryota > Metazoa > Chordata > Mammalia > Rodentia > Bathyergidae > Fukomys > Fukomys damarensis. The sequence continues at coordinate 23,697,015 of NW_022900918.1, read as the reverse complement.
AAGGCTTTTATTGACCAACTTTTCACTGAGATTTACCATTCTGAGTTTGAAAATTTACAGGTGAAGGATGGCCTTTTGAAGCAGTCCACTGAAATAAACATGGTCACAGCTCCTGAACTAGAAAAAAATACAGGAAGAAATAGAGGCAGATTTGGGAAGTCTGCCAGCACTGAAGGGAAAATTACCTTTTAATACTACTCCTTGGATCCGAGGTATTTATTACAAGAACAAGTGGAGTATCTCATAGACCAGGTCTTAGCTAATTCAATCTCTTCAGTAGCTCCAAATGGGGAGATCCTAAGGCAGCTGTTAAAGAAAATCCTGGTAGGTTGGAAAATACTACAGGATTTAATGCTGAGAAGTTCTCCCGAGTGAAGAATGATCATGCCAGTGAAATGCGGAGTACGGGAAAAACGGAGCCTGAATTTTATGACGGAATAACCACGGATCAGAGAGGAATCCCAGTAACAGTGCTTGGTGCTGATTGTACACCTATAGTTTTTGCAGATCCTGTCAAAAGCATGTGAGGTTGCTCACTCTGGCTGGAAAGGTACTTTGTTAGGTATTGCGCTGGCAATAATGAAGGCTGTGATATCAGAATACGGCTGTAGTTTGGAAGACATTATTGTTCTGGCACTTTCAGTACGACCTTGTTGTTTTACTCTTTCCATAGAATTAGCAAATTCATTTCATAATTTTTTAATTGAGTTTATTGGTACATTCTAGGTAGACAGTACAGTTACATTCATTATTGAGATCTTGTACCTTTACATGACAGGTCTTGTTTCTGGACTTTGCATTTCATAATCTTCATCCTGCATGTGTACAATGGTTTGACTTACCAAATCCCTGTATTTCATCCATAAAGCCACCAGGATTGTTCCAGAACAAGAAGGAATTCTTTCACAGAATATTCAGGGCCAGAACTAAGGTCTCAACCTCTCTGCATCTTACCATCCTGGAAAGTTTTTCTCCTACATCTGTGATGGCCATCATTTTGGTACACAGATTGGCTTCATATCATTTAGAGGATGAGATACCTGACTGGATTTTTACATAACTTTTCTTCTTTCTTCCAAACTGATGGCAAGAAAAAAATATAACTGATTTGTGTAAAACCTGGATGATGCATCCTTAGTGTATATTTTCATTACTATTACAAAAACCAAATGATTTTTATTTAATTCTAATGACAACTGACAAAAAGGTAGTATAACACTTTACAGATGAAGGTCGTTCCAAAATGTTGCTCTCATTACATAAATGAGGAATAGCTTTGTTGAATATGTATTGGATATTTTCTATTTTTCAAGCATTATGTTAAGCATAAGTTAACTGAAATGGTGACTAAGATTTTTTCCCTTTGAGTCCAATGCATTGAAGGAGATAAGCCTTATAACTAAAATTTAATTGTAATAGAAATAGAAGAGTAGAAAAAGAAGAGAGTTAATTTCACCAAAAATGGCAGGATAGCGAAGGTATTACAGCAAAAACGACAGGTGGCCCAATATATGACAGGCTTTTAATGAGTAAGTACCAAACAGAACAGTGAGGGAACGTCATGGACCACAGAATGAAACTCTGGGAATTTATACCATGTCCTAGAGACAGAACACTGTGAGCAGAATGAGGACTGGACAAACAGGTTAGAAATAAATTGGTAGGAGTCTCCAATGCCATGTTAAAAGTTTGGAGTTTATTTTCCTGGCAATTAAGAGGCAAAAAAGCAAAGGAGCTTTTTTATTTCCTTATTATCCTATCCTATATAATAATATATGTATTGTGAGAAACTGAACCAGAGAGAATAAATAAAGAGCTAGTAAAAATATTTCAAAAAGGAAAATATGAAGTCCCCATACAACAATAGAATTAAAATGGGGAAGAGAGTAAATGGATTAGAGAGATGTCAGAGACATGGAATCAATAGGTAAAGAAACTGAGAGGTGAGGAAGAGTAGGCGAGTCATTGATGATTCCAAACTTGGTAACTACCAAGAGTACCAACCAAGGGAGAAGGGGGTTTCACACAGGAAAAGGATAATGGGTTTCACCTTATCATAGAATAAAGCACGTATGGATGAAAATCGTTAGTCAACAATTAAAAATAGACCTGAGGGGGCAGGGATTTAGCTCAGTGGTTCCGCCGCCTGCCTCACAAGCACAAGGACCCGAGTTCGGTACCCAATATCAAAAAAAAAAAAAAAAAAATCTGAAATTTAGGCTGAAGGATGGGGAAAAACAGGATGCTTGGGCCAAAAAGACTCCCAAGGATGCTGCCTTATATAACACGTGCATCGGAAAAGCAAGAAAGCTGAAGCAGTGAAGAAATTAATACTAATAATAGTAATAGAAATAAAATTTTAAAAAAATCATTGTAATTTTGAAGAATACAGAATAGGTCTGAGAGGTACTCAAATAAATCTTGGATAAAAGAAAGCAAGAAATGAGAAGAAACCAGTGGACTAACTTATTAAAGCTGTCTGCAGCCAGGTTTCAGAGCCTTGAGGAAGAGTACACACATGTACTAACTCTTAGCTGACAATTTTTACTTGAGAAAAGAAAATAAAAGGGAAATCATTGTTTTGTAGGGATAGTTTTAAGTGTAGTATAGGCTAAAGATAAAAGAGTTAAGCTACATTTAATCTGGGTAAATAAATATATTTTGATGTAAGTTGTCATGTTGCATCTTGAAAATATTTTTTATGTTGTGCCTATATTTCCTACATGTATATGGTACAATAGCAGCAAATGTTATTTTCATAGTATTTACAAAGGATTTAAATGTTTATCACTTCATTTATCTTTATAGCCACTATGAAATACATATGCTAGGTGTTATCTCTTTTATTCACATTACAAACTGAGTCTCATAGAGGTGAAGTTCAAAATCACATAATTTTTGGTACGATTGGAACACATTTTGTGATTTAAATCTCTGATATTTTAAAGTTAAGGGTACCTAAATTTTATTTTTATTTTCAACTTTGTATTAGCATCATTGATTCATATATCATTTAAGATTTTGTTAAGGTACTGACATAGGTTAAAAAACATACATTTATAGACTTCAAGATGTTTAATGTAGTGAAAAGTGACAATTAAAAAGCCAGAAGTTTCAATACTGTAATATGTGTTGTGAGTTTGCCACAAGTTGCTACCTTGTTTAGTTTAATTATTCTATGGATCTATTCCAAAACCAAATAAAATTATTATGTATTACCTGTAAGAGAATAAAAAAAATCAAAAGTATTGCTTTTAAATGTCTTGTGGACATTTGAGGCGTTCTTGAAACTAATCCTCTCAAATAAACTTGTCTTAGTTTAATCAATATCTTCTTGTCTTGTTTAAATTGTGCAAGCCTCAGATCTTCTCTGTTTGCCAACTCTCCTCTGGACTCCTAGCGAATAGGAATATATCTTACCCAGCTCAGGGCGCTCCTAGTGAAAAGCACAGGACTTTTGCCACATAAACATGCAGGTGTGTTTCCATTATCCACATACTCAGCATGTGCTTCCTGGACTGAATCACAAAATATGCAGATAGAAAGAGCTTTCGAAGTAGACCAAAGGACCAGTCTTTCATCTGTGGAAGGTTAGGTTTCTACGTTTAACAAAAAGAAGGGTTGTTTTGAAACTATTGAGTGGAGATCCCTAAAATATTATTAGAAAAAGGCTATATGTGTTGTGTTAGATATTCCTTTAAAAGAATGTTCATGAAAGAAAGGGAGAGAGAGAAAGAGAGAGAGACAGAGAGGGAGAGGGAGAGGGAGAGGGAGAGGGGATGGAATCTACATTTTAAAAGATAACCTGGACAGTGAATATTTATTTTCATTTGTTTGCTGCTTTGTTGGTTTGTATTGCTGTCTTCTCAGACTATGTTAACATTAACATTATCTTATAGATAATTGTATATATAGTGTTATTACTTTCTTTGATTTTATTTGTGGAAACAAAAGTACTATTTCCTATTTATTCTAGCATGACCACTTTGAATTTATAGGATATATTTTCTATTTTTCATGATTATTTGGTTGTGAAAAGTTATTTAAAAATGTCTATGTTTGTCTTGTCTGTTTTCCTCTAGCTATAGGCTATACTCTGCTAAATTAGACATGCATCACACAAATCCCTTGTTAATAAGATTAAAAGTTATGTTCATGATCTCATTATGCACATAGATGCCAGCCCTGTTTACAAAATTTTGTGAATTTCCAAAGTGGAGAGTTGATGCTTCTAAAGGTCATTTGAAAAGTCCAGCGGTGGTAGCTGTAATATACCAGCAACGAAGCTTGCCGTCATCTGGAGTTTTTAAAATCGATATTGTCATTTATTTGGAGATTTGCTGAAAACAATAAGGTTATTTGAAGTGAATAGCATCAGTGTGATTTTGTGGATTTTTTTTCAGCCTATACTCTCCTTTCTTCCTCACTCCTCTTCCGCTTCTCTTTTCACTCCTTTTCTTTAGTTTTCAATTTTTGAAACTCTTCCTTTACCTTTTTTATCCTGTTCTCCTATAAAAAGAAAGTATTATATAGTTGCTTCAGTTTTTTGTTCTGTTTAATTTTTTTAAATTGTTCATATCCCGATGCCTACTTACACTGTTTTTAAGAAGGAACCATCAACTCTGTGCTGGTTAATCAATTATATTAACTAGAATACAAAAGAGTCCTGTCACAACTTAAAGGATGGCAGATCATTGTAAGCTCATCTTTATATTTTGTAGTTGGGTATGAATCAACATCATGACCCTTAATTTCAAATTGTAGGTACTTCTTTCTGGCATATTAATAAAATCAAAAGTATATCTTTTAATAGGTCTAAAATCTTGTTGGAGAAATTTGGAAAAGTAATTTGCCTTCCTAATCCCTACTTTGATCCTATTTCAAGCATTTGAGGAAAGCATAAACCAGAAACAAACAAACAAACAAACAAATTGAGTTATTTTTCTAGAACTAGAAACATTTATTGATATTTAATATTCTAGATAGTTCTACCATTTTAGAAGTTGCTAGATACGTCATATATTCTATTTTTAAAAAGCAAAAATCAAATGAAGTATTAATATTTGGAATATCTGAATATATACATGATGGTTATACAGAGGCAAACTTTCTTTTGTGATATTCGCATTTTATTCTTGGGATTATAGGTTTGAGAGATTTCTTCACCACTCCTGAGTTCATGCTGTGAATGGGACAAACATCTGTTTCATTTGTCAGTAAACTTTCATGTAGTAATAACATTTTACCAACCTAAATTTGTCCTGTTAGTTTTCTTCTGCTTAATTTTTTTTCATTTGGAGGAAGAATAAATAACATATCAGTCTTTTGTAGTATAATATGTGCTTTGCATGTATTTTTATGTGATTCATTCTCTGTATAATGTAATTTGCCTTGTGGATATCATCTTTTTTGGTACGCATTAGTTATGCTACAAGAACAGCTCCAAAATGAAGTTTCTGCAGAAGCACATATTGCTAATCATACTCGGCAGTCATGACTTCTAAAGAGTGGCACTTCGTCTTCAAATATTTTATGACTCTCCTTTTTAACACTGGTAGACTTTGAATAAAGCTAAACAAATATGATTTGGAAAACATCACTAGTGTTAATTCTGAACCATTTCTAATCAAATTCCTATCCTCAAATATATTGGCTTTGAGAAACCTCATCAGAAGTAAATTAGTATTAGCATCACTCCCTGAATCCCTTGCTATCTTGACCAGTGCCTCAACTCCTAGAAACAAATTTTCTAACAAATTCCTATTATCAATGACATTTGGAAGATGCGCTACAAAATCAGAAAAATTGTACAAGGTAGTTAGTTGCATTTTTCTTTGTTTTTCTAGAGAACAAAAACTTGTTCTGTCATAAATAAATGCATGTGGTAAACACAGTCACAATACCAGAATAAACCTCAAACATGCCTAAGGACTCTTAGCCAGCTCTTCATATCTTGTACTGGCTTGAAAACTGGAGCAGTCTCATATCCATGTTAAAACTAAAACATGCTGAGTCAGGAGAGGGGGCACATGCCTGTTATCCCAGCACTCTTGAGGCTGAGGCAGGAGGCTGGCTGTGAGTTCGAGACCAGCCTGGGCTACATAGTGAGCTCCAGGTCAGTCTCAACTACATAGTGAGACGCTGTCTCAAAAAACCAAAAAACAAACAAACAAACAAACTAAAGCGTGCTGAACATTATTTTCTTAATATGTCTCTCTCATTTTTTCTGGGAATGCAGTATTTACTGTGTAGATGCTATCAATTCCCTTCAATGGTATGCAGGAAGAATTCTCTCTGTAGCTTAGTACCCCAACTTCAAAATAGGAATAGCACTTCCACTTTAAAGTACAACAGATTTACTGTACAAAAAATGTATAAATGACTGATTTTGTTTTTGAGCCGATTGCCTTCCTGGTTACTTATATTGCTTTATCTTTTAAAGCTTTATTGAGGTATAATTAAAAAGCAAAATTATGTATACAACATATTTACATGTACAGTAAAGAGACACATGGAGAAATGACTAGAGTAGTCAAATTAGTTAAGAAATATATCATCTCCCAAATTTGTGTCTCCGAGTGAGAGAAACGAGGTTACAGAGCATCTCTTTCTCTTTGTCTCTCTCCCCCAGTCTGTCTCTGTCTCCCCTCCCTACTTCCTATTTGTTTCATTTCATTAGGAAGATGCAGTAACTTTCCAAATTTCAATAATTTAATACAAAAACATAAGTCATATTATGCTATTTGGTTTTAGTAATTATAGAAAATATGCCTTCCCAGTTGTCATAGTTTGGATCCCCTGTTGTGTTATCAAGAGAGGTGGAAACTCCAGGAGATGAAGCCTCTTTGGAGACAGTAAGTCATTGAGCTTTGAAGGGTGAAGTTTGTTCCTGGACCCTGCTCTTCCGTTCCTCACCTGTATCTCTACAACTCCTGCATGCCAGGCGGTAAGCTGCTATGTGCACCATGTGACCACTACTATGGTATCCTGCCTCACTACAAGCCTAGAAACAAAGGATCCACTTTACTGTGGGCAGAAACATGGCACCCTGAGCCAAAATAATCCTTCTGTCTTTCAGGGTATTTATCTGAGATTGCTCTTCATCATTGGATGATCATGTGGGAGTTATTTGGACAAATTTCAAGACAGATATTATTATATTATCAGCACAGAAAAAATAAGATGATTTAGGTTATCTTAACATATACATTTTAAATTATTCTTCAAAAAATAATTAATATGTAGTTTGGTTTAAAAGATGAGTCTAGGTACACATTTTCTTTGAAATTATCTTAATGATAGTAGTATAGATAAATCATTCCACAAGATTTGAAAAACTAGTTGTGTTAGTAAGATTCCCATCAGTATAACTATACATCTTAGAAAGACTAACTTAGAAGAGGAAAGATTTATTTTGACTCTGAATTTCAGAGGCTTTGTTCCACGGATGGTTCGTTAACGCTTCTGTAAACCAGTAGGGAGGCAGAAGCTTCATGACTCAAGAACTTGACAGAGAAAAACGGCTCACAGCATGGCAGCCAGAAAGCAGAGAATACGGGAGAGTTAGACTGGAAAAGGCGAGGAATAAGATACAGACCCAGAAGTCATGCCTCTGTGACCCACTCTTTCAACTAGGTGCCATTTCCTGTTAACCCATTTTGCTATGAACTCATCGAACGGCTTTTTACATTGAAGAAATTAACAATCTCATGATCCGATCACTTCCCCAAAGCCCCCCCCCCCACCACGCCACGTTGCTGCTTTGCAGAGGAAACGTGCAACGCAATGAGCTTCTTTAAGGATATTTTAGATCCAAACTATAAAACCAGCTTACTTTGCAGTAGAGTAGGTATCACAAGCAGTTATATGTCAGAGGAATTTATTGTATTGTTTTTATGATTTGCAGAGAGCTTAAAACTCTTAGCTACAAAATAATTTAATATTTTTGAAGCCCCATCAAATTTGAAATTTTGTCAACCACTGAAGCTGTAGAATTTCACAGTAAAATGTAACTCATTAAGCCAAAGTGAAACACAACATCCTCTACAAAACTAGAACCATACCCACATGTGTAAAATCGAGGTGAGCGCAGTGTCTTTCTAAATCATTTTGTGGGTCTTTCTGTCTTCTTGTGGTTGTTTTCATTTAATAATGACAAGATTAACCTATTATACCTTCATTATAAATGCCAATATAGTTTTAATGAATACCAAGTGCATAGCCTGATAAATTTCTTTATTTTTGACATATGTTCTTTTTGGCAGGGAGGTACCGAGGATTGAACTCTGAACCTTGTGCTTATGAGGCAGGCAGTGGAACCACTGAGCTAAATCGCCAGCCCTATGATATATGTTCTTGAGAGCAGTAAAGGAGAGTGGTAGCAAATGTGTAATTAAACCTGGTAAAACCAAAAATGGAAAGTGAAAGAAGAGCACTATCCAAAGTGACATTAACTATTATGTCTAAATGTGTAATTAAAGATAAACTAAATACACTAGTTATTCCAACATTCTGTGCAGTATATGTGCACCAATTGTATGTTAGAAAAAGTTTGCAAAACTAATGCAACTAATATATGAGATTGAAAAGATAATATATATTACATTAAAGTTACAATTTTTCAGAGAAATCTACTTTCTATCACTGTAATCCATGCAAGTATTCTTTAAACATTATTATTTTGTAGCCCTTGAGAATGAGTAGAATAATCTCTAGGTTTGGGAGACAAATTCAATATTGATTTTTTAAGAAACATATATGGTTAAACAAGGCATGAGCTTAAGAAAACATAATCATCTGCATGCAATCTCTTTTTGTTTCATAATTAAGTTATTACATCAAAAATATATTTTGATATGATTAGATATTCAAAATGCTGAGCCTGGATTCTTATTCAGTTTGCATTTTCAGTGGCATAAGTCATTGATACCATGCCAGATATTAATGTGTGTTTGTTCAATGAAAATATATATATATATACAGTGCTTTTAACTATACTTTTGCAGTGACAACCATTCACTGTAGAAGATGAGCCATTTAAAAGAGAATTGAAAGAGCTGGGGATTTACCTCAGTGTTTCTGCTGTCTGCCTCAGAAGCACAAGGTCCAAGTTTGATCCTCAGTTCCAATACTACTACTACTACTACTACTACTACTACTAATAATAATAATAATAATAAGGAATGGAAGAAAAAATTGATATTTGTTGTGTGCGTGTACCAACTACACGCAAGGAATGTAATCATGTACTATAAACATGTACTTTTATTTACCAATAAACTCAATTAAAAAAATTGAGAATCATTGCTAGGAAAATTAAACATGTAGAACTAAGAACCCTTTTATGTGTTCCATTATCTCTCTTAGTATGGGAAATGTTTTATTCACTAAGGCTAACGTTGACGTATTTTATTCTTCTTGTCTCAACACAACATTTTACTCAGGGTATTTCTCCTCATCTTTATCAAAGATATCGTATTTTCTTTATGTAATATGGAAAGCTTCATATGTGATGAAAATACCGAAAATGAACACAGTGAACCTGAACCAAAACTGAGACTTTGAACAACTCTACTACTAAATAACTAATTTAATGTTTAAGTATGTTTCCTTTTGTTCTTTAAAATGTATTTTAATACTAATCATCTTCCAGTTATATTACCTATATCAAGTGTAATGTTTTTAATATGTATTTTTCTATTCTTTTCTGCTCACCTTAAATCTTTACCTAACAAATGGAATAGAGTTCTGCAAAAAAAATGATTGAACCCATGGTAGACAGACAACAGACTTCTGTATTAGTGCTGTTCAAAGTTAGGGAAATTTAGGCAGGAAATGAAATTTGGTGCATTACTGAAATTAGCTACAATTTCCAAGTTGAAACTTCCTTATGAATTTAGATCTTTGGAGATGCTAAGATTCTTTCTTTCTTTCCTTTCTTTCTTTCTTTCTTTCCTTTCTTTCTTTCTTTCTTTCTTTCTTTCTTTCTTTCTTTCTTTCTTTCTTTCTTTCTTTCTTTCTTTCTTTCTTTCTTTCTTTTTCTTTCTTTCTTTTCTTTAAATTCCTTCAGATCCAAACATTGTCTATTATTTTTTAAACTGAGTTTTTCATCTAATGCTCATATTATAAATAAATGTGAGATAGAGGGGGGAAATATAGGAAACATCAATCATCTTTTTATATGACTTTACTTGTAAAAAGTAAAATTATGTAAAGATTTGTATAGATTCTATGACTGCTAAAATTTCCAATATTTTCAGATGATGTATATTTTCAAATGCATAAAATTTACACCACAATTTTCTTATTTGATCTCTTAATAATTTGTAAGTTTGGTTGTTTTTTCTCTACAACCCAGCCATCATTTGTTATTGTTTGATTTCTTGATAGCAGCCATTCTTTGTGGGGTGAGGTGGAATCTCAGTGTTGTTTACATCTGCATCTCTCCAATGACCAGTGACTATTTTCTAGAATATATGAACAACTCAAAACAATCAGTCCCCCCAAATATAAAGACCCAATTCAAAAATGGGCATCTGAAGTGAACAGACATTTCTCAGACAAAAGAAGTAAAAGCAGCAAGTAAATATATGAAAAACTATTCCATATCACTGGTAATTTGAGAGATACAGATGAAAACAACACTGAGATTCCACCTTACCTCACAAAAAAATGGCTGCTTTCAAGAAATAACTAAATAACAAATGTTGGAGGGGTTGTGGGCAGAAAGGAACCCTTCTTCATTGTTGGTGGGAGTGCACATTGGTACAATCACTATGGAAATCAATATGGAGATACCTCAAAGAGCTGGGACTACAGGTTCCATTTGACCCAGCCATCCCTCTACTGGGTATCTTTTCAAAAGAATTAAAAGAATCATAGCACAGAGATGTATGCTCATCTATTTTTATAGTGGCACAGTTTGTAATAGCTAAAACTTGGAAACAGCCCATTTGCCCATCAGCTGAAGACTGGATAAAGAAGATGTGATATTTCTGTAAAATGGAATATTACTCAGCCATAAAGAGTGAGAAATTAGATTAATTCATAGGAAAATGGATACATATTGAGGATATATTCCTAAGTGAAATAAATAAGTCACACTGTAAATACCAAATAGTTTCTCATAGTTTCTTTTGTATGAATAAAGTATAATAGTACATAAGATCCTAATGATATAACGGACAATGTGAAATAGGAAGAAAGGGGCTAAAGGTGTAGGGAAAATGGGAAGGATAGGGAATAGCTAATATGGGAAAAGAGAAAATGAAAAAAAGTAAATTAAGTGTGTGTAAAGGGGGAGGGGAGAAAGGGGTGAAGGGAGTACATGGACAAGGGGAAAAAATGAGAACCAAGACCTGTCATGTAAAGGTACAAGATCCAAATAATGAACGCAAGTGTACTGTATACCTAAAATGTACCAAATAAACTCAATGAGGAAAAAACAAATAAATTATGGTCTTTAGGTAAAAAAAAATAATTTCTAAATTTGAATGTGTTATACTGTCAGTTAAATTCATTCTAAGGCATATGACGAAATTGTGTAGTAAAACTGTTTTACATTATCCAATGTGTTTTAGAGAAACAAGATACATCCATTTTTTGAGGTAAACTTTACTAGTTTTATTCTGATTTTCTTCTTTTTTATTGTTGATAAAATTTGAAGGTAAAAGATGGATTGTAAAGTATCTTTCTGATTTTATTATTTTAATATTTTGTATGTTCCTTCAGTTGGGCAATTTTTGCCTGAAAGTAATAGTTATTTTGCAATATTCTGTCTTGGAGAAGAAAAACTGGATTTCTCTCTCCCCGTCAAACAGCACAAAAAGGTGTAATATTTGGTGATGGTGGGAATGTTGTTAGTCTTATCAAAATACTTAAGTAGAATAGACTGTAAAATATATATTTATTATTGAAATTAGACATTAGCAATATAATTATTGCTTTCTGAGTATGTGTGTGTGTGTGTGTGTGTGTGTGTGTGTGTGTGTATGTATGGAAATTCTCCTTTTGCTTTGCAAATGCAATCTTTTTTTTTCCTAACTCAAAGGAGAAACTTGAAAAGCAAATATTCCTTATGTTCTTTATTGTCAAGGCACCTGGCCCTTGGCACATTCCTCCCTAGCTATGTAAGCTACACAGACGTGATCCTTGGCAACCAATGGCGCTATAATTCTCACCTCTAAAGATGCTCCAATTTCAAGGGCTTTCATTCCACACCACTGTTAGATAATCAAAATCTTCACGAATTTTCAGAAAGAAAGAAAAAATCACACATACACACCATGATATTATCGGGGGCTTTCCAAACACTCATGTTCTTTACACACCAAAAAATATTCCCAAAGAAAATTTCCTAATGTTATTCTAAGAAAACTGGTTGGAAGATACTAGATCGAGGAAGGACTTTGGGCTTGTGGGAGGAGTTTTAAAAATATCGCAGGAACACTTTATTTGTGTTTGCAATTCTATTTGTGTGTGTGTGTGTGTGTGTGTGTGTGTGTGTGTGTGTGTATGTAGACACAGACATGGACCTCCTGTGGTCAGTTATTTACTTACTTATTAAATTTGTTTTATTGATGTATTCACATAATTTTGCCTGTTATTTTTATGCTAACTGTATAGATGAAAAAATGGAGCAACTATATTTTAAAGTAAGTTAAACCTGAAATAACTTTGAGACTGCAAATCTCATTTTAAAAGGATATTTTTCTGATGATTTTGGTTCTTGCTGTCGAATTTAGTAAATAAAGATGTTGATTGTTATGGATCTTACTCTTTAGCTTTGTTTAGTTTAACATGCTAATGTATTTCATTAGATTTACTGTCATTGAATTTGTCTTATGTTTCTAGTACACTTTTATTTTTAGAATACCTAGTACATCAGCTCCACCAAATATTTTCATTCTTACAATGATTTAAACTAAATTTCAAAAGTAGCCACAATCACTTTTTCAAGCAACCTCTTTGCACTTATTGTGGTTCTTCCCTTGTTTTATGTTATAAAACTTCTAATAAAGTACTGTGGTATTATTAAGTTTCTGCATAATATAGTGAATGATATACAAACTAAACTATGAAGAAGCACTGCTTTTTCATAAAAATACTTAATAAGAATATTATAAAAATCTGTTTGTAAAGCTATCAATCCATCTACCTCACAAAAGTACCTACATAGGATAAGTTCACAGTCAATATTTGTTTAATTAAAGAAAAGGTAATCATAATCATTATTACTGCAGTTTAAAACTCACCCTTCATTAGGCAAAAAAAAAAATTACACTCTTAATTGAGATTCAAAGTTTGAACCTTATAGCATTTTTCTATTTGCATATCTAAACCAACTCTTTCATTACACAGTTGCAGTCTATTTTTTGATAACATCTCTGTATATTTTTATCTTTTGACATCTATTTTCCTTCTTAGCATGGCTGTGGAATATTCTTTCAAAATACTAAATTTTGAGAGTTCTGAAAACTGTGCTATATCATTAAATGTTCTAAACACAGTGAAATTCTGTGCTACCTAATATGTGGAAATTTAACTCCAATGGGATACTATTAGGAGGTAGGGGCTGTGAGAGATGTTTTGATCCTGAAGGAGGAGTCTTCAGGAATGACAGTAGTGTTTGTATAAATGAAACCCCAGAGAGCTCTCTTGTCCTCTTTCTGCCTATGAAATATAAGAGAAGTTGGTATTCAGCATTCCACAAGAGGGTCCTCACTCCCAACATGCTAACACCAAAATCTCAGACTTCTAATCCCAGAACTGTTAAAAATATAATTCTTTGGTGTTAAAACCACCACGTAGATGGTACATTTATAGCACCTAAACCAAGTTTATACCTTCAGAGCAAAGAAAAATGTAAATTGTAGTGTTACAGATTGCGGAAATCACAAAGCTTTAGAAACATTTGCTGGTAGATGAAGACTCCATTCAACCAACCTAAAGTAAAGTTCATTAAGAAATGTACATTCATGAAACACATATATAATTGTTTGACCTTTCTCATCACTGAAACACAATGCTGAACACCTACAATTTAAATGCGAAGACTTTTAATATGTTCGGTGTCAGCCCAAGACATGCTTGGTCTGAGGTAGAGGCATTGTGGAAGAAGGGTGCAGGAGAGGAAAGCTGCTTATGTGGCTGCAGAGCAGAGCAAAGAGTGCTGGAGAAGAAAGGGCTAGGGCTACACGTAATACACAAGGTCAGGGCTCCAAGATATAATTACTTCACAAGCATATAAAATTTGGAGGGAACATTTTCTTTTTCTCATTGCGTTGATTGGTACATTTTAGGTAAACAGTACAGTTACATTCACAGTTGGGATTTTGTACCTCTACATGACAGGTCTTGGTTCTCATTTTTTCCCCCTTACCCCTGCCCTCCCTTCACCCCCTCCTCCCTTCCCTATTTACAAATGCTGTATTTCCATGTTTTCATTTTCTATTTTTTTATTTCCCCTTATTTCCCTCCACCTACCCTTCCCACCTTCCCACTTCCCCTACACCTTTAGCCCTTTTCTTCCTAATGGTATAATTGACAACGTGAACATTTTAGATCCAATCACCTGGTCCCAAAAGATTCATGTCTGTCTCATTTTGAAAACTATATAATTCATCTCTTAAAGCCATGAGATTTTTAACAGTTGCAGTAGTAATAAAATGTTCAACTCCAAGGTGCATTCTTAGCTGTGATGCCCTATGAAAATCAAATAGAAAGTTAAATATTTCCATCTAAAATGGAAGAGGGACAACATTCTAATTCCAAAAGAGAGAAATGGGGATAGAAATGAAAGCACCAAAGTAGGGCAAAACCCATCATGGTAGCCATTAAATCTTCTAGCTCCGCGTCCAGTACCTGGGATAAGTTATGTAAAGATATGAGCTCCAAAGGATTTAAGAGCACTCACCCCTATGGCCTTTTGCTGATTGCAAACCACAAGCTCTTCTTTGATGAGCTGTCTGTGCAAATTAACTGAGGCTTTCCTCAGCAGACGTTTCCACGTTTCTGGCACCTCCATCTTCCTGGGATCTCCATTGCACCTACACTTAAACTTTCACACACTGGCTGTCATCCTAGGCTTCCTTCTGAAACTTTAGTGGAAGCCTCTATGACCCCACAACTCTTACCTTTGATCTATCTAAATTATTAGTATGGGGCTGGGGATTTAGCTCAGTGGCTTGGTGGCCTGCCTTGCAAGTGCAAGGACCCAAGTTCAATCCCCGGTATCAATAAATAAATAAATAAATAAATAAATGAAATATTTGTACCACGTGGATGATGCCAGTGTCTCCTACCATTGAAAGCAGTAGCCAGGCCTTCTTGGTACATGGCTACAGCTGTCTAAAAAACTCTTTATGCTGAACTTTGAGAAAAAAATTTTCTATTCAGCCCTGAATGATCTCAGCTCTCTGGAGCACTCTTCTCAAAGCAAAATTATTCTAAATTGCTTACCATTTTGCATTTTGAGTCTGTGAAACATGGAGCCTGAGATGCCTTTAAAGGATCTTTATTATTTTTGTGCTACAAAGTACATGACTTCTTTATAATGCTAATCTTTTTAACAAGCAGGTTTTCCTGTGCCTTAACATTGCTGGTGCTTTCTTGCTTATAAAACTACACAATTTTCAAATAATTCACCTCAGTTTTATTTTTCTCCTGATTCTCATTTTAGGTTTGATTAAAGTAGCCAGCAATTCATGCTATGAACTGCTCAATTTTAGGCTGCTTTGAAATTTCCTACATAAGATCAATTAATCCACCACCTTTCATTTTAGCTTTACACAGATTCTCAGGACATTGGCAAAATGCAGAGAAATATTCTATCAAAATATAACACACATGGCCTCTAATTCAAAAGCCAGTGGAGGCCTTCCCAATAGAAAAACAGTCTCCTGAATCTGGGCTTTACTGTCCTCGTTGCTATTACCAATCTGTTACTCTAAAATCTCACTGGAACCATCCATCAAGGCCTGTTTACCACATTCTAGGGCTTCTCTAGCCCACATCTCAAAAGCTTTCCAAATTCACCTCACAAACCATTTTCAGAGGCTTTTATCCACTTGGTGAAGTGCATTCATAGTTATGATCCATTTCTCCAGTACTAATTTTATGTCAGTCAGCTTTCCTATTGCTAAGACAAAACACTTGACATCCTCAAGTTAATGGTGTCAAATTTAATTGTGTTCTGGGGAA
Organism: Fukomys damarensis; assembly: GCF_012274545.1. Classification (NCBI taxonomy): domain Eukaryota; kingdom Metazoa; phylum Chordata; class Mammalia; order Rodentia; family Bathyergidae; genus Fukomys; species Fukomys damarensis. The sequence continues at coordinate 23,680,815 of NW_022900918.1, read as the reverse complement.
TCTGATCTATGATCCAGCTATTCTAAGGTAGAGACATCATGGTGCAAGGACATAATAGAGCAGTGATGCTTAGTTCACGGTGAGAGGAACACAGAGGATGAGTGCTGGAGAAGAAGGGGCCAGGCACCATGTAGATTATCCAAAGTCACATTCGCCACAATTTTATCACTTTCCAAACACATGGAACGTTTGGAGGATTTTGATATCTGAAATAAAGCAATATTCAACAACTTTATGGACGCAGGCACCATAGTAAAGAGTAGGACCTCAACAAAGACAAATGTCCATTAGAATGGAATAATTGCAATAGCTCTGTAGAGGAGATAGCCACCAATGCACTTCTTTTCTTTGCGACTTCCTTACACAAAGTAAAAATTTCATGTATTCGATCTGTCTAAATTAATTTTCTCTTCCTGAAACTAAATTCCAAATACTCACAAGTTAAAGGTTTAGTTTGTCTCACAGTATCAGTTCCTAGTCAGCTGCTTCCAAGTCGGCAAAATCATGGTAGAAAGGCCTGTGGGAGAAGGCTTCTGCTAGATCCATTACACTAAGAAAGCAGAGACAAAGAATAATTTCTAGAACAACAATAAACTTCTACTGGTCAATGCCCCAGTGTCCCACCTCCAGCCTGACCCAGTCTACTAATATCACATTCAGCTACTGAACTCATCAATGAATAAATACACTGATGAGGACAGTGCCCCTCTAGATCAAATAGCTGCCAAAGACATGAAATTAGAGAAGTGCAATTTAGATCTAAACCATAACAGACCTATTTACAGAGAAAAACCACATCGATCCAAGTTCTACAGAAGAAAAAAATGAATGTAGGATATTTCACCATATCATCAAGTAGTTTATTCACTCATTAATTTATTCAGTGACTATATTCCCACCACTTTTTCTGTGGAATTGTTCTAGGACTGGAAAACAATATTGGATAAAATCTCACTACGCACAAGTATTCAAACTACACCTTTTTTTTCTCTTTTTTAAGTCAACAAAACTGAAAACACATTCAAAATAATCATATCTTTGAGATTGACATCTTATAGTTAATATATAATATCCATATATTTTCAGCTCCTTGAAGCCATAAAGATAAAAACCCCATAATGTATATCTTCAATAAATGTAAAGTGGGTCCAAAATATTTGATAAGCAAAATACAATATCTAACAAGATTCCCGCATTTAAAAAATGTATTATATGCTTTCTTGAGACAGTAAGAAATGACTACAACTGATTATAGTCACTGTGGTCTGTTCTCTTGTTGAGCCAACACATTAATTAAATCTGTTTTGGACCAATGCTGGAGCACAATTTTGCTCTTAGAGAATTTACTACTTCCTTTCATCTTTTCATATAAGACTTGTTAATAAAAACCCATTACTTCTTTCTCCTATAGTTCTTTTTAAACACCAATTTTAATTTGACAAACAAAAATGGATAAAGGAAAATACAGTTATCAAGTGGTTCTTTTTTATGAGAAAACTCCATACTAACTGCATATTCTGAGGTTGAGATGGACTTTTCATATATAATATTACAAATTATTGCCCAGAGATTAATTATAATATAATAATAAAGAGATATGGATACTCTTTGGGAAGAAATGAGTCCCAGGTTGCAGTTAGTACTAATTATGGGAACAGAATATAAACAAAGCTATTCAACCAACACCATTTAAAGTAGGTTTTAGATAATGGCTAGAGGGAATTAGAATATTTGAAGAGACTATAAAATACAGTTAATGAAACAACTTTAAGGTAATATAAAATAGACATGATTAATTATATGTATTTGGAAATGAATTATACAAAGAATGGAGGAAATGAATATGAATATGTAAATAAGAAAACTTTACTATATTTGAACTTTATTAATCTCTTCATTTATTTCATGACTATTTAATATTTATTACATAAAGGCACTAGATTTGATATTTAAGAGTAGATACTATACCCTTCATTTTTCTGTGTTGGACTTATAATTTATTAGGGACAAAAATAGGAAATTATTTAGTAAAATAAAAATCTGTCATTATGTGTAGAAACTTCAAGAAGTGCCATAGAAGGACAGGTGTTTTCCTTTGTTTGAAATGTATATATTTCAAGAGATTACTGTTTTAATTCATGTTTTCAAAACTGATTTAGATACCACACTATGGTATCTAAAATATTTAACTGAAATAATAACTGATGGTTAATAAAACAATAGCTGATAATACTGTAATTCCTTGTGGCTTGACTTCAGGGGCACACAGAGAAACATACAGAGTTTCTCCTTTGAGTGAGGAAAATAATGTAAAAGCAGATATTCTATTTGACATTTAGGATTCCTTGTGACCTGTCAATGATGAGATGAATAAGACCAAATAATTTGAGCAAACTGAAAGAAGCCGGGTTCATTGTATAAGTCACTGACCTGGGAAGTACTGTGTGATTCTTTTTCTGGAAATGTTAAAACAAAGATTAAAGGATAACTTTCCCCAAATGCTGTAAACAGAAGTGCAGTTTTTCTCTAAAAAAGTAGCTTATAAGAAAAGAACTATTGGTCAGAGGTGTCATGTTTCAAAGCTGGATCGTCTGTTCTCCCTTCGCTGTTATCATTTCTCCATTTTTTTTACCAGTTGTCATTTTTCTTCCTTCCCCTCCCTTACACACACGTGGTTAGACAATGGTTCCAACTTATGCAGATATTTTAGATCATTTTTTCCCATGTTGATCGTCCTGCGCTTCAGAGTTGTCTTTAAATACAGCTGTTGCTACATTTTAAAACGGCATTGAACAGTGGGAGCCCACGTTGCCATCCTTTCTCTTGATTTCTGTTGCACATAAAACTCTATTCTGTGCCTTAACACTGATGTGGCAAGGACTGTGGAAGCCTCCTCCCTAGCCTGGTCCAGGACTCTATAGGACTGCTGCATAATTTATACAGGCCTCCCATGAGGTTGGAAAGACAGTAACCAGTACGTGACTTTACCCAAGGTCTACATTTTTTCCTATGTCTCTTCTGTTGTTTTTCAGACTGTTAGGAAAACTTACATAAATGACTTATGGACAAATAATCCCGTTATTCATCATTCTGGTCATGAGACAAAATACTTGAAAAAATCAACTTAAAATAGGCAAGGTTGATTTTGGCTCATGGTTTCAGAAGTTTCTGTCTATGTGTTCACCTGAATTCACTGCTTTGAGAATACAGAGTAAACATCACAGCAGGTGAGTATGGCAGACTTTCAGGATTGGACTTGCCCCCATTTAGCTATATCACAAGCTGATAATCTCTGTAAACCCATTCACAGACACACCAAGAAATGTGCTTCAATAATTTCCCAAGAGCTTCTCAATTCATTGAAGTTGAAAATCATGATTAACTCATCAATCACATGGTTAGTGCCAGGAAACTTAACACAACGCATGTTTGCTTACCATAATAAGCTCTTACTTTCAGATTCCTTGTTGTCATTTTCTTCTCAAAATATCCATAATCATCTTTTCTTAACCTGTAATGCAGACTAATATTTCTCCATAGTTTAGCACCACACACTTAAAAAAATTAATAGCACATTTTCATGATTTCTTTTTTATTTATATTTTGAGTGTCATGATATATTGGTAAGTAGTGAGAAAGTAAGTTACAGAATACTTAGTAAGTTAAGAAATTGAATCCCTATGGAAGGAATTACATAGACACAATGCAAAATGAAACAGGTTCATTCTGTCCTTTTAAATTCAAATAAATGTTATGATCATACAAATTATGAAAAATTATTTTAAAGTTATTAAGCTAGTGAAATAAGATCCAAAAATAAATGAGTCAAAGGTTGATGCACCTACACAGTGCTTTCATTACTGAAAATTTAATACAAGTACTTCAGTGAATGTTCTACTATTGTAATGCTCATTACTTCCAATGAAATGGTATAGTTATGGTAACAAGACATTAAGTCTAACTATGCAAACATGGAATAATTTCTTCAAGAAAAATGACAATATTTAGGCTAGTCAATTGGCTTTAAAAAATAGACAATCTCTCCTTTCAAGGAGATCACAGGAAAGAAAAAACTAATAATTAAATATTAATTACAAGAATATGTGATAGGAACTTCGACTGGAGGCAGTTGCCATGTATCATAGGAACACATAATATGTATCTCTAATTCCATCTGGGGATAAGAATGTGCTTTAGGACCATTTGTCTATTATAGCTATAGCCATAATTACTAAGTGTAAAATTATTTCTACTTTTAATTAAACCAGCAGGTTGTTCAACATTCCTTCTCTGGTTAAAAAATAAACTATTCATAACTTTCATTTTTTGCTTTTCAATGTGACTGAGGGAAATACCTAAATGCAATTTCTAAAATTATCTACGTGGAGATTAATATATTGTCAAAATTGTCTGGTTATTTAGAATCCAACATCATTCAGAATTATTGAAATGGTAAAACAATTATAAAATGTATATATTTTACTATATGTTGAAAGCATTTTCAGCATATAATCACTGCTTTTAAAAAAATTACAAAAATATAGAAATTAAAATGTAATGTCAGTATATTTTTTGGAATCATAGATATAGAAATACATTTAAATGATTTTACATACTATATTGTTAAGAACCTCAAAAATATTAACTATTATCTGACATACATAAAGGCAAATAATTTTAATGAGAAAATGTTATTATTTTTTTATTAACTTTGGAAGTATAGATCTAAAAGTTCACATAGAAGTAACAGACAATGCAATACATTATTTTTAGCTTTCTTAAAGATGCCTGAGAAGTTGTATTGATATGCAGCTAAACAGACATCAGTGAAGCAAGAAGATGGAGAAAACTGACCAAGATTGCATTGCTGATGAAAATCTTCCCATGTTAAACTTGATTCATTGCCTTGTTCATCAAACAGAATTTGCAGTGGAAGCTGTGATGAAAGACAACACTCGATTTGATCTCAGACAGTAATGTCATGGAGAATGTCATGGAAAGCATTTAGTAAATCAGCACAAAAATTAAATCCACAGAACCTAGGTGTGTGTATTAACATAAAACCTACTTCAAAATCACCAAAAATTTCCTTGATAAGCAAAGAAGTTCAGAGAAGTCCAATAATATATATGGGAGAATAGTATAAATTTTAGAAGCATTTTATATTATTCTCTACATGAAATATGTATTTTCTCTGTAGTGCTGCATTATCAAGTCAGAAACCAGTCATTTGTTAACAACAACAAATAAATTTCTATTTTCTCATTCATTTTCTGACTTATTTCATCTTCTCTCTGTAGTCAGGTGGATGAGTAAATAGATGATAAAAAGATACATGATAGATAGATAGATGGTGGATAATTTTTAAACATATATATGAAATTTATCCCATTTCCAACTTTATGTGCTTTGTGCTTTACTAAATATTCAAGCATAAAAACAAAAATAAAAGTTGCCATTATTTTTACCATTATTTAATCTAACACATTCCTTATTTGGGAAGGCATGTACCTAAACTAATGAAACAAATGTTTATTTGAATGATTATTCTAAGATAAGCACTCTAATAATTGTTTTCCTCTACCTTTACTCAAAATAGAGTGCAGAATTTTTGAGCCAACACATTAGATTAGCTGGTATACTGCAAATGGGCTCAAAGTAAATGATACTGAAGTGACATGAGTAGAATAACTACTATTAATGTATATTTTAGGGAATTTGTAATTTTAATGTGTAATGATATATTTCATGGAACAATATCAACTTATAATAAAACATAATTGAATAACTATATACAATCATTACCTATAGATATGGAGCCACACTAAATTGATAATTAAATTTGTTGAACTATGAAAAAAATAATTTTCTAGAGAAAAATTCAGGAGACTTTGGATTTATCCTTGCTTTGTACTTTAATGTTTTGTTTTATTTTGTTTTGTTTGGTACTGGGGATCAAACTTGGGCCTTGTGCTTGTGAGGCAGGTGGCAGAACCACTGAGCCAAATCCCAGGCAGTACTCTATTTTTTTAGAAATAATTTTAGTATATATTCTAAGATATTTATATTTAACTGGCTATGCATTTTGTTGTTAACTTTTGAACTTTGAATATGTTTATAAATATAGCAAAATTATTTTCTGGAAATCACTACATCTCTACTCTATAATTATATAATATGGGATCTGAAGTCAATCTCAAAATCCAAGACCTTCTCATGAAATAATTTATAATTTAGTGTCATTTTAATTACGTTGTTTTCAAACTTGTGATCTTTTGTGCTTCTTTTCCCTTAATTCTCTCAATTTCATATCTCATAATGAACATAATAATCATAATTTATGAAGTTCTCATTTAAGAATCTGTTTTTAAGTAAGTAATTAACATGTTTGATTTCATTTTTATCATTCAATTTTTAAACGTTTATGGACTTTCATGAAGGTGTCAAAATGTTACATAGAGTCACATCATCCTTTTACTCCCTAAAGGGACATCTTATATAAATGAAGTACAACATGGAAAGCAGGAAATTAAGATGAGTGAAATAGGGTTAATTTAACTAAAATTTTCAGTTTTCAGCCCATTTTACATATGTTCAATTTTACATATTTATGTGTATGTCAATGTGCAATTTTATGCAATATTACTGTTTTCATTCGTATAACCTTTATTTTAATTACTCCATGATAATAAAAGACTTTATTACTATTTTATATCTGCAATACAGTTTGGTCCTTAAGGATAGCTAGCATCCAGTTATCTTTTTCTACAGTTTTGTTATTTTGAGAATATTGAATACATGAGATCATGTAGCATATATTTTCTGATTGACCGGTCTCTCTAAGCATAGTATTCTACAGTCCATCCATGTTGAAATGTGTCTTAATAATTTGTTCCCTTTATTGTTCAGTAATATTCCATTTTAGGTATGTATAAGAATTTTTAAATTATTTAATCAGTGAGGATATTTAACTTCTTTTTCAGCTTTTGACTACTAGTAATAAAATTTCTATGAAAGCTTATGTGAAGCTTGTTTTTTTTTTTTTTTACTTTCGATCATAATTCAATTTGTAAAATTCTATAAAAATTAGAAGTAATTATTTATCTAACCTATATTAGGGCAGGTATTTAAGTTTAAGTCCAGATTTTTTATAAATTAATATTGTTGACTATCTGATAATACTATTTATTCTTTCTACTACCACTGGTCTTCATATTTCAAGACCCCCAATAACAATTATCAGACTTACAGTGAGGGGTTCTCAATTATTACATATGGAATTTTTGTTTTTATGTTAATGAGCACCCCAAAAGCTAGGCTTCTGTTTTGTCATGAATTTTACTGCTATTTCTAACTGAAGTTATTCTGGTTCTGTTTCTATTTGCTCTCCTGTATTGAGATAGGCAAGCTGTGCTTGAATTAATAGATAAAAAAAGAATTTAAATTTTAATTTTTTGCCAATGACATGATCATCTACATGGAAGTCCACAAAATCTCTACAAAAAGACTCAAAACTAATGTCCAAATTGGTTAGTGTAGCAAGATACAAAGTCAGCACTCAAAATTCATGCATACCACAGCATTCATGCATACCAATATTAAATTCACTGAGTGGGAATGCAGAAAAGCAATACCATTCATAATAGCATCAGGAAAAATGAAATACTTAAGAATTAATCTAAGAAAATGAAGGGCCTTTGCAATGAAAGCTATAGTACTCTGAAAATGGAGATTGAAGAGGATACCATACAATAGAAAGATATCCCCTGTTCCTGGATAGAGAGAATCAATATAGTAAAAGTAGCCATATATTCAAAACCGTTATATAGATTTAACATGATCTCAATCAAAATAGCAATAACATTCTTTATAGAACTGAAGAAAGCAATTGTAAAATTCTTATGGAACCAGAAGATATCTAGAGTAGCAAAAACAATTCTGGGCAACAAGGGCAAGGTAGGGGACATCACAACCAAGACTTCAAATTATACTACAAAGCTACAGAGATTTAAAAAAAAAAATCATGGCATTGGCACAAGAATAAACCCAAAGTTCAGTGAGACACAATGCAAGATACAGAAGCAATTATGGGAACACTCAGCTATGCTTTTGTTGACAAAGGGGGCACATACCTTTGCTGGATGAAAAATAGTTCTTTAATAAATGGTCCTGGGAGAATTGGGTATCCACTTGCTAAAGACTGAATTTAAATCCATACTTCACCACCATGCATTAAACTGAAATCAAAAGGGATTAAAGAGTTAAACATTAGACTAGAAATGCCCTGTTGGAAGACAAATTACATACAATTCTTGAAGACATACCTGTAGCTAAGTCTCTTATGGACAAAGCTTTGTTTGTACAAGAAATAATACTGAGAACAACAAATGAAATAAAATCATATTTTAAACATACTGCACAGCAAAGAAACCCATTTACTGATTGAAGAGACAACCTAGATAATTGGAAAATTTTGCCAGCTACATCTCACACAAAGGACTAATATTTGGAAGATGTAAATAATTTAAAAAAATTAGAACCCTGAAAATTAAAGAAGCAATTAAAAATATGCATCTGAAATTAAAAGATACTCCTCAGATAAAGGAATACAAATGGCCCAGAATTGCATGAAAAATGAGTGATATCACTGGCCATTTGAATAATTCAAAGTAAAACAACAGAGTTTTCATCTCATTACAGAAAGAATGGCTACAACCAAGAAATCAACAAATAGCCAATACCGGTGAGGCTATGGAGAGGGGTTTGACTTGTATAATTGGCTTGACTGTCAACTGATGCAACCCCTATAGAAATCAGGACAGAGAGAGAAAAAAAAAACCTGAAAGTAGGAATTAAATTTGATCAAGCTATTCTACTTCTAGGAATTGTCCCAAAAGAATTAAATTTAAAAAAAATTAAAATGTTCACATCACAGTGACATAGGCAGTCCACAAATTTCTAATAGCTACATCTTGGAAATACCCTATTTGACCATCAACAGATGAATGGATAAAAATATAATATTTATACATAATGAAGTACTGCTTCACCATAAAGAAGGATAAACAAGATATTTGAAGGAAAATGGACACATCCCGAGATCACGTTAAGTGAAGTAACTCAGATACACAAGCTTAAATATCGATAGTTTCTCTTAGATGACAAACTCATTACATTTATAAAGTACAAAATAAAAGACAATAGGGATAAAGGAGAGAAAGAAAAAAAGTATTGTAATCCAGTGCAGACAGTGTAACTAAAATTGTACCTTTCCTTTATACAATTGTCTTATGCAATTTTACATTCTTTGGCCTATTGGTCCGTTTTTTGATCTATACATTTGATAATTAACTTTACAAGTTAAAGAAGTGAATATGACACTGGAAAAACAAAAGAGGAGTGAAGAGAGGGGGAAAAAGGGAATTGAAAGGTGTTATATACATGTACCTGTTATCTACAATGAATGTGATCATTATGAACTGTAAATGAGTACTAATAAAAGTTTAACAAATAAATGAAACCATTAAAATTAATTAGCAGGGCATTTGACAGTATTATTTCATGTATTAAGTAAATTTATACCAAAATTGTGATAACAGTTTTTAAAATAAAATGTAGATGATCGATATTGTGATAGGCAAAATAATGGCCTCCACCAATGTTCCTAGTAATACTCAGATTGTGAATATAATATGTATCAAAATGTAATTAATATTAGAGGTAACTAGTAAACTGACCATAAAATGCAGCAACTGTGGATTATTCATGAGATATTAATGTAATCATCAGGGTCCTCAAAATTGAATGATTAAAGGTGTAGTCTGAGTTAAAGAAAGAGCTATAATGAAGGAACGAGAGAGATTTAAGTAGGTGACAGATTTCATACTATATTGTTGATGTAAAATATGGAATAAAGTGCAAAACAAAAACAAACACAATCAAAAACTGCAGGTGGCTGAAGAAGCTACAAAAAGGAAGGAATTTTCCCAGAAAGCATACAAAATTAAAGCAGCCCTTTTTATAATCTGAATTTAGGGCCAGGGGTATAGCTCTTGGTGCTGCTGTGCCTGTCTGCCTGGCAAACACAAGGTCCTGAGTTTGATCCCCAGTACAAAAAAGAATAAATAAATAACAAGAAAAGAAAAGAAAATATTGTGTCTGCCTGAATTTATCCTGATGAATTTTAGATCTTTGATCTTCACACAAATGTAAGATAACAAATCTGTTGTTTTAACCACTAATTTTGTGGAAATTTGAAATAATCAACAGGAAAAAAATGAGAGAAGATAGACAGACAGGTATGTAGATGGCACTGTCTTTACTTTGTACAACCAAGGAAACATTATGAATTTGAAGAAGAAAACAAATTTACAGTAACCAGCACCCATTGCTCTGTTTCTGTATACAAGAAAACACAAGCCTTAGGTGTTTCACTTCTCTTGAGTCTTTTACACAAGTCTTTTGAGTTTTATGTCGTTCAGTACCTCTGTTCATACCATGTAGATCATTTTATTTATTATTTGTTTATTATTTTTTTCCAACTTGGTCATCTTATTTATTCCAAAGTCTCTAATTTTGTATAGTTGAAATATACTGAATGATAACCAAATATTTCAAGATTCTTCCCTAGGATGCAATGGAAAATTATCTTTTTCAACTTCTTTTGTGTTGTATTCTCAATAATCTAATGTGAGTATACTTGGCCTTCCTTACACCTTAATGATGTTATCGTCACAAAACTGGATTTGGATTTCTGAGCTACTTCACATTTGGTAGGTGAAAAATAAATCTATAAAGTTGAGTGTTACTATAATTGGACTGTTAGCCAAAGTAGCAGTGAATGTCAAAAATTATACACCTTCTTAGTTAAAATTTTATCCTTTAAATGAAGAAATGTCCATTTTTTCTGGTTGTCTAATTGGCTAGTGCTATTTCAATCAGCATTTCGTGATCTAACTCAGAAAACTCTAGTGCTCCCCAAACCTATATTAAACTGTGAGCACAGTTTAATGCCATTTTACCTACTTGATAAAGATACCGTTCTTGTGCACTCCCAAACACTGCATCAAATAACAAAGTGGAAAGCTATTCCCAACCTCCTCCCATTCTCAACAGCTACTATTTTAAATTTGACAAGTCATACATATGGATAAAAGAAAATTGTCTACTTCCAAATGGCTGTAATGATATAGGGAACTACAGTTAAGTATAAGAAAATTGCATGAACTAAACTCAGAAAAAAGTTTTCAGATAAATTTTAAATTCATAATGCTATTCTTTACTGAATTCTTGAGGGACTTTCTTTAGTTTAGCTTTGGGGTCATTTAGAATAAGAAGTGGAAGTAACACATATTTCAGGCAATATAAAGTATATTAATTTTCAGTACCTTTGGTCAGAAGCTTGATTGCAATCATATTGTTCTTGGTATGATTTTTTTTGTCATAATCATGATTGGACCATCTCAATAACTTAGCTACAGATCAAACTTGGGGTTCATCTGAGTAAAGAACTAGCATGCTTCTCTTAAATCATATTTGCTTTTTACTACAGATACTTTTTCCATCATTGTAAACTCTAGCAGTATATTTTCATTCACCAAGTTGTCTATACAGTAATTATTACTAAAGAAAGCAAAAAGTATCTTTGAACAAACAAAAGCTGCAGAAGGAACATAATACAATTTGTAACTACAATGACAAAAACAATTCCATTTTCTCATGATGGTTATAGCTGTTCAAGGAAAGTTAATTGATAAATTTTACCAGATTAATGCATTTAAAAACACATCAGGTCTTTAGTCTGAAGTTTTCATATATGTGTATTATAACCTATCATATTGCTCAATTTGAAGCCAATTTAAGTTACTAATTTATGTTGAGTTGAATATACATCACAATGCATATTATTACTAATTATTTTTCTATTCATTAAATTTGAGTATAAATGCTTGAAGAATTATAAAATTAGATATCTGTTAATTGATAAGAAACTAGTCTTAGGTGAACATCTTCAAAATCTTTAGCATCTGGCATGTATTGCTGTGGTAGCACAAAGACATTCACACCTCAATCCCCATAACCTTTGAATATGTTGCATTTCATAGAAAAGGAGAATTTGCAGATTATATTGATTGTAGACATCATAAAATAGAGAGATTCCTCTGAATTATCTAGCTTGATCAGAAGTAGTCAATTTTCACATCATTTTATAAATTTTTAAACACTTTATAATAGTTATTAAGGAGAGATCTTTCTTTGGCTAGAGTCAGGAAGACGCAGTGCAGAAGGCGGAAAAGATAGAGCAGAAGAGGAAGCTAGAAAGGTACTGGGAATGGGAGGGGTCTGACATACCCTTTCAGATGTACGGGGGTCATAGACTAGGCTGGAGGTAGACGAGAAGGAAGTAAGGATAGCGATGCCTGATGCCTGTCTGTCAGTTACACAGGAAACACGAACCTCGGCCCTAGAACTACAAGGAGCTGACTTCCAGGAATCGGATTAGTGAGAGCGTATTCTTTCCTAGGTCTTACACAAAAGAAATCAGCCCTAGCGGCACACCGATTTCATCCCTCTAACACAGACTTCTGATCTACAGTACCTTAGACTTCTGTTTTCTTTCTGTTCCATTTTCTTTTTTGTAACTTCCAAAGTTTATGCTATTGATATAAGTTGAATATTATCACTTATCAGGTTCACCATTTTATTTTACCTCTTTCCTATATATATGATCACCACTTTTAAAATACATACTATCAGATATCCAATAATAAATACAAGCAGGAAGATGCGTATGATGAGTCAAATAAATGTCATATTTTACAAAGGAAAACTAAATTGATTTATTTTTATTCTTAGAAACAGCATCAGTTACTCATGCCATAAAACAAGGTTTGGTGCATTGTATGGAAATTAAATAAGAGAGCTATCAGACATTTGTCATAAAATAATCTCTAAACCTCAAAGTTCACTAAAAATTTAAAGTAGAAAAGACCACATCTATAGGAAATTCTAAAGAAGATAAGAATATGACTTGTAGACAGAATAGCAATCATATTTAAATTCATGAACATAAGATAATATAGAAAGAAAACTCAGGTCAGCAAAATTAAAAATAACTGAAAGTACACCACAAATACTTATGCAAACTTTTTTTTTCCAGACACTGTTTGTATTTTTGCAGTTTTTTGAGGTATAAATGAAAAATAAAATGGTTCATTATATTACTTCTCTAATATTCTAAAAAAAAGTCAAATTCCTCAATGTGCAGAATAGAATGGTTTTTGTTTGTGAATGGCAAGTGAAGTTAATGGGAGACATTGACAAAAAGCTACAAAGTTTAGCTGTATGGGTTGCATAAGTTCCCTATTTTCAATCTACAGCATGATGACTCTAGCAATTGTATACTTTATGTTAAAATATTTTTCATTTTATGTATTACATGTATTTTAAAAATGCATCTCTACCCCAAAATAAAGTCATTACAAGCTAACTTAACTCATAGATATTAGAATATTTAGAGTTGCCTACAGTTTCATTTCAAATAATCCTGAGTAACAGTAGAATATTTTTCATGAACATTGACTTCCTTTTCTAACATTAAACATTTGTTTATCTTCAAAGTTCTTTATTGGGCAAAAAAATCACAGTTTAGTTCACCAAATAAAGTACTCATTGTTTTGGCAAACATTTTCCAACTGGAGTATGTCTTTCGATTACTTTAGCAAAATAAGCATCTTTTTTAGAACTCAAGGAGAGCATGCTTTGCTTCACGCTCCCTTTAGCAAGCTTTAGCTAAAAATTATCTGAGGATTATTTCTAATTAGCAAATCATTTTTTTAAAAGTTCAGAATTTAAGTATAAGTTTAATACTCTCAGACAATAAAACAAATGTTGCCTTTAAAAATACTAAACTAGATTTTAGGAAGATGTCCAGATGACAAATAAACATACAAGAAGAAGCTCAACATCTTTTGTTGTCAGTAAATGCAAAGTAAAACAGTAAAATGGATACAATTCAAGTGAAACTTCCACTGCTACACTTTGATAGAATCTCTTTTTAATATGTAGTTATCATAGGGTCTAGCAATCATGCCCAGCTGACTTGAAAATTTAGAAACACAGAAAATGTCAATCTTTATAACATTGTTATTCATTCATAGTTGCCTCAAACTGGAATCAATCAAGATATTCTTCAAAAGATTAAAGACTAAAGGGACTGTTGTACATTAACACACTGACATATTAGTCAGTAAAGAAAAATTACAATGATATGAATGAATCATAAAAATATTATTCTGAGTGAGAGGAGACTGAGGAAAAGGTATATAATACTGGATTCCACTCATATAATTTACAAAAAATGAAAGTATATTTATAAAAATAAAGTAAATTTACCCAAACTGTGAGGAGAGGGGAATTCTTGAGTATATTTTAAGAAGGTAAGACACACTTGTATGGTACTGTATTGTTGCACACATGACAGTACATTTTTCATAAACCATGCATAGATACATAAATGAAGTTTAACCTATGCAAATCAAAAAGAAAACCAACTGAGCTTTTGGAGGATCTCAGGATGGAAGCCAGTACTTACTCAAAATTCAAACTTTCTTATAAACATAGTTTATTTAAACAAAAAATCTTAATCACATTTTCATTTTGGAAACACAATAATAATTTGTTGCCAAAAATCCCATAATTTTTGTAATTAGCAGTTTATGCAAAAAGAATATTCTATTAATTTTGCCTACATTGCTCATCTGTAACTTCAAATCAAAAGTGTAACTAAGTAATATTTTAACTTTCACAAATAAATAGTTTTCTATGCATTACATATTTTTAACACTGATGTCTTCAACCATGGGAAAGTTTGGGACAAAAGTTCAAAATGTTTTTTAATGAGTTCACGAGTCACTACTTGAAACATCTTGGAAGTTGTGCTCAGTTGACTCTTTAAATATTAGCATGAATGACTGTAAACATGCAAACCCTAATATAAACACATTTTATGCTTTATTCACAAGTGTATGCTCCAACATGAACAAGAAAACAAGTTCCTATGCTTTCAAGATAAAATCAACTGCAAGCTCATGAGAGTTCTAGATTGTAATTACCCTTATCATTATGTGACCAACTTAGTGCAGAGATTACTAACAGTAACACAAATCACTTTGGTAGAATTTCTCTGCTAAATGTTGCTCTCAGGAGAAGACACAGTCTTGCGATTTAGCCCTGTGTAGGCAATTTAAACTATTTGACTTTAATTACAGATTTAAAAGTAAGAGTCTATCTATATCTCATTTAAACAATTCATAGTTTAAAAGTAAATCATGTCACAATTCCATAGAAAGAGTCATTGCCAAAGTACTACTAGTTTGATTTCACTGTGCATGAAAACATCAAATTTTAAGGAAGACAATTCTTTTTAAAGTAAGCCCAAAGGTTCAGTGGATGCAATCATGGAATAATGTCTGGAAACTGCATACACAGCAGAATAGTAAAATAATTACTTATATAGTCTTAATTTTGGTTCTTTATCAAAATGTGCTTTGAGAACAAAATTGAAAAATTATGGTTCTAGAGTGCTAATCTATTTATTTGATTTAAAGACAAATTTATTATTTTTAAGACTATTCAAAACTTCTTGTAAGGGTAGAAAAAACATACTTTGAAATATCATTGGAAATTAATTTTATTTCCCTAATCATTTCATTTTATAAAATAAGTTTATAAATGATTGAACAGACTTGAAATGAGAAATATTTTATAAAAAAAACATTACTCATCATTTTTCAAGAACTTCTTTATATTTATCAATAGTATAGCTATTACTGTATGTAGTAAACATGGGGATATAATAACCTGATTTCCTTCTCAATATGAAACGTGTCAACTCTTTTTAACGTGGTGCTGAAATATCTGTATCTGTGGACTCCATCAAAGTAGTTTTCTTGAAAGTATAGGACGTATTTTATCAGGTGAACACAGTTCTGATGGATGATGTGTACAGAGAACACAGAAGTCTTACGTAGTCATTTAATTGATGGATCTTAATTGAGAAAATATGTCAAATTTTATTCTTTTTGTTACTTTCAGAAACAGATTAATTGGTGTTTTTCAAAGTAGTCCTGACCTAGCCACCAAATATGAGGTAAACCGCTAGTGAAAAAAAGAAAAATAATTTCTAATAATAAATTTTACTTTTAGAATAATGGATGTTGATAAATGCAAGATTCATATATTTTAAGAAAAAAGATGAAGACAAAAGGGTTCTCAAATACAAAGTACATTTTAATAAAGCATTAGTAATAATATAATGCTCCAGATTTTTTTCAAGAAGTTACCAAATTTCTCTGAATAAAACTTGTTTTGCTTGATTTATCACAGATACATAAATCAGAATTTCCAAAAGCAGGTGATCAAAAAACTGAAAGAGATCTTGCAATATCAAAAAAAAAAAAAAAAAAAACTCAAGCACTCTAAAATCATCCCATATTTATTTTATTCAAATCAAAATCAGCAGTGAAATTTTCATGCTTCTCCATGGAAAATATTACTTCTCTTTCTCCATACGTAAGTAGATAGACTTATGACTGATGATAAGGTGGATTTATGATATATAAATTGATAGATGATAGATCTAAATTAGGTGAATGTGAGGACACAGAGATGCCACAAGTACATTTCCTTCCTAAAAATGAGAACTAGACCCTTTGCTCTTAATGTGGAATGTTTAAATCTGCTGAAGTCACTAGTAGTCCAGCCATATTGCAATACAACTTCTGAGGTAAACAAATGCAACTCATTATTTATTTTATATAAATAATGAGACTTCCTTATTAAATAAAAAATGAATACATGCCCAGGCAGAAGTCATTATTTTTCCCTCTTCGCCTTCTGGTTTTATATAGTGAGAACAAATAGATCTTTCCTACGGGGCTGATATAGCACAATGAAAATATATTTGTATGGATATAGGGAATGACTTAGACTGATTTTTCTGGATTTCTTTTATTTGTAATATATCCTCCATAGTTTAGTGACCTTACATGTATGCATAGAGGACAAGGCAATTATTCGAGGTGTATCTATGGAGCCAAACCAAACAGGTAGCAAATAAAATGAAAGAAAAAATGAAGATAATATATAGGATTAGGAAATATATTAAGAAACTATCTTCCTTCTTGTTCCTTTTCTATGGAAGCTGTCATGAAAAGAGACTGATTTATAATATTAAGATTTAAGCCATTATTTTGGCTGGTAAGTAGAAACAGTACGTATAGCAACACTCACTTTCAGTTGCATTCCCCAAATAACATTTGCACAACAATTTGAAAACACTACTGAAAATGTTATTTGAGCCGTATACAAGAGGCATCATTTCAGAAATATGTTATTAACAATAAAAAATAAAGATTTTAACCAGAATAAAAACAAAAACATTTCAAAATAATATGTGCTTTGCTAAAGGAATAAGATATTTATAGTAAGTTCTTACCTCCTTCTGTGTACCAGGAAGTACGTTTTTAAACCTCTCCATGGTTACTTTTAAACCAGCAACAACTGATCTCCCTAGAACATTATTCAGTAAAGCATTGATCAATTGAAGAGCTATTTTGTTTTAAAGTGATTATATATGTTTGTGTGTGTGTATATAGATTAGTAGATCAAAAGTTGTTTATATATTTATGTAAACTATTTCAGTAAAAATTTTGAAGTTTTGTACCTGAGCAAGTTAGAACAACAGAGATATGCCACACTCTGTGTCAGATGGGAGTCCGTTTAATAAAACTAGTGGCCGAGGAGGGGCTAATGCCCAGAAAGTTCTCTTAGCACTGAGAAATGATTGGATCTCTCCTTTTAAATCATGCTTTCAGTTGGGGAGGTCCCAAGGGAGACCAAGGGTGAATTTTACAGAAGTAGAACCATGACAAGCTAGTGGGGGGGGATAAAGAAGTTTTGCACACTAGGTGAGCTAGAAAACATCCTGAAACCGCAGCAAATATACTGCTAACCAGGATGGGGGGAGGGATTTGGATGCTTTCTTCAAGCACAAGCACTTTGTCTAAGCATAGTTACAAGCTGGTATTGAGGATCAAGATGGAGTCAGGTTGGCTAAAACAGAAGAAATTTTAATAGAACATAGGAAGTCACCATGGCTACTAGTACTGACTTTTTAAAAGAGACTGCTAACAATGTCAGTACCATTCATTTTCTTTTAAAACTCTGCCATAAAATTAAACAAATATCTGTAGTACTGGAGGCAACATTTTATAAAGTTGTTCCTTGAATGGGTAGTAAGGATTTCTATCAAAACTGCTAGCCTTTACATTGTCTTTGTCTCATCTTTCTTTTTGGAAACAAGGGTAAGAATTCAACTACAGTGCATGCTATGTGCTAGAGCAACACTATCAGAGAATAATTCTTACAATATACCTATGAGGTAATTGTTATTACTACCTATATTTTGAAAGTGAAAAAACTAAAATTTAATAATACAAACTTGGTTAAGATTAATCATCATTAATCTACTAAGTAGGTAGAGTCTGATTCCATGCAACCCATGCAATTGCTACTCACTTATATTACTGAATAAAAGAATAGCTTTAATGTAGGTAAGTTTTATATCTACACACAGAAAAATATACAAAACTTTTAATGGTCACTTGCGATTTAATTTTTACCACTATTGTTAATTTTGATTGTATTCCCAATTATAAGTAAATATTCACTTGATCTTAGCCAAAAGGCCAAGAAGTAAATATAAGGAAATATTCAATAAGATAATTAAATATAAGAAAATGTTTTAAATGCCTGTATGAAAAAAGCAATAAAATTATCATTTTAATTTTAAACATATCTTTATTCTGTTTTAAATTAAACCATAAATTCCCATTCAAATAACGTTTTGGGAGATTTTTTTTTTTTTTTTTTTTTTT
>NW_022900918.1:23603947-23661864 GCF_012274545.1 Fukomys damarensis | reverse complement strand
TTTTTTTTTTTTTTTTTTTTTTTTGGTGCTGGTGATCGAACTGGGGTCCTTGTGTTTGCAAGGCAGGCAGTGGGCTAAATCCCTGGTGAGATTAATTATCATGGAAAAAAATGATATTATAGTAATATTGCCTCTTAAGTAACATATTAATAGTACTATAATATCAGAAAGCAGGGATAAATTTATAGCCTGAGTCAAAAAACAACTTCATAGAATAGAGGAAGAAAAATCTGCAATAGTACACTTAATTGTTATGCTGTCTATGTCTAAATATTCTTAATTCAATTTCATGTTAATTAATACAGTATTACTCTTAAAAACCTCTTTGAAATAGTTCAATATGCCTGAACTGTCTTATAAAGTCAAAATAACAATTCAAACTAAAAATTTTTCATATTATAAATAGAGCCAATTATTTCAATATAGCCAATTTTAGCAGTGGATTTTAAAACAATTAACAAGTATTAAAAGGCTGAAACAAGTATGTTGTACCATTTAACTATATATAATACTTTTGCCAAAAAAATACTTCTCTTAATAAACACTGGATTAGACTACTGAATTATCTCCCTCACAAAGTGACAGAGCAATGATACACAATAAGATAGGCCTTTGCCTTCCCTTGCCTTATCCCCATTTTTTTTCCCACAAAATGTTTTGTTCTAGAAATGAAAGTTTCTGCTGCTGGGCAGTTCTCATGCCCAAGGTGTCAAAATACTTTGTGACACTGAACTGTCAGGCGTTTTGACCCTTCAGGAATCTTCTGTTAAACTCTACCCCCTCACAGCACTGTTCCGTTTAGCTCTGTGCCCTCACAAGAATGTTGTGTTAGGCTGCTTCTCATAAGAAGTTTAAGCTCCACCCCTTTCAAGAATGTTCTATTAAGCACCACCCCCTATAAGAATGTTTTAAGCTCCACCCATTGAAAGAATGCTCTGTACCTCTGCCCCTCTTCTTCAGTGACTGTGCTCTCATGGCATATGTTTCAGAAAGTTTCTGAGACTCCATATCCCCTGCTTCAGGGAGTATACTTGCTTATCCTGTATATCACTTATATAAGGAGGCTTGAATTTCTGGTAGAGCACTCAGACTTCAATTACAAACTCCTCTGAGTCCACTGGAGTAATAAAGGTTTTTCTCCACCTTTTTGAGTGACCATAAGATTCCTGAGTCTTCAAATTGTGATAGCCTTGAGCCAGAGCTATAACACTAAGCTGTGACACTCAACTGTGCCTCAGGGCTGTGACACATGGCTTTGACACTGAGCTGTAACATTTGGCTATAGCATTGAAGTGTTCTGCTTTGTCACAACAAAAGGGCTTGCACATATTTTATTTGTAGGAAGATATATAAACCAAAGATATGAAAAACAAAAAATGTGGACTGTAAAAAAATGTTACTTTTGTTTTATTTTAAAATTTTCACAGTATTCAATATATAATACTAATGTTTTTTTGTTTTAGTTTTTTAATCCACTCTTCTGGAGATTTGGGGCAAGCACTCTTCACCTGTGTAGTTAGGCAATATCATGTGACTGCTTTATAACAAAAAATTTCAGTAGTCATAGTATATATGTCTTCTGATTATAAGTAGAAAATTTGGAAAGATATGTTGTGCTGTCTATTGTAAAAGCAACCAAAACAGTTGTATGGTTTAAATAATAAGTTGTAAGGTAATAGGACGTGACAATGTTATCCCAGTATTTGTGAGGCTGAGGCAGAAGGATTGTTGCAAGTTCAAGGCCAGTCTGAGCTACATAGTGAGTTCAATTCTGGCCTTAACTACATAGCAAAATGTGTCTTAAAAAAATAAATAAATAAAAATTAAAAAATAAAAACAAAAAATAAAAACAAAGTAATAATGTAGTCAAGAGCACTTCTGTTTTCTTCTTAAACACATGCAAAAAACTGAAAAATAAAATCAGTATGTTATTTATATTATTGTTGTCTAAATTGACAAGCTGGTAAAATTGTTTCCAAAGTCGAATATCTTAGAAATTAAAGTCAAAGGGCTGGGGATTTAGCTCAGCAGTTTGGTGGCCTGCATTGCAAGCGCAAGGACCCAAGTTCGATCCCCGGTACCCAAAAAAAAAAAAAAGAAATTAAAGTCAACATATATTTGATGTTTTCATTTATATTTTACTTAAAGAATACTAGTTTTCTAGGTTACTTTTATTACTTATGATATATATAGATTTATATTAGAATTCATAGATGTGTATTTTCTATCTCTGAAATATTTGACATTTATGTGTATATGCAAAGCAAAAGCATTTTTATTTGATACAGAAGGGAATTAACACCCAGTACCCAACCATCCCAAATTAATACTAAAAGTTACCAAATTACTATATGCTCCCCTCTACTCCATTTGCATTTGCTGTAGCAATTGTAGATTGCAGAAGAAAAAATAAATTAATAACTGGTTTTGTCGATTTAAAAGATTGAAGTATTTCTTGCCTATACTAACAGGCACAGTGAGCCTTAAAAATCCCAGATCTACAAGTCTCTTGACACTCTAAAATTTCTTAATATTATTCTCTTAGCTCAAGCTACCTACATCATTTCCATGGTTAAATTGGGTTACTGTCACACGAGAGTTCAAAGTGTAGTCGGTCTTCCATCTAGACTTTAAATTGTGTATACCACTTCATCCACATTCTGTTCAAAAGAAGTTAGCCCCCTGTCACTCAGTTATTCTGGCAGAGTTATTTAATATTGTAACCTGGAAAAAAGAAGGACAGATTTTGGTACATAGCTCCCAGCACAATATCATTTGCTTGACCCTTTGCCCTTAAATTTCACATTCATGATTCTTTTCTCATTCCTTAGAACAACTTTCTCCAATTTATGAATGCACTTAAACAATAAATTGATGAGTTGTTAGATTTGATAGTCATCATAATATTCACGCTGATATGGGATTTTCAGTTTAACTTTTATTAACATAATGTTGCTAAAATTTTAATTACTAGCTCTCTTTTGCACTATCATTTAACTTTAAATGTTTTATAATAATCTACTGAGTGATTTTTTTTACCAGAATTTACTTTTTACTTTACTACTAATGGAAATGAGAGTTGCTTTGCGATGTTATGAAGAACACTGTTATGCATGTTTTCATGGGTATTTTCATATTCATGAAGAAAAATTCTCCCAGAATACAAAGTAGGAATAGAGCAGTTGAGTTGTTACCAAATGCATCTTAAGATGTATTACGTGCATCTCAAACTATAGACAATGACAAAATTATTTTGCAAATTAACTGTACAGATTTTACAGAATTTTTGCTCTTAAAGCTGTTAAGAATCTTTTATCTTTCAGTTATATGTAATGCAAATACATTAACTCATTACAAATTTTGTATTGCCACTTTCGTTACACCATCATTTCATGAGCAGAGATATTCAGTTGGTTCTTCATTAATGTTTCACGTCTTAAAAGTTTGATATTGTGTAATACCTTTGTATTGAATTTATATTCCTTGTAAAATTTGAATTTTTCTTAGCCCATTACATATAACTTTAATAAGAATGCAGATTCGTTTTTATTTTTATAGCACATGTATCTAATACATGATATTTACATTTCCTGTGGGAAATGCATTCACACAACACATCTTAATTCCTTTTCTTATCCCCTTCCTCTTCCTTTCTTCCCCTCTTATCCCTTTGTTCATCTTCCTTTCTTTTAGAACATGTTTGTAGCACATGATGTTTCTTCCCGAAAGGATTCAAGACATCATACCACAGTGATACATGCATACCCGTGGTTTATAGCAGCACAATCCATAATAGCTTAACTTTGGAAACGGCCTCCATGTTCAACAGATGAATGGATAAAGAAAATGTGGTATTTACACACAATGGGATATTAATCTGTCAAAATTTGAGTCTGTTGTAAAAAAATAGATATACCTTGAGACTACAAGAAGTAAGCTAATTTAGACACATAATCTTAGTTATTACATGGTTTTTCTGATATGGAAACCCACAATAATAGGAACATAATAAAAAAACAGATAAAAAGTAGAAAGACAGCTCTTCTTTATAGGTAAAGAGGATTAAGACTATGGATTCTATTATTATTTGATTCAGAAATTTATTTAAAACTAATATTGTGAATGTATTCATTAAAATAATAAGCTTATCTACTTAATTACTTTAATAATTGACATATTTATGTGAAAATTTTCATTATCATGCCTCAAGATGAAATTGTAAGCAATTAATCAGTTCAATAACATATTGTTTCTATCTTACTTTAAAAAGCCCTATCTCTCATTTGCTTTCCTTTCCACCTTAGTTGGTTCTTGTTAACATTTACTTTTCATATGCACATAAATTAATGTATTTATTTATTCTTAAACTTACATGTGCTAATAAAAATAATAAAAAATAGCCACAAGGGAATTTTGCTAGAAACTCAAAGTTTAACCCTGAAAAACAATATTCAGGCTGACTACGAATAGTTTCCAGTTGTTTGACAAGATAATGCTTTGAAACTTTCATCCAAAGAAATCTATCTCTTCATTTTGTTTAATGCTAACACTCCCCTGAATTGAACTCATAAAACAGTTTCTGCATAGCAAGAAAAAAAAAATGACAGAATGTAAATGCAACTTGGGAAATGTGAAAAAGTATTTGCAAGGTATAAACTTGACAATGGTTTAATATACAAAATACATAATGGACAAATACAAAAAAAAATGAAACTAAACAAATATTCCACATTTAAAAATTCCCCAAATGAATTAACCATCAAAGACATGATCGTTTATATTTTAAAAAAACACATAAAAATGGCTAATAGGTACTTGAAAAGAATGCAGTATCACTGACCATAAAGGAAATGTAAATCAAAACCACAATGAGAGACCACCTTATACATGGCAGATTGGCTATTTAAAAAAAAGTCAATAAGTGCTAGTGAGAATGTAGATAAAGGGGACCCTTTGTCCAGTTTGTGGCCTCTAAATTAGTAAGTACATCCACTGATAGATATTTTCACTTTCAGATTAATGGCTACATTAAAAGCAATACATAAAATACAATAACCACATACAGAACCAAAGGACTTGTTTATCAAAGAATATTTAAATGATTGAGTTAAGATATGATATGTTTGTATATACACATAAAATAGAATACATTCAACATTAATATAATTCTGCAATTTATATAAATATGGATAAAACTGAAGGATACTATGTTAAGTGAAATATAGCAGACACAAAGAGACAAGTACTGCTATAATATCATTTAGAAATACATTTAAAATTTTAATTCATAGAAGCAGAAAATACACTAATGGTGAACAAAGGCTGAAATTAGAGGGAATGGAAAGATTTGGTTCAAAGAATACAAAGTTTCAATTATGCAGGATGAATAAATTCTGGAAATCTAAAATACACCATGTTAACTATAATTTATAATAGTGTACTGTAAACTTGAAATTTGCTAAGACCATAGATGCTGTTTCATCACAAATACGCACCAATAAAGGTAACTAGGTGAAATGATGTAAATGTTAACTTTCTAGACTTTGGTAGTAATCTCACAACAAATATTTCTGTCAAAATGTCTCATTGTATACCTTAAATTTATACATTTTTATATTTTCCAGTATATTTAAAGACAGAAAAATGAAAATGAACAAATAGCAATCTTCCTAAACCTTTTATATAACTTCCCCACTGATACTATTTTTGCTGCTGACCCACCTCTTTCTCCTATGATTTTCTCAAATCTTTGCAACTTCCTTTTTTTTCTTCCCATTCCATTGAATATGCACTCTAGAAACACCAGCCGCATTTCTAAAATATCCTCTTCATTGACTGCTTATCAATATTTAGCACCAGAACAGCTGTCTTCTTTAGATCTATCTTCCAATTGGTTTACATATTGATCCAGGGTTTTTTTATTCATTAATAATTTCTATTTCTACCCCAAATCTTTCCTCTTTCAAAAATTTGACAGGTAAAGTTTTCTTCCTGGGTGTCGCTGAGCTCTGTCCTTAAATTTTCACAATAAAATTAATTCAACTTTTCCTAGTAATTGTTTGAATAATATGTTTAATAGTACATATTTAAGAGGTTCCACATGATAATTTAATATATGTGTGCAACATATGTGTGATAAACTGTGTTGTTAGCATTTCTATGTCCTTGAACATTTAAAAATGTTTTTATTAGTATGTACAGTAAAAACTTTGTAAGTGACTGTTCCTCATGAGGAACAAATATTTCTAAATTAAACAAGCTATATCTTACAATACCAAAAGTATGTGCTGTTCAATGTCACATGATCACAACTGAGCCAACAATTTTCTAATTCCTTCTCTCTTGCTCTGGGACTGTGGGTCATCATTTCCCAATAGCCTGAGGTTGCAGAGGAAATCATGTCTGCGAGGAGGAGGAGAAAAAGACAGAGGAATCTCCAAATGAGATTAAGGAGATGTGTAAAATGTGGGAAATTTTATAGAAAAGTAGCACCCATATAAGGCTGTAGTTTTTTTAATTTAAATTCAATTTATTGGTACATTCTAGGTAGACAGTACAGTTACATTCATTACTGGGATCTTGTGCCTCTACATGACAGGTCTTGGTTCTCATTTTCCCCCTTGCCCCCCCTTCCCCCTTCCCTGCCACACCTACAAGCACTTTAATTCCATTTTTACATTTTCTCATATTTTTCCCTTTCCCTTATTCCCCTTCCCCTACCCTTTTCAGTGTCCCTACATCTTTAGTCCTTTTCTTCCTGTTTCACTTTGATAATTAACCCATTAGGATCTTGTGTACTATTTTAGTTTTTCACACCAGAGAAACTATTTGGTATTTACACATGTGTGACTTATTTATTTCACTTAGGAGTATATCATCAAAATGTACCCATTTACCTATGAATGAATCTACTTATGGCTAAGTAGTACTCCATTTTATAGAAAAACCACATTTTCTTTATCCAGTTTCCAAATGATGGGGAGAAAGGAACCCTTCTCCATTGTTGGTGGGAGTGCAGACTGGTGCAACCACTATGGAAGTCAATATGGAGATACCTCAAAGAACTAGGATTAGAGGTTCCATTTGATCCAGCCATCCCTCTGTTGGGTATCTTTCCAAAAGAATTAAAAGAATCATAATACAGTGATATATGCGCACCCATGTTTATAGCAGCACAGTTTGTAATAGCTAAAACTTGGAAACAGCCCACCTGCCCATCAGTAAGGCTGTAGTTTTGCAAGCACTGGATCTATTTAACAACAGTGGAATGTCATACTTCCATGAAATCTTCAAAGGATTCAAAAGTAGGTGCCACTGGATAGGTTGGTTCCTTGTTAAAGTTTCATGACAAGAAAAAGATTCCATTGAGCCAATAGATAGCAGTGAGTCCGTTAGTGATAGTAAAAGTTGTCCTATCTAATAACTCTCCTCTCTCATCTCCCTCACACCATCTGCAAAATTTTTCAATGGTAACTGCAGGTTACTGATTTTTCTTTGCATTTTGAAATTTTTAATTATTTTGTATTACGTTACAGTATTGTAATCATTTTAATATGAATATTTTGGGGTTGTGGAATCATCTAAGTTTCCATTATTTATTTTGGGGAAATTCATCTTGATATACAAGTGTTTTTGGTTACAAGTATGATAGTAAAACAAACTATGCTCATATATATATATATATACACACAAAATGTATAATACTCAAATCAGTGAAATTAAAATTTCCATTTCTTTATCATTACTGTACTTCGAGCTTTTGAGTTCCACTTTCATAGTTAATTACAAAATATATAATAGTTTCTTTTGAAATGCACTCACCCACTGTGGTGTAGAAAACAAAAACTTATGACTTCTAATTGTTTTTTGATATTGTAAAATTTAAAATTTCAGCCAAAGTATCTCTCATATTCATATAAAGTTCACTGATGCACATGTACACTTGCAAATTTGTAGGAATTTACAACTCAATATGTCCAAAATTGTTGTTATATTTTTTATCAGATCTTCTTTGAGAATTTCAATGGGTGTATAGTTTAATAAGTATCACCAACTGCCATATATTTGTCAATACTGCAAATGGAAGCATTATATTTACATTTGTATTACCCAGTCCTCTCATTTTTAATCATGAAGTCCCCAAAATAAAAATTTGAAAAATTCCAGTCATTTTTATCTCCATTGTCTTCTGATGATTATAGATCACTAGGTAATCATCTTCCCAATATTCAGCACTTTGGCAGTAAACCATGACTACTTTCTCAACCTTTAAGAATTTTTCTTCATTCCTTTAGAATGAATGATCTGTTTCCTAAGACTTAATTTGAAAATGTTGCATACCTAACTGGAGTTCTTTAATATTTTTATCTCAGTTTATAACCAAACATGGAAATAAACAAAAATCTACAAATGATTTCATTTCTTAGTTCCAGTTCTTAACTCTAATTCTTAAACCTTTCTTTAAGATTCAGCTGTGTAATCTTTGTTAACACTTATTAAAGAATTTTTATTGAAGTTAATATTTGAATAATCTATGAATTCTATTCTGTACATGATATTCTTTTCCTTAAATTATTCCTATGTAAAAAATCATGCATTGTTCCTATGTAATCATGTGTAGCCTTGTGAATTTAAATACTTTATTTTACAGGTACACATTCAAACAATGAAAGAAACTGGTCTCTAATAAAATTTGTATACCTAGTGTTTCGTGGATTATATGTGATGTGCAGCAAGTACTTTGAATAACTTAATTAAGTAATGAATGAAAGGAGAGGTAAGGATGTAAGTAATAAGGCTCTTTACACAAAAGTTATCTGATAGTTCCTCTTACGATTATGAGATTTTAGTCGACATTACTTATGTATACTTTCAGTTTATTTCATTCTGGTTCCTTTTCCAGGTCAGAGCTGTAAGTATATTTTCCTTCCGAAATTTTATATTATGCATGTTGTAACCTACTTTAAGGGCCGCGGATTTAGCTCAGCGGTTCGGTGGCCTGCCTCACAAGCGCAAGGACCTGAGTTCGATCCCCGGTACCAAAAAAAAAAGAAAGAAAGAAAAAAAAAAAAGAAACCTACTTTAATTGAAATATGCTTATGTCTATGTTAAAATGAATCCAACAAATCTGAAGACCAATAAAGAGAAAATATAAGAAGATTTTCATGGATAAATAATAAAGAGAAATAGTCATTTCAATGGGGTTATTTGTATTTTAAATTTAATTACATTGTCTCAAATTCATAATTTTAGGGTCAGACCACTCATTTGGAAAATCTGTAAAGTGAGACATGATTTTTACTTGTAAGAGACATATTTTTTCTAACATCAGTGCTAGGAACATCACTCTTAAACTTTAAACTTCACTTTTTTGTTAGACAGAGACATACTATTATGCTGATATTTACTCCAACTTCTCAGTGCTTACATTTTTCTTCAAATAGTTTTAACCCATCAGAGAAATATTTTGATTTTTCTTCCTTTCCTCTATTTTGCTTAACTTTTGCTTCCTATGAGTGTATTTGTTTGCACTTGCACGTATTAAGTTTTTTGATTTTTTCCTATACTTTCATATGTTAAGAAATATTAATACTATTATAAGTGATAAACAAATGTCATTGTGGATTCAAGAAATATTGAAATTGATTTAGAATGATCATCAAAATCATTGCATTGTAAAAAAAGTCATCGAGTTGTATACATAATTATGTCAACTATTTTATACCAAAAAATAAGTGAATTCAAAGAATATTTAAAGCAAATGGTAAATGCTGAAATGTAATTAAGACATGCATTATAAATCAAAAGGGAAGAAGAATCTCAAAATCCCTGTTATCCCCCATGTATCTCCTCCCAAAATCAGAGTCAAATTCCAAAAGACCACATTTTCCTTACTCACTTAACAAACTCTTAAATGTCATGTATTTATAGTTATGTACAAAAATCATTTATGGAAATACATCATTAGTGTCCTTTATTTTTGTGAACTGCCCCAATAAATGAATTATGCACAACTATTATAATATAAATGACAAAGAGTATGCAAAAAGGACATGTATGAAAGTCTCATATTTATTTAAGAACATGATCAGAAATTATCACAGTGTTACAGAAGCCTGAAGAAAGGAGTGATAATTTTCCAAACTAAAGTTTTGTAGCTCATCCTAAACGAAACGCTATGTTTTGGAACTAAAATGTCTCCTAAAAATCTCATACGTTCAAAAGTGTGGGTTTTGAAAAATAATTAGGTGGAAGCAGAGTAGAGAACATGGGTCTCTGCGTCATTACATGTAAGGGTGTATTCCCACCTTCTTCCCTTCCTTCATCTATGTGCTTTCTTGCCACGAAGATTAAGCTGCTTTTCATGACTTTCCACAGTGCAGTCTCTGCTTTGGAGTCAGCCAAACATGGACTGAACCCACCAAAACCATTAGCCTAATGGACATCTGCTTTCATTTATAGTTTCAGGTATTTTGTCTTAGCAACAGGAAAGTAACCTAGACAGAGTACTGCTAACAGAAAAGTGCTATTTTTGGTATGACTCTACCTGACCACATAATTCATAACTCTTTGAAACTGGTTTGTGTGAGGAATTTGAAAAATGTTGGAGATGCAGACTAGAGAATCCACAAAATGTTATAAGCAGAGCACGATGGGTGATAATTGTCAGAGCTAAGGAGAGCAAAATGCAGATAAGAAAGCAGACAATAAAGACAAGATTTATGAGGCTTTAGTTGGGAACAAGGACTATTGGAAATTACAGAGGTCACATATGCTTTACATTAGCAAAGACTAGGTCTACCTTTTATCCTTGTCCTAATACTTTGCATGAGACTGAATTTAAATGTAATGGACTAATTAATCTTGCAAAAGAAACATCAAAGCAGCTCAGTATTCATGGCATGGGAACCTCTAGATACTCTGCCCAGAAATACAATGAGATTGAGGAGCAAATGACAGTTTAAAATGTAAAAATTTTGTACCTCAGCAAATAAGGAAGTGCATGTATACTTATAGCAAAGGAGAATGATTTTGCTCAAAAACTTTATGCCATTAAAATGAAGGCCATCATTATGCACTGGAGCAGTAGGAAAAATGACTTGACTGCATCTCAGGACTTGGCCAGATTCCTCCCATCTCAGGATGAAGGCTATATAACAGTAAACTTTTTGAATATTTTTCTTTGAGAAGAAATCACCAGGGTACCCTGCTCACCTAGATGGAAGCATATCCCCAAGTTCAGATATCCAAGTTCTTAAAAGCTGTTATAGCCATGGTCCATGGGGTCCTGGCTACTTCTTAAGCTAGAGGGAAACATTGACATCATTAAGGCTATGCTGATCTTTTATGCATGCAGAATGCAAGAGATTTGGGTTCAGGTAGCTTTCTACCAGATTTCAAAGGAAGGGCTGAAAGACTAGGTGATGCATGAAGCTGTGCGTGTGAAACCAAAGGGACCATAAAAATTCCAGGAACTTGGAGATGCCAGTAATGTGTATTGTCTTCAAAGGAAATCTGCAGCCAGTGATCAGGGCCAGACCAAGTGTGAAGTGCAACCATAAGGCAGTAGTTCTGGGGCTGGTCACTCTCTTTGCAGCCCCCATCTTTCACAATCTGCCCTAGTGCTAGTCATAGACCTACAGAAGTCAATGGCTTCCTTCAAGCATTTACTTTTGCTTTGGTCAATATTTTAATTCCTATTATTTCCCCCTTTTGAACTAAGAATGTTTACTTTATGCTATTGCATTTTTGGTATTTTCAACTTTTGGTTTCATTTTATAGGAGCTGACAGCTTAGAGTTTGCTGGAATTTTAGAGCAGAATTTAGACTTGGACTATTCAATAATTCTGGAACTCTTTTGACTTTCGGGACTCTTAAAGATGAGATGCACATGACCTTTTGGGGGCCAGGAATGGAATGTATGGCTTAGATTTAAAATCTCCCCTTAAAGTCTCCTGTATTTAGACTTGGGCTTTTGGAAGGTAACTAGATCTTGGCGATGCTGTAGTTATCAAAAATTAATTAATTGAATAGTTCATAGCTGAGCATACTTTATGGCCTGGGGTATGACCTGAAAGGATGTGTTCTCATTTCCAGCTCATCCCTCCTCCCTCTGCTTTCTGGCCATCATGGTTTGAACGGGTTTCTTCCTTTATATCTATCTGCCGTTCTGTTTCTGCCTTGGACTCTACCAACCATGGAATAAAAACACTGAAATGATGAGCCAAGAAAAATTCCTAATCTTGGTGCCATCGATTTTATCCCAGTGAAAGGAAAGTGACTAATACACAAAAATAACACAAAAGACTAAAAATTGTGTTTGGGGGAAATTAAGACTTTTTTTAAAAATTATCAACAGGAGAAGGCTACCCAAGAAAGAATGATGAATATAAAATATTTCAAATAAATGATACGTTGGCCAAACTGAGAAGTGTGCTTTAGGTTATAGAGAAGCTAGACACAGTGACAATTGCCTGCAAATACAGCTACGCAGGAGGTAGAGGAAGAAGAAACCAAGTTCCAAGTCAGTCTGTCCAATTTAGATTCACCCTGTCATTAAAAAAAAAACAGTGCAAAAAGGGCTGAGAATGTACATTATTAGTATAAAGGCCCTGAGTTCAGTCCCTAGTACCCTAAAGGAAAAAAAAAAAAGCTACAAAGAAACACTAAGTTGAGATATTCTAGTAATGGAGTGACTTTAGTAATTAATATACTACATATGACTTCAAAGCTGTATTGGCACTTTTAATATCTATGTTTTTAAGCTCATAAAGGAGTGGAAACTTCATGTACTTGAAGAAATATATGTGATCAAATATTCATAATCAATATGTACTTATTAAATATTTTACTCAGGAATCATAAATTAATTTCTTAAAATTATATGAATTCCATTGTATGTTGCTATTATTCTTCCCATTTAAATATGATAAAATTATCAACCAGAAACATTGAGCAACCTGCTGTATGGCATTCTGTTTATCTTAAATGAATACAGGATGAAAAGCCAGGCTCCTAGAGCCAGTGTATGTTACTACCACATTTCACAAAGAGCAACACATACCAGAAAAGAAAATCATCATTTAAGGCAAAGCAAAATGAAAGGCTTAGTTGTACATATGTTTCTTAAATGCTTCTTAGACTTTGCTTGAAATATACCAAAAGGACTTAGATCTATTTAAAAATTTAGATAATCAAAAGCAAGACATTTTAACTGAGCTGCATCTATGTGTGATTATACTGGATTGTGTCTCTTGTGAGCATGTCTTTGTTAGTAGATTTCTTGTGTAATTATAAGACGAAAAACAGATTGAGGATATTACCCTCTGTGATGGGACTCCTTGCTGTTGCAAATGGAAAATTTTTTTGGAGTTAATTGAAAGCACAGCTTGATCCCACATGCAGTTTAAATACAGAAATTCAATGCATAGAAAATAATATATAAATAAACTATGCTAAAATAAGTTTGAATTGAGATAAATTGGTAGAATAAAAAGAATTGTGAATTACAGTTATTGTAAAGTCTTCAAACATCTTTAAACATATGATGTGTATAATGCATGACTGATAATATGATTTATGCTTAAGTAAATGTTCATCATCTTCAAACAAACACGCAAATTAACTGTAGCACACAATATCTAAAGTGACTAGAAATGAAAAGACTTTGCCAGAGTCAGTATATAGATAATAAGGATTTATATGTCCTTTTTATATAATATGCTATTTTATGCAAACACATTTTTCTGTAAAAATGCTTTTATTGTCCCTAAATGGCAAATGATAAAACTGAGTTTTTATGAAATTATGAACCATAGTGAATAAGATGATCTTGTAACTAACCAACCAGTGGCAGAGTCAGTTGTCATATCTATAACTGTTCAACTTATTAAGGACTTTCTTTAAATTAATCCAATTAACAGTGTTTGAACTAGTATCTTTGTAGTTGGCAAAATTAGCACTTTAAAAAACTTTAAAACTCATATTTTGTGAATATTACAAATGAACAATAAATGCACTAAATATCTAACAATGATTTATACTAATAAACTAAGACAGTGTAGGAAAAAATAGACTAATATTTCCTATCACATATTCAAAATGGGTCTCCACAAGGACAGCTCTTCAATGTCTTCTCAAATAGCTCTTTAAAGATGTCAAATTCAAATAAAAAAGTAAACTACAGGGCTGGGGATTTATCTCATTGGTGCTGTTGCTGCCTTGCAAGCTCAAGGACCTGAATTCGATCCCTGGTACCCCCCTCAAACAAGAGTAAATTACAAAGCCTAGGCTAGTGATTATATCCTATTCTTTACCTCACATTTATATTTCACACCATATCATTTATACATATATTATATATATAATAAATAATAATAAATACATGAAAACATAAAATATACATAATTTCTATGCTATTAAATACATTTCCCAACTAAATTTGAAATTTTTTCAGGAAAAAAACCCAATATATAATGTGTTCTCTACCCAACAGATTTATTAGTAGTAGAAATAGTGAAGTAAATGTTATGAGCTGATAGATATAATTTTAGTAAAGGACATAAATGTACTAATATATATTAAGTTATTTGATTATGTGTGATATAAAATATTTTAATTATAGCTTTTCACTCTGTATATATGCATGTGTGTACTATGTACTAGAATACTAACATATGTGTATTCTAGTCCTTTCTCCAAATATCAATCCAGAACTCCAGGCATACTTTTCAGAGATATTATGAACTTCTTACTCAGTTCTTTCCTATTATTGAGCTAAAATATTTCCTCCAGACAATAAATGCAAAAGTATGTTTTTGACTAATTCTCTCTTCAGACAATAAAGGGAAATAGATATAGTGCTGAGTTCACTAGTGCCTTCTATGGATGCCTCTGTTGCTTTTGTATCCTATTTTCATTTGAGGTGAAAAACATTGCAAAGAACTCAGATTTTATTTTTTTAAATCTCACAAATATTCAAAACACTTCACATGAGAAGAAATACATGATTTCGGGAAGAACAGTAGAAAGCTGTGGTGAGATTAAGAAACATATTCATAAAACTTACCTCTTCCAGATGAACTACTCATACTCAGTGTAAAGCATGTATCGAATTTTTAATTACTTTAAAAACAACACTTTGAGTCACATAAATAAGCACTTTACATCTCAAGGATAGGTATTAAATTTCTGTCCTGATAGCAAGCTACATACACCTGAGGAAGAGCCCAGATGCCAAGATATCTCCAGTATGAATCCTCTTTTGGGGCTTTTCAAAGTTTTATTATGACATAACTGTTTGAAACCAACTATGACAGCACAATGGATCCTGCTGGGTAATGAAGACTATTTAAGGAAGAAAGCTTGCAATCTGCCCTGGAATTGTTACAGAGCTTTTCTTCCCTCAGGTTCCCACTGAAAACCTGCAGCCTTAAAAATTCATTGAATAGAGCCTATACTTCTTCTGAAATGTAAGGGTCTCAATCAAGTGTTACACATTTTTTAATGTGACAGGTTGTGGAGATAGCAATGTTATATTCTAATTTAGAAAGGTACCATAACAGCACTTTAGACTAGTAGATCCCTGGATATGTCACTTAGTGCCTGGACCCTAAATTACCATGACGTTCATTTCTCAACTTTTAGCATGCCCATGAAATAACTAATCACTAATTTGCTTGCTACTACCTCCTTCTCAAGCTACCCCAGCAATCCGTTGCTTCCAATGAAACAGATCATCTCTTAAATCAAGAAATTCACCTTTGCCCTGCTATCTGCATATATGAAATAATAATATAGACCTGAGGCAAATCCACAAAAATGCATTGCTTTCTTTTTCAGGTTAAAAAGTGGGTTTCTAGTGGTCCTTCTTAAGTAGTACAATGCAAAGTGCACTTGCTAGGTAAATACCCTCATATTTACTTGTACAAGTCTTGTACTAGTGAAAATATTACACCTGAAATGGCAGCTAACAAACATATCATGGTAAAGTTAAGTTTTACAATTTACAGTCATATTTGAAGCTTACCAAATATCTACATACACTAAATGTATAAAGTGAGAGTGTGATTAAAAGTATATTGACTGATGTATATGTGTGCATGTGTGAGCGTTAAATGCATTCACTTATTGAATTCACCCAGTGATGTGGCATTTTTAAAAATTTACCATTCTGCTAAAAATAATTAAAAAGGCTTTCATTTAGTTTTATCTACCACAGTAGCCATCATTCTAAGATTTGGAGAAAAAATATGTAGAATCTCCTGTTCACCAAAATAATTATTCTTCTTCAAGAAGGAGAAAATAAATGGCACATTGATTATGGAAGTAAGAATATACTCATGTAGAATGCTTAGATCCATTTGTTACTTCATAAAGCTGAAGTTCATTGTAGTAGGCTACAGTTATGCTATTAGTATTTAGGGAAATATCAATATGAATCACGTGTTGACTAAAGTATGGATAGTCTTATATTGTCCTATTGATATAGTAAGTGTACCTACTTCGCAATGCAGATGGAACAGGGAGAAATTTCTAATATAACATTAATTAATTTTGAATAATTTTTTCTGAAGGGAACTCTGGCTTAAGGAATTCCAGATTGTTACTGAATTTGGGAGAAAGACTGAAATATTCAATTAGGTGAATTTGTGTCAGACTTATGCCTTCAGATATAAACATTGTGTATCTGTTTAATCAAATAACATTTTAGTATATTACCTATGTAGCCCATATAATATGTTTCATAGGAAATTTTAATTGTGTTGTTGTCATCACAAAATCCTCTGTGGTTTAAATCATAGCCTTCTGTCTCTGCTTCCAAATGTAATAATGTTATTTCTTTTGATTCTGAAGATTGAGGGTACTAATAAAATCACAGTTATTTTGAAATTAAGAGTATAATCTTATTAACAGTATCTTATAAATTTGCCCTTCTCTAAGTAGTCAAGGAATCACATAACATTATATGGAAGCTTACCCTCTCTCCCTCACTAATAAAATTCTCATTTGTTTATTAAAGAAGTTTCTTCTGATTTTTGTCTGAATATGTACGCTTGTGTATATGTGAAAATCTTTTACACAGACTGCATCTCAAGATTTCCATCACCCAAAGATTTTTATTTTTGTTGTTTACCTTACATCTGAGCAGTTTTGGAACCTGTCCTCATGGAATAAAAGCTAATATTGAGTTCAAATTCCAATCTTTTCAATATAAAATTCAACCACAGTTAAGTGTTTGAAGTAGTATAAAAATTCAGAACATGAAATAAAGTCTCTGAAAGCTTAATTTACACTGATAAATTATATTTTCTATAATATCCCTATTAATCCATTTTCTGTTGCTGTATTACAAAATGTGTAAAAGTGGTTTATTTTGGCTTACGATTTTGGAGCCCAGTGGTATATGGGTCAAATATATTTAGTGACTTTGCTTAAAACAAAATATTCAATCAGTAACAACTTGCTGTAGCCAGTCAGGAGAATAACATAGAACTGTGGGCATTGATCTCTCCAAGAATGATTCTTCTTGACCTAATTATCTTTCACAAAGCCTCACCTTTTAATTGCTGCAGCTACCTCTCAGGACCTTTATCCTTAGGAACAAGTTTACACCACATGAAGCAATGGAAGACAAATTTAAGTCATAGTAACCTTTTCTTTGATATCTTAGCAACCTAATTTAAATACAATATGAAGGTAATTATGTATTAATAAACATTAGGGCCCAACAATTAGCTGTAGTGAATCATACAAGTTATGACTCAACTGTTATATTTAAATTCACAAAAATTTTTTTCCAATAAGTTTCCACTTTAAAAATGAGGGAAATTCTGGAACAAATTTTACATTAGTTAAACATTTATTATTCAGAGATCAATTTTCTGAATATCTCATGTATCCAATCAATGCTACATATAGAATTAAGATTGTTAATACAATGTCATGTGACAGATGCACAAGATTTGGGAAAGTTTTTGCTGATTAATTTCACATACTAATCAACTTTATACAATGCCTGAGTAGGATTTCAGAAAGCAAGAATCAGGCAGTGATATGGAAATTATCACATTTGCAGAAGTTTGTCTCACTATAGATAGACAAATGGGCAAACGAATATAATCTAAAAAATTAGTAATTTGGATACTATTCAAGTAATTATTGGCCTCCAAAGTTCCAAAGTAATAAGCAAAAGATGGAAACCAGTCATCTAGGCAATAGTTCAAATTTGAAAATTGGGAGAACATGCCAAGGCAGAGGTCCAATTCTATAAATGGATTCAGTATTGGGAGGAGTAGATGATAAAGTGATACAGCTGGGCATGGTATGAGTTTTTGTTCATCCATCTGATTAATCAAATCATGGTTCTCATTAAGAGCAAAGGATGTGCCAAGGACTGGCTTCTGCTTCCTGATCTGTATGAGTCACCTTAAGGCCTTCTGCAGTTCTGAATATAAAGGTGAGGGAGGGAGTTGACACATGAAGAGTTACTAATAGGAGTGCTTAAGAAAACACGGTAAGATAATTGGACCACAAGCGGTACTCGGCAAAAGACACTGCCGTGGGGTCAAGATATACACAGGAAGATACTTGTGAAGCAATACACAGTTGACTAAATCAATGACCAAAACAAAAATCAAGAAATCCTGAAGACAAAGCATTGCTGTAGTGAATTGAACTGTCATTAGACATTTACTCAGAGAAAAGAGACCATCAGTTTCTTTTTGTTTGTTTGTTTGTTTCATTGTTGTTTTTTTGGAGACAGAGTCTCACTATGTAGTTGAGACTGACTTGGAATTTACTACGTAGCCCAGGCTGGTCTTGAACGCACAGTGATCTTCCTGTCTCACTCAGGCTCCTGAGTGCTGGGATTACAGACATGCGCCACCATGCCCGGTTAGA
Organism: Fukomys damarensis; assembly: GCF_012274545.1. Lineage (NCBI taxonomy): Eukaryota > Metazoa > Chordata > Mammalia > Rodentia > Bathyergidae > Fukomys > Fukomys damarensis. Next base: position 23,642,964 of record NW_022900918.1, on the reverse strand, counting down.
GACCATCAGTTTCTTAATGACATAATCTTTTAATTTGAGATAGAGTTTCCCATCACGGAGTAAATAAAAAGTAAGTGGTAACTCTAAAGACTGGATCGGGGCCAAAACACTGAAAGAAGTAAGTTGCAGAAACTCAGAAGATGAAGTGTTAATACAAAAAACCCAAAAGTAAGTTAATTACATAAGCAAATAATTATCATGATCTATTTGTGGCACACATATAATACGAAAATAAAATTGAAGAGGGAGCATGACATACACGTACTTGGAGACCTATTTTAATTTTTAAAACAAGAAAATTGGTCTGTGCCCTTTAAAAAGATATTCACTGTGAACTTAGTTATTCATATAATTCAATAAAACGGAGTCACTATGACTCTTTCAGCATATTATAGAATTCAGCTGAACATGCAAAATCAGTGACAAAGCAATGGAATCATTTCCAATAGACTTTTGATAAATATGAAAGGTGCTGCAATGCTTAACGCTGAAGTATAAATTCTCACAGTACTTGTTATCTAATTTTCTTTTAAAATCTCAAACATGTATACTACATGTTTCACCAAGTATCTCTCTCAAAGTTTCCCTAGGTCCATCATCATAGTCAGCCAAATTCTCTGATTTTTGGGAGGGGCATCATTCTCTTTTAAGAATGTAGTCCTTCCTCCACCAAGAAACCCTCCTCTGAATTTTCCAATGTAAAACAGTCAAATCAGTTAGCTTTCCTTTCAGTGCTGCTGCTCAGTGCCTACTCTAACTTGAACAAAAATCTGTAGTAGCCATACATATGGATACATTTATCAATATCTTTATAACATGTGTCTCTTGAAAGCAAACTATAGTAGTCTTTCAGTATTTGAGAAGGCTTGGTTCTATGAACCTTTTAGATAATGAAAATATTAAAATATTCAAAAGCCCAATATAAACTGATATATAACATGTATACAATCTAGAAATGTCATGTATCAAAAAATCATCTCTACAGTATTTTCAATAACTAATATCATGTAAATGCTCTGCAAATAGTTGCTGCACTATATTATTTAGGGTAAAATGAAAAAATATATCTGTATATTTTCAATACAGAAAAAGAAAACATTTCATGTTTTTCAATTCACCCTTATTTGAATCCATGGATATTGAACTACATAAATAAAGACAGCCCGCAATATTCATTATTTCCCATTTCAAAATTTCCAAACATAATCACACTGAGATCTACACCACCTCTGTATAAATATGACTGAATTAGAAGTAGAGACTACATTTTGCAAAGAAACTATTTGCATGTGGTACTTTTACAATGCTCCAGTATCTGCTCCCTAAAATCCCACCTATGTAAAGTATACTGTACTTGAAAGAAAGTATGTGTTTGTTTAATCTTTTTGCTTCCTCCTCATCTGTGGCAATATTCCAATCTTACTTTGGATCTATGAAGGCATTTGTGACTGTGTGTGAACATGCCTACATGTATACATAGATGTGATTTTCAGCCAAATATTTTAAATCAAATAAATGGAAAGCATAAGATAACTCAATAGATAATGATTTATTGCAGTTTTACAGAGAATTGCAGAAGTTCCAAGAATAAAGTCCTGACACTTGCCAGCTGTGAGGATTGTATTTCAGATAAACAACATTGGGCTCATTTTAGTCTGTCATCATATAACAGCTGCTGTATAAAGAATTTTAGATTTCTATATTTTATTTCCAAGGGAAAAGGTCATAAACATTGAAAGAATCAGTAATGAAGACAATACTTTTTTTGCATTTTGTTCTTAGTTCCAAATGGAAACAGATTAAAAGTTTCAAATCTTACTCTCTGCATGTTCAATGATGATAATGAGACTTACTATAAAAATGAAGAGTGATGAAAGAAAACACTGTGAATTTTAAGAAAAAAATTCACCAGGAAGTAGTGACATTAAGCTTATAAAATCAGTATAAATATTTGCAACAGGAGGTGTTAAGTATAAAATAAAATAAGCAATAAAATAGACTGCACATTATCAGTCAAAATGCAGAACATTGTCTTTATGGTACAATTTTTTCCAGTGCCCAGTTTCCAATGCCTGGGGCTCAGGGGCACTCTTCTGATTTCCATAGTTCTAGAGAGGAGTAGGTATGGAATGATACAGGATATGTTCTTTTTATCCTGATCGTTTATTTATGTTTTATTTAATTTGTTCTCTTTTCTATACTGTAAAGGTGGTATCTTAGAACACTAATATCTAGGTCTACTTTGTGGTAAACATTTATAATTTGGTTGTTTTTCATAATGTTATTTTCATTTAATCCCTATAGTAATGTTGTATTTTCATATGTGTTCAAATCATAACGTTTTCCAACTTCCATTGTAATATTTTAATTGACCAATGAGGTATTTAAAGGTACATCAGTTAATTTCCAAATAACTTTGAGTAAGCTAGATATATTTTATTAATAGTCTTTCATTTAATTATTTAATTATATTGTCATCAGAGAGCATATTCTGTAATACTTCACATTTGGAAATTTATTGTGGCTTATTATGATTTAGTGTATGATTTTTATTAAAGGAGTTTCAATGATTTTAAAATAATGTTTATGGTTTATAATCTTTAGGCTATAGTTCCCTACATATTTCCATTAGTTCTACTTGGTTGATGTTACTACTCACCTTACTCTTCTTTTGTTTTCCTGTTTCTTCTTGCCACTATTAAAATAAGAATGTTAGGGTTTCCTTTAAAATATATGCATTTCTCTTTTTGTTCTTCTAAATATGTCAGTAATGTTTACATTATTAAATACATGCATCCACATTTAGTTTTATGCAGTAGTGTGTATATTAAGCTCTATAATTTGGTGCCTGCATATAGTGTGGCTGTTATACTATTTGTGTATCTCTGCCTCTGTGGTCATGCTCTGGAAGCTGTATCTGGCTCATAGTAATAAACTGTGTCAGATTTCATATATAAAATATACATGTATATATACATGTACATGACATTCTTGTTTTAAACTATTTGACCTTTTATATTAAATTTCGAGTTTATCTCTCATAACCATCATATAGTGGAGTCTGTAGTAATTGATCATAATATCTAACTTTTTAAAAGGTGGCAATTGTCCATCTATAATTAACATGGTTAGATCACAGGCCTAACAGGAGTTAAATCTATCTTATTTATTGTCTATTTGTTTTCTTTTTTCACTGTGTCTTCTGTATTCTTTCTTGACATAATTTGAATTAATTTTTCTTATACCATATTCATTCATTTCACCCATAAATGCATTAATCTTTAGCGGCTACTCTTGGTGACAATGATCATTTCAAAATTACTACAGAGGAGAGGCTCACTAGGACACCATTAAAAAGGGCGTGAGGGCCACAGCCAGAGCCCCACCCAGACGGCACTGCAGTGCAGTGATCCCGGAAGACCGTCCTTCTGAGCCCAGGAGTTGGCACAGTGGTGAGCAGCAGAGAGAGGGCCTCTCTGAATCTTGTGGTGAAGTAAGCCCAGTGAGAGTGCAAAGAATCACCTCAATAAAGAATTACCTTTGCAGTGGTTGGTGAGCTGTTGGGGTGAACACCTCCTACCACAACCCACGCTTGCTTTGGGGGAAGGGTGGCTCGAACCTGTAATAGAACCAGGCAGAGTTCAAGCCCAAAGAAGGTTAGGGAGTTCAATTGCAGCCTCAGGACTAGAAACCAGTCTAAATTTCAGTGGACTACAGCTGACTCACTGAGATCAGTCCACACACATACGTGTGCTATCCATGTAGTCCACCAATAACAACAAAGACACTCTTTGAAGCATACACATTTTTTCTTTTCTCCATGTGCATTTCTTGCCTTTCTTTTTTCTGTATTTGCCCGCCCCCCCGGATTGTTCTCATTTTTATAGGTGTGAGAATATAGTTTCTAGTTTTTCTGTTGCTTTAAGTTTGTTCCGTTCTTATTTCTGTTCCTTCTCTCTTAACCAGTTTCCCAAATTCACATTATTTTCCTGTGTTCTTTAGCCTTCCTTCTAACCTTTCCCTTTCCTATTTCTCCTCCCCTCAACTACTTCTGCATCTCAGGGCAAATTCACTATATTCAAGAGCTTATTTTCTGCAAATATATTTCTGGTTTGTTCTAGATTTTGATTAGAACCACAAATCTAGTTCGCCCTGTCAAAGGGGTAAATTAACAGTTATCTCAGTTTGCTATTTTCTGGGCTGTGTTAGATACTATTGTTGATGTTGACTGTATTTTGGCCTAGGGGACCTGACTGTTCTACTCAGCTTTTCTTGCTGGAATACCAAGACTGAGATTGCCTAAAAGCCATTAGAGACTCAAAACCTACAGGATAATTAAACCTGGAAGGCAGTCCAAGAATTAGCCATTCAATAATGGTTCTAAATACTAGCAATAAAAACATATTTTCAGTAAACAACTTACAAGCAGCAACACAGGAATTAAACCAGAAACATCAACAATAATAAAAACAAAAACGGAAATGAGAAGACATGTAAATATGGCTTAAAACTGACTTCCACATCACCAAAGGTAACTCCAAGAGGCAACAAAATGGAACAATCTGAAATTCAACCACCTGGACACCTTGAATTGTCAATGAAAGAGGATCTGGAAGAAAATGAAATCAGAAATAATTTCTCAGATGAATATAAAGATGGTGACCATAATGAAACGTGATTAGTAACTTTAGATCAGACACAGATTAAAAAAAAAAGAGGATTCATGGAAAATTATAGAAGCCATGAATATTCAACTTGTGAAACATAACTGGAAATCATAAAATGCATCTAGGCAGATATAAAAGAAATTAAAAATTCCATTAAAAGTTTCTGCAGCAGAAAAATTGAATGGGATGACATAGATATAGTAGACAGGATTACAATTAACAAACATGAAAACAAAGATTTCTTAAAAATTCCAAGCAACCATGAGGAGTCAATCCAACAGCTACTAGATGATGCATAAAAGAGTAACTTAATTAAAAAAGGAATAACTTGATTGGAGTCAGTAAAGGAGTAGGAGATAGCACAAAGGATATAAATAAACTTTTGAAAATACTAATCACAGAAATCTTCTCAAACAGGAAAAAAGAATTTGAAATATAGTTAAGTGAGGCATATAGATATAAATGAATTACAAAATTTAACCAAGAAGATATAAAACTTCTAAACAATCCAATGTCAATCAATGAAATTGAAAACATAATTTAAAACTTACCAACAAAAAAAGCCCAAGTCCTGCTGGTTTCACTGATGAATTCTACAAGAAATTTAGAGAAGAGTTAATACCACTAATGCTCAAATCCCTGAATGAAATTGAAAGGGAATCAATACTCCCAAATTAATTCCTGGAAGCAAGCATTACATTGATTCCAAAAGCTGAGAAAGACCCAGCAAAGAATAAGAACTACAGGCCAATTTCCCTAATGAACATAGATGTCAAAAATCCTCAGTAAGATACTGGTATACAGAATAAAGAAGATCAAACATCCTTATCAATTTGGACTTATCCCAGGGATGCAAGGATGATTCAACATATATAAATCATTATCAATAGAGTCAAGAACAGAAGCATATGATCATCTCAATCAATGCATAAAACAATTTTGAAAAATTCCAACACCTGATCATTATAAAAATAGAAAATTAGAATAGATGGACTTCATCTCAAATTGATGAAAGTCATATATAAATAGCCAACCTCATACTAAATGGTTAAAAACTGAAAATTTTCATGCTAAAATCAGAAACGAGTCAAGAATGTCTTCTATAACCATTCTTGTTGAAAATAATTCTGGAAATAAGAGCCACAGCAATTTGACAAGAGAAAAAAAATAAAAGAAATAAAGATAGGAAATGAAGAAGTTAAACTCTCATTGTGTACAAATAACATGGTACTCTACAAGAAGATCCCAAAAACTCCACCAGAAGACTTTTAGATTTAATAACCAATTCAGTAGAGTAGCTGGTCAACACTCCAAAATCAATAGTCTTCTTGCACACAGACAACAAATTCACTGAGAGAGAAGATAGAGAAACAATTTCTTTAACAATAGGATCTGAAAAAATGAAATATCTAGGAACAAATCTAAGAAAAGAAGTAAAATACTTCAACTATGAAAACACTGGGACAAAAGAGATTGAAGATATCAGAAAATGGTATCACTTTTTTTTTGTAAGAAGAATCAATATATTGAAAATGGCCATACATCCAAAATTGCCATGCAGATTCTATGCAATCATGATTGAAATCCCAATAGTATTTTCGCAGTACTACAGAAAATAGTCCAAAAATTCATTTGGAACAAGAAGAGACCTAAAATAGCAAAAGAAATTCTAGGAAACAAAGACAAGGCAGAAGACATCACAATCTCCAACTTGAAATTATGCTACAAAGACAGTGTGATAAAAACAGCATGGACAGGGCCAGGGATTTAGCGAAGAGGTTCCACTGCCTGCCTCACAAGCACAAGGTTCTGAGTTCAATCCCTGGTACCAAAACATTAAAGTAAAATAATGAAGATGCGGAAACAACTCCAGGCATATTTAGCCACCTCATCTTTGACAAAGGAGTCAAACACCTTCACTGGTAGACACTTTAATAACTTGTGCTGGAAGAACCGGGTTTCAACTTGCCTAAGATTAAAAGTAGATCCATATCTCCTACTATGCACTACACTAAAATCAAAGTGGATTAAAAATCTAAATACCAAAACAGAAACAGTAAATGTGCTAGAAGATAGGATAGGTAGAACTCTTGGAGACATTAGCATGGGAAAAAACTTTATGGACAAAAGCTCGGTTGTATGGGAACTAGCTTAAAGAATAAACATCTGGGATCTTACCTTACTAAAAAACTTCTGCACAGTAAGAGAAACCAATAGAATGAAGAGACAACCCATAATATGGAAAAAAATATTTACCAGCTTTTCTTCAGACAAAGGCCTACTATCTAGAATATATAAAGAACTTTAAAATCAGACCCCCCCAAATTTAAATACCCAATATAAAAATGGGCATCTGAAATGAACAGACATTTCTCAGACAAAGTAGAAATAGCAAATAAACATGAAAAATTGTTCAACATCACTGGTCACTCAAGAGATGCAAATGAAAACAATGATGAGATTCTACCGCTCTCCAAAAAGAATGGGTGCTATGGAGAAATCAACTAATAACAAATGCTGAAGGTGCTGTGGGGGAAGAAAAGAACCTTACACTCTTGGTGAGAGTGTAGACTGGTGCAACCACTGTGGAAATCAGAAAGGAGATTTCTCAAAAAACTAGAACTGGAAGTTCCATTTGACCTAGCTATTCCTTGCTGGGTATTTTCCAAAAGGTATTAAAAGCATCATACCACACACAGTGATCTATAAACAGCATGTTTATAGCCACAGTTTGTAATAGAAAACAACTGAAATGTCCATTAACTGGTGACTGGATAAAGAAGATGTTTTTTTGTTTTGTTTTGTTTTGTTTTGATAAAATAGAATATTATTCAGCTATAATAAATGATAAACTGCAGACATTTATAGCTAAATGGGTGCACAATGAGGCCTTACACTTATGAAAATAAGTAGGACTAGCGTCTCTGGTACGAGAAACTGAAAGTATAAACGAGGACCAAAATGTATAATAGATATTGTGAGATGGGAAACAAGCGTGTGAAAGGGAAGGGGAAGTACTGGGGTTTGAGAAAGGAAAGAAGGGAAAGAAAAAATATGAGAAAAGTGGGAACAAACGGAAACAAAGCTTTTGTAAATAGGGAGGGGTGAGGGGTGGCAGGGAGGGAAGTGCAACGGGAAAAAACAAGAACTAAGATGTATCACGTAAAGCACAAATTCCCAGTGGAGAATGTCATCACAGTGTACTCTAAAATATACCAATAAAGTTAATTAAAAAGTGATTATAGTTTATCTTTAATATTAAATCACTTTAGTACTAGAAACTTACAATATCGTAGTTTTGTTTTTTTGTTTTTTGTTTGTTTTTTTTTGGTACCGGGAATTGAACTCAGGTCCTTGCGCTTGCAAGACAGGCCATAGAACCGCTGAGCTAAATCCCCGGCCCTGTTTAATATTTGCTATATTTCACGGCATTGTCATCTTTTAATAAAATATATAGTATCATAAGAGGCTGAATTTTTTATATGATAGACAAACTTCTTTCAAATAAATTATGAGAGAAATTGTCAACCCTCTGGCATGTAGAATTACTTATAATTCTCAGACATGCATCGTTTTCAAAAGAAGTTCCCAACATCTCAGTGATAGCATGTGGCATGGGATGCCCGCTATAGTTAAGTAAGCATATATTCTCAAAGAGTATTTAAAATTGCTTTAAATATCATTATTTTTCACCTACTGTAGAATGTATATAGATTAATATACAATTGTTAAATGCCAGTATTACTGAACAAGATATCACTAGAAATTGGTTGTATACATTTTATAAAACAATAGAAGTCACTGTACCATACAGAGATACGTATACTCACATTCACTTAAGGTACTATAATGACTTTATTACAATAACAATGTTTTTATTATTTCTTTTTCAAGCAGTATTCATTATCAATGCAGTCTTAAAATTTAAATGCATTTCACTTAGGCCTCCAGATTATGAGAAATTAAAGAACTATAATTAAAACGTAATTGAAGTATGCCTTATGTTTAATTTTTGCGATATGCATACATAATAATACCATATTTAGTTAAATTATATTTATTCTTCAACATTACATTTCAAATTTAAATCATCATAGTATATTAACTGTAAGTAACTGCATTATATAAAAACTATGGATAGATGTTGAATCTGTTAATGACTTCATAAATAGTACTTGTACATCATGGTCAGTGACCAGTCATGTCACTCTTCAAAGTCTGCAGTAGCAGTACATGTGTAGCAGTATATTTGTTATTTAGTTGACCCCGACAGAAAAGCATGTATTCATGGTGCATTCATTTCCTATTAAAAAAAGAGGCAGATGGCCAACAAGGCTCAACTACAAAAATTAAATTAAAATTAATAAAGAGAAACATTGAAATACAAATAAATAGAGTTAAAAAGTAATAATCACTTGGATGTTAATCATATCAGACATGGAGAGATTCTAGGTGTGCCATCTGAAAACCAATGACATTACACTTATCAGCACAAACAAAGGATATGGCTTAAGTGAAAAAAGACAGCAATGTTCCAGCAGATACTGAATATCATGAAAAACTTCAGATGAAAAATTTGAGGTATTTTCCACAATATTGAAAGTGCAAAGGATGAAATGTAGGAAGATGGTTTTAACTGAGAAAGGAGTATGAAAATTCATCATAATATAGAAAGAATATTCTATAAGTAAGGTAATTACTGTCCAAACAGTATTTCCAGAACTATTCAAGTAGATTTGGTATATCTTTATTAATAAATAAAATACTTTCTCAAAGGTTCTTGTATCTTAACTTGCAATATAATAAATAATAGTTTATATTAGAGAAACTATTTGGTATTTATATATGCGTAACTTATTTATTTCACTTAGGGGTATATCCTCAATATATATCCATTTTCCTATGAATGAATCTAATTTCACATTCTTTATGGTTGAGTAGTATTCCATTTTATAGAAAAACCTGTTTCCAACTGATGGGCAAATGTACATAAGATCCTCATGAGATAATTGACAATGTGAAATAGGAAGAAAAGGGCTAAAGGTGTAGGGGAAGTGGGAAGGGTAGGGGAAATGGAATAAGGGAAAAGAAAAACATGAGAAAATGAAAAAATGGAAATAAAATTTTTGTAAATGGGGAGGGGAGGAGGGGGTGAAGGGAGAGCAGGGACAAGGGGAAAAAATGAGAACCAAGACCTGTCATGTAAAGGTACAAGATCCCAATGATGAATATAACTGTACTGTATCCCTAAAATGTACCAATAAACTCAAAGAGAAAGTAAAAAATAAATAAATAATAGTTTATAGCTTTATTTATATAATTCTTACCAGCAGAAATATTTTAATGTTGTGACAAAAGTTTTTAAGGCCATGAATTGTTCTTTTTTATTAAGTTTATTGGTGCTTTTAAAGTATGTAGTACAGTTACATTTAACATTGGGATCTTGTATCTTTACATGACAGGTCTTGGTTCTCATTTTTTCCCCTTGTCCCTGCTCTCCCTTCCCCCCCCTCCGCTCCCCATTTACAAAAACTTTATTTCCATTTTTTCATTTTCTCATGGTTTTCTTTTCCCTTATTCCATTTCCCCTACCCTTCCCACTTCCCCTACACCTTTATCCTTTTTCTTCTTATTTCACATTGCCATTATTAAATTAGTTGGCATGATTTCAAATTACGACTAAGAGTTATGACTAAGTTTAGTTTACCCAATTATTCAATGTTTTTGCTGATAAATTTGGATTTGAGTTTCACATGGCCATAAACTTTCCTTTTTATTAAAATCTAACAAATATATCATCACTCTTAAATGGCTCTTTATTCTCTGGGCACTTTGATTCACAAATTATATAAGATAGTGCAGAAGGTGTTTCACGAATTATTTATTCTCCATCAGAGAAAACTGAAACTGTACTCCAGATTAATTCTCATTAAAGACTGTGGCATGATATTTTATAAAATTTAATATCAATTAGAAAAATGTAAAGTATAATTGGTAAGTGTGATAGTTGTGGAATATGAATAAAGGAAAATAGGATTTTATGTGAACTACAAAAGTGGCTTGTTTAATAGATACCAGAGCACCAATGGCTTTGAATTATGCAATCTTTTACAGAAAAGCAGAGTGCTTTGTTTCCAAAATATATTAGTGCATATAATAAACTAATAATCATAAACTGTATAAATATAGAAATAAAAATAATGAGGTCGTTTATGTATTTAGATATCTACATATATCTAAAACTGTGCCATTGTAAAACTGAATAACTAATCCAACTCTACCTTTATCTTTTAACCTATCTAGCTATGCATAAACAAATGTATAACTTCATTGTAATAAAACATGAACAAATTAATGTATTCCACATAATCATACAATTTGGTAAGGTGGAAAAATCAGAAATATTTGTGTAAAGTAGAAAATAAAATATTATATGCAGCTTATTTTATAGTTTAATTATTTTCTTAAATTCATTTCAGTAACTATATATATCAAAAAGAATATGTTAGAAAGCATAGTAACTTATTTGCTTCTCATTTTCTATGATAAAAATGTACAGAATACTTTATCCAAATAGACTTCAATGCATGTTGCAAAGTGATGCTTATTTAAAGGACAACATGGCTTTTATTAACTCTTTTATGTCAAATTACTCCTCACAATGATTGCATGACATAAATGTTATTGTGAGATCCAACTTACTAAGAAACTAAAAAACTGACAAGTTAAACAACTTTCCCAATGCATTCACCTCATATGTAGATTAGCTTTTTCAATTCCAGGACGTCTGAATTAAAACCAGGCATAGTGCTATACATCTGTAATCCCAGCATCTGGACGGCTGAGGCTGGAGGATCACAGTTTTGAGCCCAGGCTGGGCAATTTGATGACTTAGCAGAAACCTATCTCAAAGTTGAAAAGGAAAAAAAATATGAAAGGCTGAGGATGCTGCTCATTGTGAAGGCCCTTTTCTTAATCACTAGGATTGAAGAGAGAGAAAGAAGGAAAAAGAAAAGAAGGAAGGAAGGAAGGATTGAAAGGAGGGAGGGAGGGAGGGAGAGAGGGAGAAAGAGAGGCGAAAGGAATCTGAATGTAATCCTATCAGATACATTTGTATTATTTTACATGAATAAATAATAGTTACTTGCATAGATGGACACAAATGCCCGTTCCACTCTCCTGTCCATTTCAAACACAACATAAAATAATGTAAATTCCTCTTATTGAGATTTATGCTTTCGGATTCTTAATTAGGGTACATTTATTAAAGGATACAGAATTTATAGAAGAATCCTTTTTCATCCAGGAATCCACACAAGTGATACACAGGCATACAATTTTCCTTCAACTTACTGGTGGAAAAGTAAATACTTTTTCTATCTCAAATTCTCATATTTTTTAGCTAATTGGATTTGTAATAATTACTGCCCCATAGTATGAACCACATGTAACCTGGCATTCATCTGCACAGATACCACCTCAAACTTGAACCAACTGTGATTTAATGAATTTATGTATACAATTCCAGAAATGTTTTCAAATTTCTATAAATTCCTGCATTTATCTCCACTAAATCTTGACTAAGAAATATAGCCACTTCGTTATTATCAGTAAAAAAGTGAAACACATTCAAACTTTGATGTTAATGTCCATACAAAAGTTTTATGATTCTTATAATTCATGCGGTACATTCAAAAGTAGTTGGAGAGGGTTTGAATTCGACTTCTAGGGGAAGACGTAAGATGAGTCCCTGGTAGAGCATTCAACACTAGGAAGAAAGAAGCTTATAATAATTTACATTTTACCAAGAGGATTTGGGCAGCAAGTTGAAGTTATCAGTTCACTTAAGAGACAATATTTAAGTGTCAGTTAGAAGAGCCCTGAAATGTTTAAGCACAGCAAACAGATTAATATCATGACTACATACAATATTAGAAAATAAAATTATACTAATGCAATTCAGTAGGGTCTTTAGGTAGCAGCATCTTATGAAAATTAACCAATGTAGAAAAATATTAAGTATTTAATAAATCACAAGTAAAACAGGATACTGTTTCAAGCTACCAAATTAATTGATCTTGCTACAATAGTGAAGACTAAATAAAGAAAATAGAGATAGAATATCATTTTCCTTATAACAAGATTCCACTTATGAAGTATTATTACAAATATAAGTAAACCTAACTAGGTAAACATTGTTTGAATTACTAACAGTTTGTAGAAAAAAATATAAAAATATTTGTGTGTGTGTATGGATTTATTTTTTGTTTTGTTTTTGTTTTCGTGGTGCCTCGGATCAAACTCGGTTCCTTGCGCTTGCAAGGCAGGAGGCGGAATCACTGCGATAAATCCCTGGTCCAAAAAATAATGTTTTAATTAAACATGGATGCAATAAAAAAATTCAAACTGTAAGAAACTGTACAGAGAATAGGACTCAGTTTTCTACCCAAGTAAATTAAAAATACAATAAGGAGAGAAGATTTAATAACAGCCTTCATCAATATTGCAATGAATAATTTTTATTTTGGATTATAATTTAATTCATTAAAATATATTGTAATAACAAATAAATTCAGTAACATGGTATTTGGGATTAGATTTAAAATTATCAGTCTCACTGGGCTATCTTTGTATATATTTTCCTTTTCCATTAACAGTATTTAAAAAGAAATTTCAAAGATGACTATTGATACAATTAATCAAAACAACACAAATACTAATATTTATCCAGATATGTTTCTGGCTGACAATTCATCCTTTTAAAGAGTTTTATATACTATGAAATTAATTTTTTTTAAATGTTTTTAAATTTCAATTAGTATGCTTTTGCAATACATCACACTACACTCATGGTAGGGGGTTGGTACTTGTGTATACCATATATTAATTCTTTTTTATTTTCCTTTGTCATCCTTTCCCTTCTTCCTCATTCTTTATCTAGGTCCCCCTTCACCTGCAAAAGTTCTATCTCCCCTTTTCTTATTGTCCGGTCTTTTTATTTATTTTTATTTATTTTTTGTCACCTGGGATTGAACTCAGGTCCTTGCACTTTCAAGGAAGGCTACCGAACCGCTGAGCTAAATCCCCGGCCCCAGTCCTTTCTTTTTAAATGCTTTATAATTTGAATTTCTCACATAAAAGAAACTGTTCAATATTGAAACTGTGTGTCTGATTTATCTCACTTAACATTATGGCTTCAAGATGAATCCATTTTCACACAAATAAATTTATAAGTCTTTATGGCAGAAGATACTCCATTTTGCATAACAATTACAATCTCTTTACACATTCAGCTGTTGATGGATATAGAGATCCCTTTAAAGATTTGAGTTTTATGGTTATGCTGCTGTAGACATAATTAACATGTATCAGTGTAATATGCTATCATTAACTCTTTCTGGAAGCTATCTAGGATGAGAATACCTGAGTGAAATGTAATTTCTACTTTTAGCTTTAGGAAGCATCACCATATGTATTTCCATCATGATTATACTGGTTTACATTCTCCACAACAATGTAAAAGGATTCCTTTTACATTCCTCCCCCTGCCATGTCAATACATGTCATTATCTGATATCCTGCCATTATTTCTTGGGTAAAATGGAATCACAGTGAGGTGTTTCTTCTGTATTTATTAACTATTTTTACCCCTTCTGAGAAATGTATTCATGTCAGTTGTTTAAAGATTGGGTATTCTAGCTTTGTATGTATTGTAGTTCTGTATGTATTGTAGATATTAGACATATCTCAATCTGATAAAAGCTATCTATGATAAAATAGGCAACACAATATTAAATGGAATAAAATGGATAGCTTTTCTTCTAAAGTCAGCAATAGGAAATGGATGTCTTCTACCATAACTTGTGTTCAGTAAAGCACCAAAACCATAGCAAGAGCAGTCATGCCAGAGAAAGAAATAAAAGTGACACATACAGGAAGCAGAGAACACAAACTATCTTTATTTGCAGATAACCTGATCTGTCTGAATAGAATACTCAAACAATTCCCAGAAATAACAAACCAATTCAGAGAGGTAGAAGAAAGCATTATTAGTAGAGAAAAATGAAATAGTGCTCCTGTACATCAATCATGAACTCACCAAGAGAGAAGTTAGACAAGAAATATCATTCACAATGGCAGCAAGAAAAGTTAAATGCTTAGGAATTAACCTAATTAAGGAAGTGAAAGCCCTCTACCATGGAAACTAGAGCACTCGGTAAAAGGATATGTAAGAGAATATCAGAAAGTGGAAAGATGTCTTCTATTTCTGGATAGAGAGAACCAATAAAATGCCTATACTATCAAAACTGATATATGAAGATTTCATGTAATCCTAACCAAAGCATCAGTAGTTTTCTTCACAGTGCTGAAAAACAATTATAAATGTTATATGAAATGAGAAGAGACCCAGAATACCAAAAGCAATTCTGGGACACAAGAGCAAAGCAGGAAACAGTACAACCCCGTATTTCTAGTTAACAAAGAAATCTACAGTGATAAAAAGCAACATAGTACTAGCCCAAAAACAAAAATGTGGGTCAGTAGAACAGAATATAAGGTGCAAAAGTGACCCAGGGCATATTCAGACATCTAATCCTCAGTCTTAAAGGGGTCAAAAACATATGATGGAAGAAAGATAAACCCTTTAACAAATTATGCTGGGAAGGTAGCTAGACATGTGCAGAAGCTTGAATCCAGACTAATATCTCTTACCGCATACTAAAATAGGAAAAATATTGATCAAAATCCGAAATATAAAAATGAAAACACTTATACTACTGAATGATAAACATAGGTATAGGTATGGACTCTCTGAATATTCCCTCAATAGCACAATTCACTGCTGAACCAAAAAACCAATTATACCAAATTAATGTTTCTGCACTCCAAAGAAAATAACCAATAGAATGAATAGAAAACTTAAAAAATTGACTAAAATTTTGAAATTAACTCTTATAATAGAGTAATATACTTAAAACATAAATAATATTTATCATTCTTATTCAATTTTAGGGCCTGTAGGCCCTAAAAATTTCAAGTTTTGAAAACGAATATAATTGTTTAAAGTACATTAAAAACTCATGAAAATGTGAGAAAATTTATAAATCTCTACATCTTCAACTGTCCAGAAACCATTTCTTGTGTGTAAATTCAAATTTTTTTCCCTCAATGTAGCATTACTTGATAATAGCATTATAGATCTATAATTTTAATTATTTACTTTATTTAAAACTTTGGCTCATAATTACTGAATTATGAATCCATATAATTACATGAATAAGAATAGCTATAGTCTATTTTGAAAGGCACTTTATAATTTATTGCTATTTACTTTTATGTTTTTATCATTTCCAAGAACAGCCATTCACAAAAACAACCATAGATAAACTTTTTTTCCATATATAACCCATTAAAAACTCCAGTTCATTTCTGACTTTCACCACATTTGCATCACCTAACATTTTTTGGTAAAAACTGAAGTACTTAGTAGCTCTCTAAAAGAAAATATTACATTTTACATAATGACACAATTTAAAAGTCACCCACTAGAATGTATTTATATAGTAATACATTTTATTTAAATTCTGACATGTTTAAACACAAGTTTCTTATTTCAAAGACCAATGGGTCTAATGTTAAAATGAATTGGAAATATGATGTCTAATTTCCTGACTGCATACAACATGGTTCTGCTGAGGGTCATTTGTTGAATGCCTCCCATGTCTTACATGATCTGCTTTATTATGTGCATCAATTTATGTAGATTTTTCATGTGTTTCTGGGCTAATTTTAAAGCCAGAGTAGCTAGCTCACTATTGAGTACAAAGGCACTTGATTTTTCAACAACTTTAAAACCCTGAGAATTAATTTTTCTCAGTATTTTGTAATTTACAAAGTTTACATTTGATGGCCTTTGTTTTGCTTATTTTATCCAATTAAAATTGTTTATCAAACCATTATGAGTAAATGATTGCTGTGTAACTCATTTATTGTCATTCCCAAATCTGCCATTTCTGTTAGTTATGTTTATTCTTAGCTTTTGTACTGTGGTAACTTAATTTTGTTCTTTCCAAGTCATATGTTACACAGCATTATAAAATATGCTACACTATTTCATGTAGTGCTTACCTTTATTTTAAATAATATAAATGTATGCATATATTAAATGTATTTTTGAATTATTCTAATTATTCTAGCACTTTATACTGTTATCTCCAATCAAGTGCTTTGTTCATGTTATAGTCTCTTAGATTCTGAAGACTACATAAAGAAGGTGCTATATGACTGTCATCATGTGTCCATGTCTTATTTCAAGTTGTGCTATATATATAAGTGTATAAAATACCATGTTTTCATCTCACGTAGGTAATCAGTTTTCCTTAATCTCTGTTGTTTTCAGTGATTAGAAGAGAGTTAATGTTATCATTTTTCTCTGATCAAAACAGGGTTTTCCTTATATTTTACTATTAATAAATTTGGAGATTTGCTTGTCTAAAAATGAACTTAATGAGTAACTCATCTTGTAATATGTTAAACGTGTACTTAAATAAATTTGGAATTAAATTGACAACACAGTTTGAATATTAAGTACTATCCTCTAAACATTTACTCTTTTTGTAAAATATTTCTCTCACAGTAATCATGATAATTATAATTTTATTCACAATGCAATGTTTTATAAGGCATAAATGAATTTATAATAAATTCAATAAATATTTCTGATAGATTTGATAACTAAATATGATACTATTATTCATAAAAATATAGAATTTCTTTCATAAAACCTAACATCTAAGTTCTGAGAAAAAGATTCAATTTCACAACTTTTCCTACAATTATTCAATTAGTTGTTTATGCAAAATTTTAACAAGATATAAAGTATTAGCATGGGTAATTTAGGGAGTATATTATGGCAATTTTCAGAAACTTTTCTAATTTTGAAAATTGACTAAAAATTACTGATAAATAAAAGCAAATACTGTAATTATATGCTTCTCCTCTGAAATTTGAGAACCAAATAAAATAAAACCAAGACATGAGAGCAAGTTTCAGAGTTCGATGCCTAGTACCAAAAGAAAAATAAATAAATAAATAAATAAAATTTAAAAAAAGACATGACTTTATCCATCAGTACCTGTAAGTCCAGAAACAATGATATTTTCCTTACAGGAAAGAAAACACACTATAATAAATATTACAGTACTTGAGAGGAAATGCCAACATATTCAGCTTTTGGTAACGCTTGCAGAAGTGCTAAGATTCATTATGTTGATGTAGTACTAGTGTTTTCTTTAGAAAAGTTTTCTTAAACAGATGCAGGATAGCAGGTACTAAAATATATGCTGATAATAAAACAATTTCTAGTAGTCGACTTGTTACTTGAAGGACCTCAAAGCTCAGTGCAAAGCGTTGGGAGATACACATAGAAAATGCTAACACATTTGACAATTGAAAAGGCAATCTTATGACAAATGTGTCATGGAACAAGAGACAATATTTTTTAAAAAACATTTAATGTTTAAGAAAATACATATAAACTATCTGTTATATGTATTATGAAACATATTATGAAAATATGTATTATGAAATATATAGTAGGAAAAATTGGAACTCATGAAAATTTGAAAGAGCCTGTGGATGTTTATGATGAAATAGAGAGCCACAGAGGAAATAGTTATTATAGTGTAGTCAAAAATTATTTTCAAAGATTTACCATATCAACCATAGCACAGAGAAATGTAGACACAAACAATAAAAGCAATAATAGCAGAACATTAACGAATTTGGATTTTTTGTCATTATTAGTCACACAATTAAGAACTGATTCCTGCTCTCTGCATTAGATAATTTTGAAACTAATGTCAAACAGTTTAAAAGAGAATATACAAAATTTGGCTTTATTTATTTATATATTTATTTATTTATTTTTTTTTATTGCTGAGACAAAATGGCCAACATCCAAAGTTAAAGGAAAAAAAGTTTATTGTGGCTCACAGTTTATAGAAATTTCAGTTCATAGTTGCTGTCTCCAAGGCAGAGTGGCCTGGCGCAGGAGAAACACTTCACAGCAGGCAGAAGGCAGTAAGGAAGCAAGCAGTGAACTAGTGAAGCAGCAAGCAACAACCAGCAACTACAGCAGCCCTCTTTCTTTTTCTTTTTCCTCATTGAGTTTATTGGTACATTTTAGGTATACAGTACAGTTACATTCATTATTGGGCTCTTGTACCTCTACATGACAGTTCTTGGTTCTCATTTTTTCCCCATACCTCTGCCCTCCCTTCAAAATGGAATACTACTCATCCATAAAGAATAATAAATTGGAGCCCTCTTTCTGTCCTTTAAATTCTACCCTAATAGTGGGCACCACCCAGGTTGAGTCACTCTTAATCCTAGCATCTCTCTTTGAATTAACCCCAACATCATATCCTTAAGCCCAGTATCACATACCCTAGATCCAGCCATGTCCAAAAAGCTCCACCTTTGAACTCATGAGGCCCGAAGGGGTCATCTGAATACAAGCCATAAAATCATCTTATTAAAAATAATCTGGTATGTTGCAGTTGAATGTATCTATGAGTACCCTAATTATGAGTTTCATAAAACAGCTCAGTATAATGAAACACTGGAATTTAAAAGATATGTATAGTTAGCTATATTTGAATGTGTGTTTGAAATCATGTTAAAGAATATATGTGAAATGAATAATCTTACAAGATGTTTATAGACTAAAAAAAATACTACAAGAGTAAGATGATGAAGTATATATTGCAAGTAAAATGGCCATAAAAATGCATTCAGAAGAAAAGAAGAATAAAAAATGTATTAAGGCTGGAAGAAAAGATAATGACAAAGCTAAAAGAATATGTCTAAAATGACTAACATATTTCAAAATTTCAAGATATGGAAGTATAATTATGACATAGTGATAACCTTAGCTTTTATGAATATTGAAATGATCACTGGAATGTCACAAAACTTCAAAGATCTGTGTTACTACTAAAAATTTAGTTAAATTCATTTAAGAAACGTCCACCTTTGGAAGGATGAGTATGCATTTACTTTCTACATTTTCTCTGACACATGCATTTAAGTTCCACATTTACAGAAGGCAGGAGTGGTGGCTATAAAAACCGAAAATATACATTCAGACTTGACACACAAAGAACAAGCCAAAAAATTCTCAGGGTTGTCCTTTTCATATCTGTGACTCACTGACTTCCATACCAATTAAGTTATGAGGATTTTAGCTTTTCATATCAGTAACCTCAAGCAAAAACCACTCCATTGGAAACTGCTTCTTGATAAAGCATGGCTTCTTCCAAAATGTGATGCACTAAAAAGACAGAGGCAGAGAAAAGTAATTGGGATGGTAATTGGGCCAAACTAAAATTGGTTCACAGAAAACATGGCCCCTGGCACAGCATTCTCACCAAAGAGAATAAATGGTATGAATATAAAATTTAACTAAATGAATTCCTGTAGCTGTGGCTGTCTGCCAACTTGATCTGGATGTTGGATAATTGAACTGGCTCTCAAAATTTATATCAATAGAACTCTTCTGCCTTATCATTTTAGAAGATGATGCTAATGGGATCAAATAGGATAGAGAATTTTAGGAAAATCTATACTTTTTCAGCAAATGCCAGGCTTAAATGGATCTTTGTGCTAAAGAGTAAACATGAAAGGAGAGAAAAGCCTCTTTCCTAAAATAAATATGAAGTGTATAAAAGAGAAGAGCGTAAAACTATTCAAAAAATATGTATTAAAACAATTTTGTATACTCTTAGATAACACCTAAATCTTGAATTTTCTATTACATTTTTTTATTTTTTTTTAGCAATTGATTATCAGTTTATTAAAACAGTTGCCTTAGGCATCTGCTAAAAGGTGCTTGTGGTGCGGGCCTCCTTAGCTCTGTCTGCTCCTGCTCCTGACTCACCGCGCTGTTCGCTCTTGGGAGGAACAACTCGATCAGGAAGCCGCGCCGCAGCCATGGCTTTTAAAGATACTGGAAAGACACCCATGGAGTCAGAGGTGGCCATTCACCGAATTAGGATTACCCTCACCAGTCGCAACGTGAAATCCCTGGAGAAGGTGTGTGCTGACTTGATCAGAGGTGCAAAGGAAAAGAATCTCAAAGTGAAAGGACCAGTTCGCATGCCTACTAAGACCTTGAGAATCACTACAAGAAAAACGCCTTGTGGTGAATGTTCTAAGACATGGGATCGTTTCCAGATGAGAATCCACAAGCGACTGATTGATTTGCACAGTCCTTCTGAGATTTTTAAGCAGATTGCTTCCATCAATATTGAGTCAGGAGTGGAAGTTGAAGTCACCATCGCAGGTGCCTATGGCAACTGTTTTAATCTATTACATTTTTTAAAATACATAGAAGCTAGGGGTAAAAAGAAATTACAAGATTTTTAAAAGTTCATAACCTGACCAAAATACAGGAGTAATTCATGAAAGTTAAATGGTTAATGAATCTTAAATACCAAACAATGAGAATATAATCTATATCTGATGAAGTAAAGGCAGAATTAGCAGGAGAAAAAAAGTATTTGGTTGTGTTGAAGGCATTTTAAATAAATCTCTCTGGAATATACAGGCAAAACTAGAAATTAGAATAATAGATGCAGATGACAGAACATATGGATGTCAAATGTGGGTAATTAATGTTCAGTAATAAGGCTCTGGGAAAAAATTACAAAGACTTTATTTGTAAAATGAAAATAAATACACTTAAACAAAATTAGCCACCATATACTTCTGTGAGCATAAAAGTTACCAGAACTGATAAAATCAAGAAAAAGAAAGACTCATTGGGTTAGGGCATTTTTAATATTAAGAACAAAAGAAAGAGTCTATATTATTCACACAAAAATCATTCAAATTACAAAATAATAAAAAGCAAATTTTTGCCCTACTTTATTAAATTGTAAAATATAGTAGAGCAACATTTGTAGAAGAATTAAATTAAAATAAGTGAGCAAAACACTTTTCCAAACAGGATTATCATTTGTGAGTAATATAACAAAAAAGATATTTATGGAACCTTGTATATTTTTTAAAAATACGAGTGTGCATGAATGCACCTGGACACTGAAAGTTACAAGCAGGAGAGTTTGAATTAAATTAGAAACAAAATATAAGTCACAGTGGTTAAGAAAATTTCATGAATATCAGCCTGCTCAGCTAGTTTCCAGTTCTTCTGTTACTATACATAAAATAGGCAATACTTTCTATATAGGTAACAATGTCAGCCTCATTGAACTAAAAATTAAATAACTTAATTTTATTTACAGCAACATGTGTAGCATAAACTGCACAAAAATAAACATTCAAATGAAAAGAAAGCAAAAGGAAAAATAAACAGTGAGTAATAAAAATAGAAATTTCATTGCAGTAGGAAGGACTTATGGTTACTACTAAAATTGATCAAATAAATATTTTGTATATCTTTAGTAAATATTTAATAAGCAAAATGCCACAATTATAAAAAATTATTTTAAAAAACAATACTTAGCAATGAATGAGCAACAATGTGCAGTTACACCCCAAAGAACCGGTAAGATAAGGAAATGGGTAACAGTAACAACAACAAAATAATTTTCCTATTTAAATGTAATGTAAAAAGTAACCAGGAGTTACTTGACATTTTATAGTTAATGAATTTCATTTCATAATTCATGATTTCCCTTAATTTAATAAGAAAAAAAAGGAGTAGGCACTGAATATGTTTGCTCTCCTGATGGCAGTACACTGCACATGAAGGGAGAGAGGACTCTTCCTTAAAACTTTTCTGAAGCTGAGCCGTTGGAGATCTGCTGCCACCAGGTAAAACGAGAGAAGAAGTGTGACAGCGCTCACCTTGGATAGCCAGTGAGAAAATTAGCAGGAAGACACACTAGTCTACAGCTAGGTGAGAGCCAAAGATGTAAAGTGACTCACTTGAGGGAACGACATGCAGGAAGAGACAAAGACAAAAGTGGAGAAGTAAAAATGAGAAAAACTTTCCAATACAAGGACTTCATTCTAAGGTAACACCAGAAATATGTGAAGCCTCTAGGGTACTGAGGTAACCATAGAAACAAGAAAATACAAACCCAGCTCAACCCATGACAGAATTGATCTAACCTACCTTGTACCATCAAAAAACATATTGTTTAAAGGAACATTTTTTTTATCTTGGTCTCTAATCACCTAGGCACTATAGTCTACAATAAATTAAAATTTTCAAAAACAAAGAGGCCAAATAAGACAAATCTATGAAAGGAATCAAAATGATTATCAATTTTCAGAAACAATCATAGTGTGGATCTATCTGGGAAAGGAAATAAAATGACTATATTTAATACGCTAAATGCTCTCTTGAAAAATAATCAGTATGTATGAGCAAATGGATACATTCTGTAAAGATGGAAATTAAATAAAAGAACTAGAATGATATAGTGCTGGACATACACATACACAGTCACAAAGATGAAGAAAGCCTTCAAAGTGCTCATGAATCTACTTTGGTAAAGTCAGGAAACGGACAAGTGAACTTTAAGTTAGATCAATAGAAATTTCCTAATACAAGCCAGATAAAAAGAGGGAGGTAAAATAATGTAAAAACCTAGATTCTCCAACAAATGTGGGAAATATAAAATTATATAGCATAACTGCATGCAAAATAGAAAAAGAAGAGAACAACAGTATTAAGAATCACTAGAAGATCCAATGTTTAATGTTTTCAAAAACACAAAAAGTAGACAACCACAGATCTGAAAACCTCAGAGTTCCCTGAGAACAGTGCCCAAAATTTAAACAAGCAAACATGAAATATTCATAGATATTATTTTTGAACTTATGAGTAACAGAGATGAAAACATCTTGAAATCACCATGGGGAGAGAAAGGACTCACTGCATAAGAGAAAAAGCGACAAAAATTGTATTCTTATATTAGATTTATATATTTGTAGGTCAAAAGATAATGAAGTGACAACTTTTCTTCTTTAATAGAAAAAGAAAAAGAAATTCGGCTAAGTTACTAAAGAGTGATTTCAATATTGAAGGAATAAAAGTGCTGAAAACCCTACATTCCAGTCATGAAAGATGAGAGAAAAAGATGAATAAGTTCTGGAGTTACTAGGAATAACAATGCTGTACTGTACATTTCAGATTTGTTGAGAGCATAAATTCTATGTGTTTCCACCAAAAAAGAAAAGTAAATATGTGTGGTTACAGCTAAGTTAGTAAGCTTAATTATGGCGATTATTCACAATATGTGTTAAGTCATTAAGTTTCATGCCCTAATTATATTTAATAAAATATGAAGGGAGGGCGGGGACAAGGGGTAAAATGAGAACCAAGACCTGGCATGTAAAGTTACAAGATCCCAGTAATGAATGTAACTGTACTGTCTACTTAGAATGTACCAATAAATTCAATTAAAAAATATTTAATAAAATAAAGAATTTGGGTTCTGGTGAAGAATAGAGCAGAAATATAAAGATTTCTTTTGAATAACAATGATATGTTAAGCTAGAGAAGATTGGATCTCTACCAAAAAGTGAATTCATAATAATAAATTTTAAAATATAAATTAAAATATTATTTGTAGAGTAGATCTTTTAAGAGATAAATATCTTTCTAAAGCAAAAATATTACTGAATGTTTACTATTTTGGGTTGATAGCATATGCAAATATGAAGATAATATTAGAATGAAAGGTCTATAACTGTTCTTTCACACCTGGGAAATTAAAGAATTAATTTTGCATTCTTACGCTTTCTTGCAGCATTGAAAATACATAACTAATTTTCCTTGCGATGAGACTTGTATTAATTCAAAATATTAAAAAGTAAGGATTTTCTTTTTTGTGACTTTGATGTCTGACGAATTGGATGGAAATAGAATCTTTTGCATGTGATCTCCAATGAAACAGCGCACAGCTCTCCAATGTCTCTTTGTGGCATGAGGAACTCTAATTGAAAGTATCACATTAGTTCAACTCTACTGGATAAGTCACTCCTACCATCAGAACCTACTAAATTTGTCATCATTTATTTATTTATTTATTTTTATTTATTTATTTATTTATTTATTTATTTATTTATTTATTTTTTTGGTACCAGGGATTGAACTCAGGACCTTGGGCTTAGAAGGCAGGTGGTGGAACCACTGAGCTAAATCCCTGATCGATATTTGTCCAATAGAGGAAATCCTTTTAAATATTCATGAACACTCCTACACATTCTAATGTTGGCTTTTTCTTTACAAGATTTCAGAATAAGATACATTTCACAAAAAGTAAGCTGGAAATTATCTCCCAGTATCACTCTCTCTCTCTCCCTGCACATACATCGCATCCATGTACCATCACTGACACACAATTGCAAATATACATGAACACATCATATGCATGCACACACTTATTCCCAACTATCCCTTCCTCTTCCTCCTTTTTTCTCTCCCTGTTTCTGCCTTACTCTTTCCCTCATTCTTTCTTACAAACACTGATACATTTAAGAACTCATGCATACACTTACGGATGCACATTGAGGCCAAACTCTTAAATGAAATAAATAGGACACACACATGTGTAAATACCAAACAGTTTCTCTGGAGTGGAAAACTAAAAGTGTAAATAATGATCAAAATGTGTAATTGGTAATGTGAAATAGGAATAAAAGTTTTAAAGGGATAGGGAAAGTGGGAGGGGAAGAGGAAAGGAAGAAATATGAGAAAATGGAAAAATAGAAGCAAAGTCTCTAAATAGAGAGGTGTTTCGAGGGTGAAGGGAGGTCAGGAAAAGGGGAAAAATAAGAAACAAGATACATCTTGTAAAAATACAAGTCCCCAGTGATGAATGTAACTGTATTATCTACCTAAATATATATATATATATATATAACGTTATTAAGTATATATTTCATATTCATAATGTATTTTATTAAATATGATATATCTTATTAAATATGTTTATAATATATTTATATTTCAAATTAATTAAACTTGTGCACTTATAAAGCAAACATTAGGTAGGATGTTTTGAGAAAATATTAAGCATGATTTTCACCCTTGTTTATGTTCTTCAAAAATGAAATTAGAGGAATAAGGGAAAGAAAAAAGGTGGAAAATGAAAAAATGGAAACAGAGTCTTTGTAAATAGGAAAGGATGAAGGTGATAAAAGCGAGGGCATGAAACAAGATATGTCATGCAAAGGTACAAAATCCCAATAATAAGTGTAACTGCATTGCATTGCTTGCTTTAAATGTACCAATAAACTTAATGGAAAAAATATTCCAAATCGAAAGGCTTAAAATTTAAAAAAAATGAAATTACATGAAGCCAACTAGTGTCTGAATTAGTGCAATTGCACATCTAAAGTATAGATAAGGTTATACATACTTCAGAGCTAATACACAAGTCTGAATTTTTCTTGAACTAAACTATGAATAAGGTTGTGTATTTTAAATTTTTTACTAAAATACTCTTAGGCAAGCAGCTATGAAAATAAAATGTCTGAGTAAGGACTTGCAAAACTTTGATCCTTTATGAAAACAGTGTAGAAAACTAGGAAAATATCAGAATAGATTTTTTTCATAACTTTAAATGTTAAACAAATTTGCAGCAACCTTTTTTTTTCCAATAAAAATTGGTTTAATTTTAGAACAGTGAGCTCTATGGCAATTTCCCCTACTATAGTCTGGTCCCTCTCTTCCCAGCTGTCTGGCAGCTTTGACAAACAACAACAGGCTTTGAGATGCCAGCCAGAGGTGGAACTGAAAGTGTTTAAAAGCTTTAGTTTTAATGAAAAGATACTACATGACCAGTCAGGTGGTATATTGGAAAAAAAAATCTGAATAAGTGGCTTAAAAAATAATTCTCAAACAAAATTGCTTAGGAATATACCTTTTTTCACAGGGAGGCATTTGTCAAATATTTGAACAACACAGCTTGCTCAGGTTTTCAGAAACAGTGGTGAATAAACGCCATTGTTACACTAACCAATAAACTGACCAAAAAGCTTAAAAAAAAAAAAAACTGACAAATGAGATGTGTGTAGATGAATAGAAAAACCTTTGCATGTTCCCAAGAATCTGGAGAGTGGTTATAGCTAAGTGTTTGGTTATACAAAACCCAGTGAAGACGTGTGAAAGTCTTAAGTTCACAGTTCTTACTGCCCTTCAAATTTTTTGGCAGGGGAAGCATGAAAACAAAGTAGAGTGGGGTGATTGTCAAAGACATGCCCCAAATTCACACTCAATCCTAAAGAACAAACTGAGATATTTTAAAGTAATCTCTCTCTAACTATTAATTAACTATTTTAGTCATTTTCTTATCACAGAGATACAATTTCAAACAACCATGACATAAAGGAAGAAAAACTTCTTCTGGCTCATGTTTCAGTGCATATTTTGCTGACTCAAAGAAAACAAAAAAACAAAGCAAAACAAAACAAAAACACCATATGTTTCAATCACGCTCTGTATCACACTTAGTATCACTTTAAGATGTTCCATTCTTGGGAATATTTGCTGGACCATAATGTAAGCAGTATTATTGCAAGGAGTGATCTGATGTACAAACTTTTATTTGATACTGATTATAAAGTCAATTTATCAACATATTGACATAATTTTACATATGATACATAGTATGCATGAAAATTTTTTAAAAATCTGAGTTCTAAATTACAGGGATAAATTGTTCTATTAAAATTCACACAACATTCTCTTTTGTGCTTAGGATATTGAAATAATTTTAAATATTAACTTTCATCAAACATCACAAGTATCATCTTCTAACTTAATGTCACTATATTCACAGAGTTTAAAAAGTAGTAAACTAAACACAAGATACCACAGAAATCATTGGTTTGAAATTAGCTTCTACTAATGTATTGAATTTGATGAAAGTGGTAAAGCACATTAGGTGTTGTGCAAAATAAATATGCATAACATACAGATCAGACAGCAATTGTAAATTTGGGATATCCTTATTACATGTTTTATTTCTGCATAGCAAGCATTTCAGCATTTTGAAAGGTAATTTTATATGTCATATTATTCACAATGCAGTGAAGCATGCAAGTAAACATCTGTTCTAAAAATTAAAAGTCCTTGATATTAAGATATTTTAAGGAAATTTATCTCAAATAAAAATACTAGAACTGAATTTAACAGTAAAATGTTTTACGGAGCAGGACATTAAATCCTCACATACAAGTTCTCACATATGTTTTAATACAAAACTCCTAGGTCACATCTTTTAAGGCTATTTTGTCTATTAATTTATATCTAACTATAGATGTTTATAAACATACAGTAAATACTTATAAATATCACTATGGTCTTATCCATGTCTACACTCCTAAATCTCATACAGTTTTCATTATTTTGGCTGATTCTTTTCTTTGGTATTGTAATTTGTTCATACAGAAAACTACCATAAATACCACTGATTTTATCAAAATAAATACAAATTTCAAGCACAATAGATTCTATTCCATATGCACTTCTAAATGAGTAGCTAAATGCCCTTTAATTTTTGTGTTTTAAGAAGGGAAAAATAGTGCAAATAAATATGATAGATATGTGTTTTTAAATCCTCAAAGACTCCACAGCATAGAAGCCTGTAACATCAATGATTTTATTCTGTGATAAACAGTGATTCTTTGACCTAATACCAGTATAGTTATTGCATGTTTTATAAACTAGTAACATATCCTCTGTACCGAATTTTATAGTAGAAAACCATATTCATCAGCAAGAACAAACAAACAAACAAAACCAAAATCTGATTCATGAGTATTTAGAGACCAGATAAGAGGTAATAAAAATAAAAATAAGCCTGGCGTGGTGGCTGGCGCAGGCCTGTAATCCCAGCATTTGGGAGGCTGAGGCAGGAGGATAGCTGTGAGTTGGAGACCACCCGGGGCTACATAGTGATTTCCAGATCAGCCTCAACTACATAGTGAGACCCTGCCTCAAAAATAAATAAATAAATAAACAAATAAATAAATAAAAATAAAAACTGTAACATAATTGCGGGCATATTACTTTAGGTGGCACAAAGTCAATGCTATTATATGAAGCTGAGGAAATAGGATAAATTTTCTAAATTTGGGTTATGTTGCATTACAAGTTGGAAAATGCTTTTTTCATAAATGTAATATGGCACAATTCTTGGATTTGGTCATGTAATATGATCTAATATGATCCTAATATGACCTTTTCCTCAGTGACAATATAGTTTTAAAACTATTTCACTATTAAAGAGTTTGATGATAATTTCAGCATCTTTAAAAGAATAAAAATAGTATAGGAACAGGATCCCTGTCAATTGTCAAAGGCTGGTCCCACTACAATGTCTACAAAACCATTTAGGAATGTTAAAAATAAAAACTACAATAATATACTTTTTTTGGCCCTGAAAAATTATAGTTTGGCTGAATCCAAAGTTATTTTAAACAGTTTTAAAATACCCAAACCATGCAAACATGGCTGTCTAAGTTACTTTCCCCCTGCTATGACACAATACCTGACACTACAATTAAAGAGAAAACATTATTTTGCCTCACAGTCCATGCAGGTTTCAGACCATGTTCTGCTGGCTCCAAGGCAGGGCAAGATGTAGTTTGTGGCATAGAAGGGAAGAAGATAACAATCAAGAAAGGAAGGAAGAGGTCAGGGATTTAGCTCAGTGGTACCACCACGCCTGCCTTGCAAACACAAGGTCCTGAGTTCAATCCCTGCTACAAGAAAGAAAGAAAGAGGGAGGGAGGGAGAGAGAGAGAGAGAGAGAGAGAGAGAGAGGGAGAGAGAGAGAGAGAGAGAGAGAGAGAGAGAGAGTAGAGAGAGAGAGAGAGAGAGAGAGAGAGAAGGAGAGAGAGAGGGAGGGAGAGAGAGAGGAAGGAAGGAAAGAAAGAAGGAAGGAAGGAAAGAAGGAAGGAAAAGAGGGAGGGAGGGAGAAAAAAGGGATAAGGATGAACCCTTCCGACCACACCCTCAGCGATCCACCTCTTCAGACAGAGCTTCAGCTCCCAACATCCCGTTTAGCTAATCCACTCCCTCATAACAATTCACCTCCACGAACTTCCAACTATGAGTGGATGAGGCTTTGAGAGGGCTTCTAAATAGAAACTATAATGATGGCAATGTCTAATTACTACACTAGAGAAAAACAGATCCCCAGACAGAACTGAAATGTCACAAGAAATCCCAGTCACAGCATAAGACTCCCAAAGAGAAGCATGAGAAATTTAAGCTCTTCTAAGAAGCACAGCAAGTGTCTGAAATAGATGCAGGTCAAGAACACCAAGGCTGTGAATGCCTGTGCTTAGCTTGGAAAGCTCTTTTAAGGCCCAAGGTCCAATCCCAAACGTATCAATCTCAAAATCAGTTGCCTTGTTCACGGTGCCTGCCCAATCCAGGGAAATATGTCATTGACCATATTGCCAAGGATCTCTTGCTCTGCCTGTCAAAATCTAAGGCTAAAGCTAAACCTAGATGTGTATTTGGCCTCAGCTGTACCTCCCACTTTAGTTCAACTCTGTCTTAGGCTCCAAGGGCACTCAGACTCCTAGAAAAGTTCCAGAGTGATGAAAGCTCCTACTGCTTGTATGAAGGTGAAGAATAGTGTGACCTGGGGGCTGTTGTCTGATAGACTGGGTCTTCCTGGAATATTTGTACCAATAGTTCTGAGTGAAATAAAAAGAAAACAGAACACTAGCTTTATAACTTTCAAACTGATACGTTTTTTGTGTGTCCCTAAAATATATATTGTTTCAGTAAAAATGTACAATTAATAGGCTTTTACTTCATGAACCTTTTTGTCAAAGCCTCAGGATCTGTTACACACTAAGTATTCTTACCCTAATTTACACCCCCAGACACTCAATGAAATTTTGATGAAATACAATTTCCCTTTCTCTCAGTCAAATTGAAGCATCCAGATACTGAAAAATAAAATGTAAATGTTTTGTTTTCACACATGACCATGGGAGGAAAAGTTCATAATAGAAAGAAAATAGATAGATAAAATGCCTAAAAGAGCCTCATCTAAATTTCCCACTGCCTCAGAAAGAAATAAGCAGAAAGAAGACCCTCTACCTCTGTGTACATCCATAGTCTTAACTAATGAAGGCAGCAATAAAAAGCAAGAGTGTGTCTCAAGATACTTCTGCATCTTAAATTAAATACAGAGAATTCTCTCTGAACAATAAAATACAATATATTGTAGTATTAATCTTTTTGTTTTTATTCATTAGCCTCTATGATTTCCCCAATGATCCTGCTCTTCTACTGTAATACAATGCTAATAATTTCACAATATCTACATAGATGAATTTGCATTAGTTCTTAAGTCTTCTGTAGCAAGAGTCAGCAAACTTTTTCTATGAATGGTCAGATAGTAAATATTTTAAGCTATGTGGAACAGCAGGCAAAATTATATTATATGGAACTTTGTGTAGCAATAAATTAAGTTTATGCACAGTTTTATGTTAATTTTTACTTACTCACCCCTTGCCCCATCGCAGAAGTTAGAGGTACTTCTTCAGAGAGGGGAATATTGCAGACAGGAAAATTAATTAGATATCTTTTAGGCAGTTAAACAGGGCCAACCCAGGAGGAGCCAACATGGAGGACAATCAAGACACATTCACTGAAAGCCAGAATTGTAAAAGGAGAGAACCTACTATACCCTTGTGCTTCCCCTGGGGATATTTAGCAGTGGTTCACATTCTAAACAGGTATCAATCACCTGGTGGGTGGCGAAGGTCTTAGCCCAGCCTTCCCAGCCAGCCTTCCCAGGAAATATCCCTGACTCCCACTCTTACTGAAAATCCTTGTATGCTTGCTACTTGATTTGCTCCCTCATTTAACCCCCATTAAATCAATATTACCTGGATGACTGTACTTGTAATCTTAATGGTAGGTCATGTTTTTTTCCCACCTCATACCCACCTTGTAATTTTCCATTAGGTCTTCTAGTTTTGTCCCACCTTGTATCCACCTCACCTGGTGGCCATGCTGTGTGAAACATCTTTGAGAAGTGGGGTGGGCAAGCAGCCCACTTTTCAATCCCCCTTCTGTCTCTCTTACACAGAAGCTTTCTTTCTCTCAATAGGTTTTTCCTACTTAAAAAAAAATTTACTTACATTTTCATTTACATAAATGTACTGACAACAATAAGCATATTTTCTCATAGTTCAGGCCTACTAAAGATAAATTATTTGCTTGATTGTATCTTCAAGTTATTATTTCCTATCAACAAAAGTATCTAAAAATTTACATTCTATAAAAATATTAAGAAATGAAATTTTATGCATTTTATATTTGAAAATACCTTCATACTATAGATGCTGTCA
The DNA here is from genome assembly GCF_012274545.1 of Fukomys damarensis. Classification (NCBI taxonomy): domain Eukaryota; kingdom Metazoa; phylum Chordata; class Mammalia; order Rodentia; family Bathyergidae; genus Fukomys; species Fukomys damarensis. Next base: position 23,610,934 of record NW_022900918.1, on the reverse strand, counting down.
TTGTTTTTAATCCTTAAGCATATACTTGTTGAGCATTTTTATTTTTAGAAGGTATTTTTTTTTTTTTTTTACCGGGTATTGAACTCCGGTCCTTGCACTTGTGAGGCAGGCCACTGAACCGCTGAGCTAAATCCCTGGCCCCTATTTTATTATATTCTTGCTCAATACAATAAGTCCCTGATTTACAACATTCATGAGTTGGATTCTTTTTTAAGTCTGACAAAGAGAGTCTTATAAATATTTGACACAAACACACAATGTACATTGCTTTGTGCTTCCATACCATCATTGCTCTTTCCCTTTCTGGACGTCCTGAGTTCTGACTGAGTGCTGTACTACTGTGCACTATTGCTTTAAGATAAGTGCCTTGGAATGGCTGCCACCACTCTGACAAGTAACTTCCTTCTTCGCCTTAAAGTTTCCACTTCCTACCTTGCCCATCATGGGTCATAAAACTGGTGTGTGAACAAGGCTCGTCTGCATAAAGAATGAATGTCCAAGAGTGGCCCCTGAGTGGCTGCCCATGCAGGCCACACTCTCTCTGACCAGCCCAAACTAATCACTCATTATATAACCAAGCCCCTGCTTGATTCTTTCTTCTTCTTTTCCTTTGTTCCCATTTCCCCTAGCAGGCCACCAGGGCTCTTTAATAAAGACCTCTTGTACAAGCTTTGTTGGTGTGCAGAGTGATCCTTGGCAGACACCAGTTTCTTTCAGTTTCACTGTACAGTAAGCATGCAGCAGCACAATTGTGACAATGACTGTCAGACATGTGAGCTAGAGTTCTAAGTCAAATAAATTGAAAAAATTATGTGAAGAATAAATGAAATTTGATGAACTTACAGTTAACATAAGAGAATAAAATATTTTCTGTAAAGTGCCTATTTTCGCAAGATTTGCAAATTCTCACTGCTAATCCTTTAGCTACTTCATGTATATTTTTACTACCACGTGTTTTAACACATCTTAGAAATTACACTTCTGCTTGTGTTTTTTCCAGTTGCTTTCAAATCATTTTTTCTTTTTCCAAATAGAAAGTAGAGTTTATTTCTTCAGTCACAGTCAACTTAGCAGTGATTTATCTGAGACGTAAAAGCATGAATAATATCTGTACCATCTGTCAACTTATCAAAAGCCAAGGAAAAACAATATTGTCTTGTTTCCTAATAGATTAAGGATGTTACTACCAATGTCCTCAAATCTTTATGCAGCTACCCTATCTAAAATGTATCTATGTTTAAATATGCATGTGTATAAATATATGCATACAGATGTATGTATATGTATATAATCTGATCTTCACATGATCAACGTAATAATTTCTCCATGTTTAAAAAATAATAATGAGCAGGTACATAGTCTAAATTTGAGCTACCCTTAGTATATAACTACTCTTCTTTAAGGAAACTCAGGTATGTACACTCATTAATTATATTCTAATCTGATATTGTAAGTCTTCTCATTATGTCTATGTGATCCAGTATTTTCTCAGCAAGAATTGGAGGGTATTTTGAGAATGTTGGCTGGTAAGCAAAAAAAGATGAAGATTTATCAGTGTCAAACATGCATTTCAAAGGTGGCTGTGCTGAGTGTAGAAGCACACTTCCAGTAATTCAAGTGTTTGATGTGAGAGAATTGCAAATTTGTTCTAGGTGATCTAATCTAGTTTTGAATCTTAAATCCATTGTTTTAAATGAGCTGATTGCAAGCATGCTCTTTAGCTTTATACTTTGAATATGGTGTTTAATTTAGAAATTAAAAAAAAATAGAGAACTCAAGGAAGATAGCAGAGGGGTGTACAGTGGAAACAGCCTCTCTGAGATTTGTTGTCCTGATGCTGGAATATAACAATATGAGGAAGAGAAGAAGGAGAGAAGTGGTTTCCTAGAAACCAGGAGGGATCTGAAGTGAGAACTGAAGCCTAGAACAAGAGCAGAGAGAGAGAGATCTCATGCAGAAGGATGTGATAAGCCTGAGCCCTGAGTTACTGTGTGGGAGAGGGACTGGACCCCACAGTTGCAGTGACTACTGGTGACCCCAGAGACCTTCATGGAGAGATGCACCAGTGCAGTGTAGTGTGGACATGGTGGGCTACAGTGGCTGACCTTTCACTTACCAAGAGGAGAGATGCACCAGTGCAGTGTAGTGTGGACATGGTGGGCTACAGTGGCTGACCTTTCACTTACCAAGAGGGGTGAATGGCTGAGGTACATTACCTGCCCCAGAATAATAATGCAAACAAAATCTGAACATAAGGGAAGTATGCAAATCTAGCCATTGTGACTTTAATCTTCTTCAGATGTACCTCCAGCAACAGCTACAATGTGTTCTTCATCCTATGCACTGACTTCCAGGGTTCAGCCTGGTCTGACTGCCTGTAATATTTCTACCTAATTTAACTGTGTATATAACTAGAAGAAGGTGATTGGCTAGTAGTCATCTTGTGAGCACACAAATGAGCTCAGAGCAGCTGAGGGCTGGCTCCATCAGGGTGAGATGGAGCCAAGTTCAAGTTGTCAGGAGGTCAAGGAGCCAAAATCAAGCTTGCAGGAAGCACATGGGATGCTGCAGAATTAATAAAATGAGTTCCAGCCTCACAGTTAGAAATGTACCTGAACTTCAGTGGAGCTAAAGGAGCAGGCTTGCTGGGAGTATTCTCTACCTCACTATAAATTTACAGCTAGCCTTCTGAGGTTAATCCCATTTCTGTCTACCAGTGAAAGCAGAGATATCCACTGAAGTGGACAACTTTTTCTTTTCTTTTCTTGATTTTTTTTGTTTCATTTTTTCTTCACTGTTTTTATTTTCATATGAATGTTAACACTGTTTCTAGTTTTCTTGTTGTTGGTCTGTTCTGTTCTTGTTTTTATTTCTTCCTTCTTTCTTTCCCTCTTGTCTTCTTCACTGGTTTCTCAAAGTTTGTCTAGATTTCCTTTCTCTTCCAGCCTTGCTTCTATTCTCTTTTCTTCTATTTCTTAATTTTTCCTCCTAAACCATTTTAAACCTTCTCTCTTTAGAGTAAAATCACATTATTGAAGGTATATTATTTACTGTATACAATTTTCTGGTTTGCTTTAGATTTTTTTAAGTACAAATACAGTATATATAAGTACAAATATAGTCCATAAGGTTAAAATTTATTTTAAAAATTTACCACAGTTTGCCTTTAGGCTGCATTTGATGCTATTGTTCTTGCTGATTGTACTATGTTAGCAAAAGTGGCATAAATATTCTAATCAGTTGTTCTTCCCGTAATGCCAAAACTGAAATTGGCTAAGTGTCATAAATAATACTATTGCCAGGGATTTATCTCAGTGGTTCCACCACCTGCATCACAAGCACAAAGACTGGAGTTTGATACCTGGTAAAAAAAAATAATAATAATAATAGTAATAATAATAATAATAATAATGATAATATCAGAATACTATTGGCCAATGCTAAAGAACCAGGGTATAGGTTAAACAGGCAGCAATTTATCACATCACTAATAAATTGTGATAGGACTCAAAAACCCAAAAGCCAGCTACACCCAGAAAATATCTCTGACAAGTAGTCATTCCCTATGGATTCACAACACTAGCAATAAAGCTACCTGCAATAAGCAATTTATAAGCATCAAAACAGGAATTAAACAAACAAACAAACAAACACACAAAAGAAAATTGAAAGACACTTAAGCAAGTTGAAACTCCAGATTTCCAGCTCACAAAAGGCAATCCTAGAGCACAATGAGGTGGAAAAAATTGAAAACCATCTACCTGGACTTACAGGAACAGTAACAGTGACAAAGATGAATGAGGTTGTAGAAAAATTCTAAGTTAAATGTAGAAATGGTGACCATAATGAAAGGTATGATTTGTGAACATAGAGCAGATAAAGATAAGCAAATACAGGAGTTTAGAAAAATGATGAAAACCATGAATTTCTACCTTAAGAAAAAACTGGAATCCATGAAACAGATTCAAACAGATATCTAGGATATTAAAAATTCATTGAAAGTATTTCCAGCAGAACAAGCCAATGTGAGGACAGGATATCAGGTATAGAAAAAAGGATTGTGGTTAGTATCGATCCTGAAAAGAAAGACTTCCTAAAAATAGCAAGGGACCATAAAAAATAAATCCAGCAGCTGCTATATGATACAAAGATGAAAAATAAAAGATTGATTGGAATCAATGAAAAAGCAGCAGAAAGCAAAAATGACATAAAACACCTGTTCCCAGAAGTAATGGCCGAAATCTCCCCAAGCACAGAAAAATAATTTGACATACAGATAAGTGAAGCATATAGAACTCCAAATAGGTATGATAAAAAAACAAAACAAAGCAAAACAAAACAAAAACAAAAACTACCAACATTATTGCCTTTGCTACCCTGAATGGCCATGTTCTTTCTCCACTGTGATGCCTGTTTGCCATCCCTGTTTTAGAGCCAGCTGACTATAGACTGAAATCTATGAACTGTGATCTAAATAAAGACTTTCCTCTTTTACTTTAGAACAAGAGAAAAGAAAGTAACACAGAAATTTGGTACCAGAGAAGTGGGGTCTTTGCTCTGAAATTAGCTGATCACGTAGCTCAAGAGCATTTGAATCTGGCTTGTAGGAAAGGAAGAATTAGGAAAGACTCAGAGATGCGGGCTCTAGAGCTAGAACACCTTAGGCTGTTCTCTATGGGAAGTTCCAGTTAGAGAACAGAAAACCAAAGAGCTGATAAAGACCAGGCTCCAAAGTTTTATCCTTGGAAGAAGGACTGCACTGGCTATTTGAATCCAGATGATGTGTTTTTGTTTACATTTTTCTTAGGTCCAGAGACTGCCTGAGACTGAGATTAGGGGCAGCAAACTAATTAATCTTGCAGAAAACATTTCAGGTGATTGAATATTAAGGTGGTGGCATGGCTGCTGTTTGGGCTTTTAGCCAGATCAATATTGAGCAAAGAGCTCAGAAGAATGATTTAAAACAATGTGAGTGTGGCCAAAAAGGAAGCTCCAGTAAATCTGTGAACTGCAAAGAAAAATCAGAAACATACATGAACAAAATAAATGAACTATGACATGACTATCACCAAAAGAATATAATAATATCCATCTAAGAAACTAAAAATGATTGGAAATATATAAATTGCTTGAGAAAGAATTCAAAATTATTTTTAAAAAAGCTCATTAAACTACAAAAGAACATAGACAATTTAATGAAACAATGGTGCATGCATAAAATGAGAAGTTTAATGAAGAAGTAGAAATCATTAAAAAGAACCAAATAGAAATTCTGGAGCTGAGGAACATGATGAATTTAATAAAAACAAAAATAAATATGTGCAAATATTTAAATAGCCATTACTTTTTTCTAGGAAAACAAACATACAAATAGCCAACAGACACAGGAAAGAGCACTCTACATAATAATCATGAAAAAATTCAAAGCAAGTTCACAATAAGTTATCATCTCACATTTCTTAGGAAGGCTAGTATTAACAACCCTAGAGTGAGCAAGTCATAGTAACAAAAATGTGAAAGGAATGCTTGTACATTATTAGTGACAATGTAAATTGGTATAGTAATTTCAGAAAATACTGTAGAGATTCCTCAGAAAAATGGAAATTGTAACTAATGTTTTATTTATGAATATATAATATGATGTATAGATCTATTATATATGAAATTATCTTGAGAAGATATGTACAGCACTCTCATATTTTACAATAATCAAAATATACTATTCACTGAAATGTTGGCACAGAGGAATAGATAAAGAAAATGTGGTCCACAAACTATACACAAATGTGGCGATATTTTGATTTGCAATGGCAGCAATAATGCGAATGAACTTGGAGAACATTATATTAAGTGGAAAAAGGCACAGGAAGACAAATACCACATAATTTCACTTCTATACAGAGTGTAAAATGCTTAATTCGCAAAAGCATATAGTAGTATAGTAGCTACAAGAGACTGAGGATTAGGAAGAGGTTGGTTAAATTTATGAGATGCATAGGTTCTGAATACCTAACATACAATAGTCACTTTATGATTCATAATTGAGAATGCAATTAATAATAATGCATGGTACAGATGAAATTTTCTGAGCATTTCTTATGTATTTTAGGCTACTACAAATATAGAGAAAGCAGGTGACTGTGGAGGTAATGGAGATGTGCATCAGCTTACTGTGGTGATCATTTCACAATGTATGTGATTCCAAGACATCACATTGTGCCCTGTAATCATATATAATTTTTGCTTGTCAGTTATAAAGTAATAAATCCAGAAAACTACTCCATCTTAAGATGATTTCCCATCATTCCATGAAAACCTCATGCCAAAAATATTTAACTTCCCACTTGTTTCTTTCCAAATAAAGTACAAAACTGTTAGCTGGTCTGTGTACATAAGTCACATTAAATTATAATTTCCAGAAAATGTATTTCTCCTCTCCAATCCCAAGCACAAGCATCTTTCTGCATCACTAATTTAAATCCCATTTTTCTTTCCATTAGAATCTGGTTAAGATATTACCTTCCTGACCAATAGCTCTTATATATGGACACACCTACGTTGTAATCTAAACTGGATCCCTTTCATATGTATAGAAGCATCACACTTTGATTTCCACTGTCCCTAAGTACTGTATTCTGGTTTGTTCTCTACTAGTGATATGGACAACATAACGTATGAGCACACTTTCCTTGAATATATTTAATATATATCATGATCTCTACTATATGAAATGGCAAATAAACATTAATAGAAGTTAATACAACTTGAAAACATCTGAAGATTTTGAAGAGAATGTTGTATCGATTCTAGGGCTATCTCCGCATATAATGTCACAAAATAGAGCAATTAGGATAGTAAGAAAAAACTTCAAGATAACATAAAAGTCTAAAGGCCAGGGATTTAGCTCAGTGGTTCCGGTGCCTGCCTCACAAGCACAAGGGCCTGAGTTCAATCCCTGGTACAAAAAAAAAAAAAAAAAAAAAAAAA
>NW_022900918.1:23554173-23603882 GCF_012274545.1 Fukomys damarensis | reverse complement strand
AAAAAAAAAAAAAAAAAAAAAAAAAAAACAAAACTAAAGTGATAAGGTTTTCACTTGAGTTCCAAAAGTTTTAATAAAGAAGAAGCACAAACATAATCTAGGTGTTGGAAATCATTCTAATTGGAAACTGGAGAACACAAGTGATGAGTCTGAGTATTGCAGAAAAAAAAGTGCAATTGTTTAAGCACCAATGCATTGTCTAAGCACCTATAAAGTTAAAGGACTTAAAAAGAGGGTAGTTCTGTGGCCTCTAACAAATTATGAAATTATCTGACTAAATCTCTCAGACAAAATCTTGTATCAAGGAAATGTCCCTGTATGTGTATTGCAATAGACCAGGATTGGAAAATTAGAAGCAAAGTTTTAGCTAAAAGAGGAAAAATTTGTAAAGCAGTTTACAGCTTTCTTAATCTATTCTCTTCTTTCTGGGTACAGAGAAAAAGTCACTTAAACTTGAAAACAGTGAAAAATTTAATTTTACCTAAAGTTATTGTATAAAAAGAAGGTAATATAATTCACTGAGAGAAATGACAGTCTAAATTTAAAGAAAATGATTAATCTTTCTGAATAATTCAAACATGATCTATGCAATGCGAAATGTCATAAAATCACTTTCAAAAGGATTCAGTTAGACAAAGTGACAATTTAAAAATAGAGCTCAGAAACACAGATGGGCATTTTTAACCATTGTTACTTTATTATTATTTCGTTTAAGTTTCTGTTATTCTGATATCTTTTCACATTTATACTGATCGATATGTTTTCAATATCATTCTATCATAGGATCTTCTGTCTCAGTTTTTAAATTATTAAAATGTACATCTAGCAATAAATTTGGCTTTTCTCAGGCCTATTCCCTTGTTTCAATATCACCTTCCCAATGTATATCTGCCCTAGACTATTTTAATATGTATAGTTACCTAAAACCATTTATTTTCTGATGCCCAAGATTTCGAAACCCCGAGATTGCTCCCGTTGTTTAGATTGCTTTCTCTATACTGCCTCTCCTGATTGTTATGTATGTATCGTAAAAATCTTGTCAGTGTAACAGAAAAAAAATTCTCCAATTTGCCTTTATGTATAGTCCAGCCCCTGGTTAAAAACCAGTGTCTCATTTTTCAGAGCAGACTGCTGGCAGTTACAAAGCTTTTATTCAACAGAATTCACAGAGGCAAGCTGCCTTCCTCTCATTAGGCCCGACAAAGGACCAGGGGATTTTGTCTTGCTCCTGTCTGGCCATTCTTCCACTTGGCTGAATATTTATCCCTAGCACTTTTGTTGCACTTTTTGATGAGCCTAAGAATTCCTCTCTGATTCACCGCTACACTCACATATTTGTCTACCTTCTTTCCAACTCTCCCTCCCACAGTCCCCATCTCAGCTTCAGGTATATGGTGCAGGATCCTTGCCCTCTCCATGACCTTCCTGGCCCTTCATCTGCTGCCCTTTTCATATTGCCTTGACTGTCAAAGAACAGACCACAGTGCCAGTGTAGGCTCACGTACCATGGGTTTAAATATTTAAAACTTATAAATTATCCCAGCTTGTGTTTCCCAGAAGAATACAGTGGTTCTTCCCAATAATGTCCTCAGCTATGGGAAGATACTAATGTGTTTGCCTTCCCAGGGTCAGTCCTATCATCCAGTAATTATGGGGATCTTCTGAAGAGCACATGGAGAGCAGTGAACTCATGCCACATTCAGACAGAAACTGAACTTGCCTGAAACTTCAATAAGAATGGTCAATTCAAGCTGCTACCCAAGGAGTCAGGCTAGGGAGGTGCTTCTCCTCCCCATCATTAATTTCCAATTCAGAGTTGTCCAGTTCCACGTGCTTCCAAAATTACTTCACACAGCATTCATAAATGACAGATTATTGTGACTTGAGGAGCGCACTCTGCTTAGAATTTGGGGAGATAAATTGATGCAAAAGGCAGACATAGGTCCTAAAACCCCATGCTGTTTCATAGTTCACTATCTAGCCTGGGTGGCTAACTTGATTCATGGTTTTCTCTGAGTTGCAACTGTACCTCCATTTTGCTCAGTTGTTGACATTAACTTTCAAGATATTCCTCATGTTACTATGTAAAAAATGTAAAACTCAAACTGGCTTGGTATAATAGATGACTAAGGGTACAAGGAAAGTCTACAGATGACAAAAATTCATATGTTAGTATTGTAAGATGGACAATTATCTCTCACTATATGTGTCTATATCTTATATTGACAGCTGTTAGGTAGCATGAATCAAGATTTTTTTCCTTATTCTGCCATTAGTGCAGAATTGTTTCTGACATTGATGTCAAATGCAGTGTGATGATTGACTTTATGTGTCCATTTAACTGAACTAGAAACTATCCAGATATTGAGTGAACTATTGTTCTTGGTGTTTTCTTGAGAGTGTTTTATGGATGGTATCAATATTCAGATGGTAGAATAAAGAAAATAGATTGGTATCGCTAATGTATGTGGGCCTCAGCCAAACAACTGAGGTCTCATAGAGCAAAAACTGGCTAATCTCCCTCCAAGCAGGACAGAATGTCCTGCCCAACTGCCTTCAAATTAAGGCTTGGAATTTTTCTATGTTCAGACATAGACTGAAATATTTGTACTTTCTGAGTCTCAGGACTACCAGGCTTTCAATGAAAATCACAAACTTGGCTCTCATGGTTTGAAGGCCTTTGTCCTTGGATGGAGAGTGCACCATTGGCTCTCCCGGGTCTCCAGCTTGTTCAGTCTGCTACACACGTCAGGATGTGTCAGCCTCCATAATTGTTTGAGGTGATTTCATATATATCGCACATAAACATATACCATCTTGGTTCTCTTCTGGTGCAGATCTTTGACTATACATACAACATAGCTTTCAACTTTCTGAATTGTTGTACAAATTACAGTATTTAGTGTTCTGTTCTGAGTTGACATTAATATGTAGACATACACCTGATATGATCTTTCTTATTAAATTCACTAAATGTTCACTTTAAAATGTTTATTTTTTTTTCACAAAACACCCTGATAAAATACAAGAAGTAAGGAGTGTTAAAGAAGATTAAAAGCACCATACATAGAGGTTTGGGTATGGACTCAATTATGGAGAAAATTTCATTCCCAAGAGCCAATATAAAAAGCCTCATAATTATATGAAATACAAAGCCTGAAAAGAGAGACTGTTATATGTAAATTAAATGCTAGAACATTTACATGAAAATAATAACTATTGTCATAGTTATTATTTTGAGCCACAAATAATCTAGACACCTAACACAACAGATTGTCCATGATCTTTCAACATAGAGCTCATGCCCTAAAGTAGACACAGCTTTCTGCTGGAAATAAGATTTTGTAACATAGTCTAAGCAACACACAGCAAAACAGAAAAATCAACCATAAAACACTCATGGCTCTGTTCTCAAGAGATCTCTGCTTTTCCTCCTTGATTGCAACAATTTTCTTATGTTTTGAATGATAAAAGCTACAGAGGTTATGCGGTGGAGCAGATTTTATTCCAAAGATGCTGTGAATATAGATTATCTTTTTCAAAATATACTGGAACTCTCTCCCTTCCTTCTTACCATATATCCCTCCTTCCCTTCCTTTCATCCTTTCTCTCTTTTTTCCTGTCTACTTGCTGAGGCTTAATTTAAGAAAGGAGGATTTGATGTAAATGTTTTTCACTCCTAGATTCAGCAGTGACCTCTGATAGCTTATTCTTCACTGTTGGTTGCAATTGATGCCAATATTGTTCAACTCAAAAATTCTTCTCACACTCATATATAGTTTCCTTTCAAATTTTAGTATTATTGACTAAAGAAATAAGGTACAATGGCTGCTGTTATATTTATAGTATGATATTACTTTACAACATCAGAAATGTTTGCAAAATATTGAATATTTTTAGGACATTATATAATTTGTTCCAAATGAACCAGAGAATTTGCTCTGAACACATCCCATTCTAAAGAGACAAAACATAATTCGATAGATTTAAAGACTCAGAATCCCTGCATTAATGACACTTATTTGTTTCAGCTATCAACTATGATATGCTATCCATTGCTAAATAACAAGCCGCCAAAACCTAGCAGTTTAAACAGTAATTAAGATTTATCTAGTTATTATTGTTTGGTCCAGGCTGGTTGCAGCTAATTAACTGCTCTAGCTGAACTCCTAAGATCTTTCATAGGCTGAACTAGGTATCTAAAGATCCTCTACAGGCCAAAAAAATACTAAAGTTCTGCCAAACATCTAGCACCTTTATGCTAGACGAGGAGCAAATAGGATTCACTTCATGTGGTCTCTCCTGCTTCGCATCCTGCATCTTTGTCTGTGATGCCTCCACGTTCCCAAAGGTGGATTCTGCCAGGCTATGGAAAATCTAAGCCAAATTTTGAAACAGTTTCATTTCTGTCACATCTCATTGGTTTTAAAACAAATGTCCATTCTTGACACAAGGGGATACATCTGATGTATGTGATGGAATTCTTGGTACAGATCTCTGGAAAACTGTCTTCCAAATAATTTTTTAAGTTGTGCTTATTTTCAAACTTTCATGATATAGACCATGCCCTTTTAAAAAAATCAATCCAGAGGCAATCACATTTTTAATATTTTTGTTGAAATACATTCTAAAAGGCTTGCCAAAGCTGCTTGATGAATTTTAATATGGCACATTATATTTGCACAAATGATTTCAAGATTAATTTTCAAAAAATGAAGATTACTAAATGAGGTAGTACTATTGTTTCATCAATGTTTTAAATTCTGAATCTCAATTTAAAAGATTTCAGAAACTCATTATTTTTTGTGGAAACACTATGTATTTACAGCATTTATGTTAAAAAGCCTTGAAGTTGACCACCTGCCTTATAGAATGAGATAAATCACTGACTCCCAGTAAAGATCATGCTGTTTTTCCAAGCTTACATGATATTTCTTATATATGACAAATACTCTGAACAAAATGTTTTATTGCTATCATTTTGAAAATAACTTTTCTTTACGTTTTATACTGCTAAAATTCATGATTAATAAATCCCTGAAATAATTTATTTACATTGAAATTTGCCTTTTTTACAACAAAAGTTTATCTTCATTAACTTTAAAATATGAGAATATAGCACCCCATATATAAAGAGAAACATGGTAGTGAAACTTTTTACAACAGGGAAAATAGAAAACAAAAAAAACAAATACAAAAAAACATCAGCTGCTGAGTTTTAATGAAGAGGGAAAATCTCAGATTTAGAATACCAATATGAAGAGTTCTGAAAAAACAAACAAACAAACAAACAAGGAATTTTAGGGTGTGAAAGCCAAAGGATGAAAGTGTCATTTAGACGGAAGTATGATCAATTTATCAAACTTGATGAGAACTGAAAACTGACAACCATTTTTAATCCAAAGCCATTGCGGAGCAAAATGAAAACTCTGAGCAGGACAGTCAGATGCATGACTGGAGTTGTTTCAGGAAAGAAGAGGAGCTATGATCTGCATATGCATTATCAGTGGAACTGGGATAAACCATGGATGAATATATTTGAGAGTGAGAAAATTTTAGGAAGAGATTCACTTAGAATTTTATATGTTCAACACTAGAGTGCTATATGCTAAATTTGAGTAGGAACCTGGACAACAGAGGAATAAAAATTGAGATACTGCGAAAGCAAAATCTAAAACAACACGCAGAGAACAAGAGAGGCCAGAGGGAACACAAGGCACAGATAACTTGAAGAGCATGACAATGCGTGCAAAATTAGAAAAAACAGGACAAAAATATAAACTCAGTTTCTGACTTTTTGAATAAAATATAAAATAATGAACAGCAAGGAAGAGAAAGACAACAAAAGAAACCTGAGATCAAACTGTGTATTGAAAATGGTAAAAACTAGACTTCAGGAATCAAAGGCTCGTATGCTTACTTTGGACTGGTGCCTGCTTTTTGAAAGTTGCAGTGTGTTTCAGCCACACTTATTACTTCATGTACTATCTGTGGCTCCATTCACCCTACAGCAGAAGAAACAAGTAGGAGTGACAGAGAACACATGGGCACAATGTTTAAAATATAGTCTAGCTGGATCCTTGCGGAAAAAGAATTAGTTATCCAAACTAATACAGTCAGGAATATAATATTGTTAATAATTTAAGCAAACTTCCAATAGTCACAAAAATGTACTATGTAGGAATGATACAAATATTAATTTATTTGCAGTTGTTCATACATTTCAGTTCAAACATGATTTTCTTGGAGATTTTCAAATATCATTGGAAAGCAGATTTCTGAACATTTAACAGCATATGATACTGAAAAATGGAGTAAATTAATTTGACTTTTGAAACCTGAAATTTGTATATAGAATACATAATTATCTTTGAAATACCTTCAAAATCAGATGATATTGAATATTATTAAAACATGATGTTTTCTATTTTATCTAACTGGAATAGAAGTTAGTTGTTTCAATCACAAACCTGGAAATCATAATTAGATTATATTTATATGACAATTATCATATATAGAGAATTGTAAAAATTTAGAAGTGCAGGATACATTTCTAGGAAATTTTATTCATTTAAAATTCATTCATTAAAATTTTATTTTATTCATGAAATGAGAAAAATTTATACATTTGTTGAAATCTTTTTATCATTTCTATAAGTTTGTAATATGTAGGTCACATATTTTTACTATCTCATTTTTCATGTCTAAATTTACCTGCTAAGTGAAGAGGGAAGTATATGATCGTTTCACATCATTTGCTTGTTAAGGGTCATTTGTATAAATAGTCTGATTTAAAATACAAAAATTTCTATGGTCAGTTATTTTTTGCATGTATGTACTTGTATTTATTGAACAGAATATGTTTCATTTTATGCCACTGTATTAATGAGAATGATACCACTAGAAATTAAAAGTACAACAGAAAACAATAATTAAAGTAAGGCAAAAGATAAATTTTGCAACAGAAATGTATCACAGCTAAACCTAGGAAAATAAGACATATTTAATTAGAATACTCAGAATAGAGGCAAAGTGAATAACAGCTTACAAGGCTTTTGCCAAATTAAAAGTTAATTGTTTTAGCATTTCAAAAAAATCTTTGTTCACAAAATGTTTGACATAAGAGGCAATGTCTAACAACTTTTAAGAGTTAAGCTTCTGTGATAAGTGTATAGGCAATGTATACAATAAATATTTCAAAACTGTATTTGTAAAGTAAAAATAATAGACTTTTAAATTTCATAAAATTATTTCAGAGAAAAACATGACACCCTTCCAACTTGGCTCACCATGTTCACAGTTGATGCATCAAAGGACTTACTGTACTATTCAGACATGCCTATTTGCTAGAGAAATTTCTGATGCTTTGTGGAAATGTATCCCTGAGTCAGAAAAATTCCTCAATATATTGTAAAAATCTATTCTAGGATTTATGTGTTGATGGACTTTTATTTACTCTCGTGCAACTTCCACTCAAAGGTTATTTCCTGGTCTAATATTATAATGGACAATAACGTTTATATTTTGAGTGCAGCATGTTTAAGGTAAACAAACAGCTATAATATTTATATGTGACAAAAAGTGGAAAAGAAAATCTTATAACTTATCAAGTAAACTGCAACATTACTTCTGATTTTTTATTTCAAACGAACACGCTTATAACAAAGTAATGACATTCAGAGATGTCACATACTTTAAACATTAATTTTTACATTGAGTTTGAGTAGTCGGCTGTGCCATATATTACAGACCTTATTTCTACTTGGTAAGATGTTAACTTTAAATGTCCCATTAAAGTGAGTTATATGTCACACTCAGTTTATAAGTTCTTGACATTGTCACTTATGGCATTATTCCTTCAACATGTCTTACACTCATAGGAGAAGGACAAACATGATTCTTAGCTAGGGCAATGTTTCTCTCAAATTTTGGCAAACCTGTTTTTTTCCTAAGTAGATTTTCTTCACTCGCTTAATATTTTCATTTTACTCCCGCCTAGAAGAGCATCTTGATGAAAACAGATATCTCCATATTCTGATAAGAAACTCTCCAACTATTTCTACAAGACAGAAAACAGTGCAGACAAGTTCTCTGTCGCTGTACAGGAACCATTCCCCTCCCTTCAGTTTCCAACAGCAAATTCCTCATGTCTGTCGCCAATTTATCAGAACGACATCCTCTTCCACCCAATCTAGGTTTTTCATTTATTTGTTTATCTCTATGATGCTCCAAAGCTTTCCCAGCTTCTACCATTGTCCAGCCCAAAGATCATTTCCATAATAGTAGATATTTGTTACAGAAGCACCACAGTATATCATGCTACATTTTTATCAGTTAAGAGTTAGACAACGAAGTACCAACAGGGTGGGTCTAAACACAGAAATGTATTGCCGACATGTTATTGGCTTATTTTATTTTCTCTTAGCACATGTCCGCAGTACCTAATGTTTGCATTCCTGTGTGGGGTTGGTGCATGTACACAACACGGAAGCTAAAATCCAACATCAAGGTGTGAAACGACCCGTGCTCTTTCTGAAATTTCAAGCATTCCCACCTTGCATCCTGCAGGGTTGAACGTACCTGTGTTATAATAAAAGCTATTTTTAAAGATGGAAGTTGAGACAGTTATATATATTAGCTATGTTTTATATGTGACCCAAGCTAAAAATTTTATTAGTATATGTTTGCAGTACATACTGTTAACCACAGCATTCATTGTATGGAGTCGTTACTTTAAACAACGCCTTTCCCTCCCCACCTCCTTTCTCTGTGTCTATCTCTTGGTCTCTCTTCTTATTTACTCACTGTGTCCAGGAAAGCCAGACTTGTGCAGCCTTGACACACCTGCAGAGGGAATGATTAATTCCTGGGTTTCTTTCTCAGCTTACTCAGCATTTAGCTGAATAACTAAGCTTTATGTGTTACTATTCCAGTGATTGTGTCTGCTCTAAATTATCTCTGTGTATAAGCAAAAGTCATATCAGGATCAGCTCTACACCGATTTGAAATCATCTTAACAAATTATAGCCGTAATGACCTATTTCAAAATAAGATCAAATTCACAGTACTGGGACTTCAACAGCACAGGACTTCAGCATATAAATGGGGCAGCACTAATAACATGACATAATTTTAAGGAGAAACAATTTACTTTTAAAACATAAAATTACAGTATAGGTAATAAATAGTCACATTTCTATGTTATGTTTCCATGTTTATGTGTTTCTCTTGGAGACTATTTATTTGGTTTTGTCATAGAAATGATAAAATAAGAATTGGAATAGAAGAAAATTTAATGCAATATTAATTCTAATTGAGAAAAATTACAAACAAGAAATTAAAGTAGTTTGTATGCCAGATGATTTTGTTTTAGCATTATTGATTTCTTCGAAGCCACAGGTTAGTTTTATAAAATGTGTTCAACCTAAAAGGTTCATATTAAATTAAATTATAATTTCCTTCTTGTTACTGGTAGTATTTTTCCACAGTTTACTTTTGATGTGTAATTATATGCATGAAATGATTAGCTATAATTCAAGATAAAGAAAAATTACTAGGTACAGTAATCAATGTTAGTTTTTCTATTACACAAATATAAGAAATATGTAACTTTATGTTACTGATAGATAGTGATGGTTAAGTTTATTATTGTTGGAAATAATGAGAAAAATCTCCTGTAATTATTCATTATCAATTTTGTTATATACCCTGAATAAATATAATTTCCTTACTAAGAATTTAGAGATGAATTTCCTTCCTTTACCTACTATGTGATCCATTGCAAATAACATAATCACATAATCTCTTATCCATATGAGAGGACTTGAACTTTATGGACACAAAGAAAAAGAAAACAAGAAAATTAATGGTTTTCTTTTTCCACATTATTTTAACAGGTACCGTGTCAAATTGGATCCAAGAAAAATGACATTGTATGTTTACAGTTTATAAAGTATTTCAACCCAATTTAATCTTAAATTGCTACTCTTGTTACTAAGAACTGCATATTTCAGAAAAACACAATAAAAATATAGATATAATTTAACATATTTATTCATCAGAAAAATTTTAAGTGCAGTAAGTGAAACAAATTAAAAGATAAAATTTCAACTGGATAATTCAATAAATATAAATTCCAGAATTGTTTCCAAATTTTTAGCCTGTAGATTTTTTAAAAATGAAATGTACTCTTTAAATCACTAAAAAAAAATAATAAGAACAAAAAAAAAATGACTTCAAGCTTGACATGGGGGCACACATGTGTAATACCAGTGTTTAGTATGCAGAGGCAGAAGAATTGTGAATTTGAGGCCAGTCTGGGATACACAGTAAGACCCTGAGAAAAACAAAACAGCAACAATAACAACAAAATAAGTATAAAATGTTAAAGACAATTGTTCTGGAGTAGTAGAATGTGTGATTCTTATAGTTTTTCTCATTTCTAGATTTTCTATGATGAGACACTGACTTGACAATTTAGAAGAAATAGCAAGTCAGGCAAACAAAATGAGGATTAAATTTGCCCTGGGAGTAAAAGTGATGGCTTCTTAGCGGTACAAAGTAATAAAAATGCATCAGAAATTATATTGGAAATTGTTAATATTTTGTTATAGCATGAAAGTGCATTAAATAAAACAATAACTGATAATGCACTTTACCCCATTAATTTACTTTGCTATTTAATAAAATCTTAAAAAATGAATAAAGTATTAAGAATGACACTATAATTTAGTTGTTAAAAATAATTTTGAAAATTATAATATAAAATGATGATCAAGGAATATCTATGAGTTTTTCAAAAGAAGACAGCTTTGAACTTACCGGATAGTAGCAGTCTGGCATCATTGCTATGAGAAAAGTATATACTTTGTTTAGATAGAAACAAAATTGCTGGAAGAAAACAAAGAGCTCAAGAAAAATATATAAGATGCAACTTCCTGAAATTAATATGAAAATAAATGTACTTTAGACACTATCAGAAAAATTTTCTCATGTAATAGCCAAACATAATGCAAAATCACATTACACATAAAACTGAGCCTAAAATTGAACTCTTGAATATAAAAGATGTATTGTAAATCTGATAGGCAAAACTGAAAAAAAAATTCATTTTATTAGATTCAACTTTTTAAAATGCAAAAATTTTTGTTGTATTTGACTATCATAAAATTAATGATTTATATTAAAAAGATGATATAGAATATATAAGCAAATCAGAAAAGATATTTGCAACATTTTACAAAAAGGAATTGACATTTAGATCTTACAAAGAAATGCAAAGCAAGAAAAAATGAAAGAAAAAATTTTGCAGAATGAAACATTCTGGCTAATAAGTATACAAATATGATTAAAAATACATGTATTCTTATAAACACAAATATAATAATCATATGAATACTCTTTTCTTATTTTAATTTTCAATTGAATTTATTGGTACATTCTGGGTATACAGTGCAGTTACTTTCATTACTGGGATCTTGTACCTTTACATGACAGGGCTTGGTTCTCATTTTTCCCCCTTGTCCCCACCCTCCCTTCACCCTCCCTTCAAACACTTTAATTCCATTTTTACATTTTCTCATATTTTTTTTCCTTTTCCCTTATTCCCCTTTCCCTATCCTTCTCACTATCTCTACACCTTTGGTCCTTTTCTTCCTATTTCACATTGCTGATTGCCCCATTAGGATTATACTCAAATTCAAATAAAAGTTATTTTTAATGTATGATTAGAAGGAGATTGTATGGGAATGAACTCGTGTTTGCTTGTGCAGAGAATGGTTATTATTTCAACTACTCTGAAGATTAATCATTTTCATTTAGTACAGCTGAATAAAATAGATTGACCCAAGTGAAAGTTTATACTGTTTCCAATTTTACACAGCAATGGAGTTTTCACAAATGAGACGTAAAGTACCACATAAATATATCTCCTTGAAATGTTTGTCTTCTACTTAGGTGAGAAGCTAAATGAAATGCAGTGGATTCCTAGGTAATATAATGCAGCACTGTATGGGTTTCATGGATACCCCAGAACTGTGGGTCACCAAAATAGCACTGGGGCAAAAAAGAGAAAGATTAAACTTGAATATATTTTAAATAAATTAATACAAATTCAAATCCAATAAGAGAACGTAAACATATCAAGACATATTAAAGTGATTGCATCTAGGGGATACATGTGTGGGAAAGAGATATTTAAAAAATAACCTAAGAGAGAGTTTTGTATAAATTGATGATGATTAAATTCTATGCATTGAGTATCACTGAATTTTTGTGCCTGAAAAAACACTAATAAGTTTATATTTACATACCCATTTATTAAATTAAGTTTCTGCTAACTTTTAACTTGCCCCTGTGAATAGATATGGAACTATCAGTTTCAATCTTCAGATACTCACCTTGCATGGGTTTGATCTACAAGTGGTCCCTTCAAGTCTATTCAGTCTATTCTCCAACCTAAAAATGTCAAATAGAGAACTGCAGAAAAGCTACTCCCTCTGCATCTCCCTGTAATTAACTTATACATTTTAAAATGATGGAATAGATAAACATACAAGTAAACAAATTAAATCTTGACTTATTATGAAGGAGAGACTTCTTCAAAAGGATAACTACAAGTGAGAAAAGTGATGTTTACATTAGAGAATAAATTCTGACTACGAGATCTGCAAAGACCTCTAAGGTTAAGCGAAAGGGGACTTTCTCTTACTCAGAGGAGTAAATATGGCCAGAAAAAGCCAGTGTGGGGAAGGTGAATCACCAAATAGGTGAGATAATATTTTCCCCTGAGGCCATATTCTCAGAAGGGCTTAATAGGGCTCAGACAGAAAGTAGGCCAAAGGCCACGGTTCTGGAGGAAAGCGAGAATCTTAAAGTTCGAAAGTATTTTGTACCCATTGATAAGACAAGAAGTTCAGCTAATCCAAAAGTAACAGGAATTTTGAGGTTCTGTATCCACCCTTGGTAAATCAGGCATCCATGAAGCTGCTTACATAACGGGAAGAGATGTTCTTTGTGTTGCATCATTTCCTTGATCACATAAGGTAGGACAGCGGTTCTTCATGTTCAACGTTTTACACAAGTACTGGGCTCAAGTATAGTTAAGGATATTCACTTTGTAGTATGTCAAAACTGTTTGTTTTGACGTGGTGCAATTTCTGTCTTCCTGTTAGGGATCTCTAACATCATTTAATGTATCTTATTATTTATTCTTACAGAAAAGTCAGGCAAAGAAATTAACATTAGTCGCCTTTTCCTTTTTATTTTTTCTTTAGACATTCATTGAAATATGAAATTACAAAATCTGGCTACATTTTAGAAATTAGAAAATATATTTATAGATAATTTAGTATTTGTCTTGTCTCTGAAAAGCCCATCTGATCACAACTTCCTAACTTACCAAAATGCTAACTCAAGTATAGTACTCCTTCCAAGTATTTCCAAGTTTTTACTGTGCCAAAAGTTATTCTTTGTACATTTTCTGTTTTTTTTTTCTCATTGAGTTTATTGGTATATTCTAAGTAGACAGTACAGTAACATTCATCACTGGGATCTTGCACCTTTACATGACAGGACTTGGTTCTCATTTTTCCTCTTGTCCCTGCCTTCGCTTTACCCACTCCTGCCTTCCTATTTACAAAAGCTTTGTTTCCATTCTTTACTTTTCTCATATTTTTCCCTTCCCTTATTTCCTTTTCTTTTCTTTCTTTCTTTATTTATTTATTGTTCTTTTATTGAGTTTATTGGTACTTTTAGGTATACAGTACAGTTACATTCATTACTGGGATCTTGTACCTTTACGTGACAGGTCTTGGTTCTCATTTTTCCCTTGTCCCTGCCCTGCCTTCACCCCCTCCTCCCTCCCCATTTACGAACACTTTATTTCCATTTTTTCATTTTCTCATATTTTTTTTTCTTTTCCCTTATTCGCTTTCTCCTACCTTTACCACTTTCCCTTTTCTCTGACAAAGAAGTAAATTCAACAAGTAAATATATGAAAAAATGTTCCACATCACTAGTCATTCAAGAGATGCAGATGAAAACAACACTGAGATTCTACCTCACCCCACAAAGAATGGCTGCTATCAAGAAATCAATCAATAACAAATGTTGGCAGGGTTGTGGGGAGAAAGGAACCCTTCTCCATTGTTGGTGGGAGTGCAGACTGGTGCAACCACTATGGAAATCAATATGGAGATACCTCAAAGAACTAGGATTAGAGGTTCCTTTTGACTCAGTTATCCCTCTGCTGGGTATCTTTCCTTTTCTTTGTGCAAGGGTATCTCACATCTCTGTTGTTAACAGAAGTCTAGGTTTCTTTCACTAAATTAAGATATAAATGAGAAATTGATCAAGTACCACTCCCTTAGTGTCATCAGCACTGAGCTCTGAATTCCAGAGACTTTCAGTTCCCTTATTATCCGCTGTCCCCATAACATTCTTGGCAGCCGGAGCTAGCAGCACCTGGAAGGCCTCCACTGCTTTCTGTCATTCTCCAGGTGCCTGCTGCTGTCAGTGTGAACAGCCCCGGGTGCTGACCACTTTTTGTACTATAAGCCTTTGGGGACACCTGCTCTTAGTACAACCAGCTCAATATGTTACTGGAGGCAGGAGTTACAAACAGATAAAATAGAACCATGTGAAAGAGGCTTTACTAGTTTGTATACTGTAGCATGGGGAAACACAGTACAGAGGGATCCAGCACGAGTAAAAGTACATTTGTTTTTTTATGGATAAAAAAGTTGCACTCTCGCATGCAGCATTCTAAATCAGAAATGGTTTGTTTAGCCATGGATAGAAAAGGGGCTCCACATGAACGAGAGTAGGAATATTTAACATGGTTACAAAAGGACAGAATCATTCAAATGTCCTATGAGGCAGACCAACAATATGCCTGACTGTGTCTAATATAGCTGCCACAGCCAATGCAAAAGTCTCCCAAAGCAATTGTGTACCAATTGGACAGCTGTGTCTATCAAAAGTTGAAAATAAAATAAACAAACAAAAATATCACGGGAAAATAAGTACCATCTTTTCTATCTCAGTTTCATGTCTCCGTGAGTCAATCAGTAATACAGAGGTCTGCCTTAAATTTATTTTACTGAAAAGAACTGTCCGATCTTCACACCCTGATAAATGTTCGAGATTGCACGAAACTTTAGTCAATTATTTCTATATCTACACCAAGAAAGCTAGAAAATTAATTCAACTTAAACATTTGATGAAAAGTGCCAAAAGTCAATCTTGATAGATTCATTTTCCCCTTCATAAAAGGGTTATTACAGATCTTCTTTTGCACTTATTTTAATATCTTCTGGCAAAGTTATTTTTCAGAAAACATAGCCTCACATTTTTGTTTAAAAAAAGAAAATAAAATCAGAGTAGAAAGCATTTACCTTCCCAACAATTAATTTGGAAATGCATATTGTATTGTCACTATTACTTCTCTTTTACAATTTGTCTCTTTTCAAAGAAAACAGAACCTAATTTGCAAATATTTCAGTATTTCACCATCATTCTCACAATTTCCTAACCCTTAAATAAAGATCAAAGTGTCCTTTTCTTTAAGAATCTCTTCTTTCCATACATCATTCCAAATTTTCACATCACACCACTTCCCTAAGGTTTTTCCCAACAAACTATACATAAAATTTCTACAATTCCTCATCCTCAGTTATTTTTAACTTGCAGGAATTTTCTTTCAGTTCTCCCTTACAATAAAATTATTTTTCCAGGGCCACCAAAACTTTGTGTTTTGAAATTTAATATCTACTCCCTTGTGCTTCTTATTTCATTCCTTAGCATCCTTTTCCAAAAACTTCGACACTATCCATTTCTGAATTTCTTCCTGTCACACTGATCATCTTTTCTGTTTTGCTTTTATTCTAAATTTCATGTAATCAAATAGAGTTGATCCAAAGATAACTCCTTCACTTTTCTTCCTAATCTTCTTTCAGTTAAAGTATCTGGTACTTATCACATATTTTTCTTCATGACTTAATAGTCATGTCTCTCCTGAAATCCTTTAATATGCTTGGTTTCTGTGTGGTGTCATCACATTGTGTCTCATTTTAAACCATTTTCATCAATATTCTCTTGGAAATTGCTACGTGAAGAATAATGACCTTTTTAAACTCAGCTTTTCTCCTGTATTATTTCATTATTTTCATTTCATTTTCTTGCATCTTTCTAAATTTTGACAAAATTATATGAATATTTCTAAAACATTCTATCTCTCTGATGCATAGAATGTGTATTTTTCTTAATTTTTGAATGTTTTCTAGGGACATCTTTAGCCTTATTAATTTGTTGTTCAGTGAAATCACTAAACTTATAAAAATAATGATTATTTTTAGAAATATTTATTTACATTTATTATATAGCTATACTTCCGTTCACTAATTTTATTTCTTCTACAATGCCACAAAACATGGCCATATTTGTGTTTGTGTGGGAAAGATGGCTGTGGTCATGTTTGCCACTCAGTGGGTAGTTTCTAAGCAAAAACAAAATTTTCCAAAAGGTTTTTGTTTTCAAACTAAACTGTTTGCCAACAAAAGATTCATGAACTGAGGCATCACTGTGCATCGTTATTCTTTGCATTTTGTCACCTATCTTTCTCTTATGGAAATCTATCCTTAGACATTTTCAAGTAATATTTATTACTTTTATTGGGTTCACTGGTCTTTCTACCATATGAAATGATATTTGGTGATTCTTAATTTTCCTTTTGTATATTTAATGTCCGATTTAAATCTCTGTAAATACTTGTTTTAATTGCAGCAGATTTTTTTTTTCTTATTATTCTTCCTTTTCTTTCTTTTTTAGAAGGAAATACACAATTAATTCAATGTGATGCTGTAGTGTGATGAGGAGAAAGTTATTCTTTTGCTTTAGTTACTTTTACCTGTTTATCCTGGTGTCTACTTGTTTACTTTTCATGTGACAGAGGCAAATGATAGCATTTAGTTCATATATTGGATCCCGGTGGATTTTTTTCCCCAAAATTCCTGCCCTCCCTTCACCCCTCCTCCCTTCCCTATTTACAAAAACTTTATTTCCATTTTTTTCATTTTCTCATATGTGTTTTTCTTATCCCTTATTTCCTTTCCCCTACCCTTCCCACTTCCCCTACACCTTAAGTGCTTTTCTTCCTATTGCACATTGTCAATTATGCCATTAGGATCTTATTCACAATTATAGTTTTTTTCACACCAGAGAAACTATTTGCTATTTACATATGTGTGACTTATTTATTTCAGTTAAGAGTATAACCTCAATATGTACCCATTTTCCTACGAATGACTCTAATTTCTCAATCTTTATGGCTGAGTAATATTCCATTTTATAGAAAAACCACATTTTCTTTATCCAGTCCTCAGTTGATGGGCAAATGGGCTGTTTGGTCCAAATTTTAGCTATTACAAACTCTGCTTCGATAAACATGAGTGGATTTCAGTATAAATTTTGACAGTGACTCTGCCAACTGATCCCACTTCCTCAAATCCAGATCACCTATTAAATTATTATTAATCAGTTTTCCCTGATTCTTATTCTACTCACACGTATTAATTTTGAGACTGAGGATCTAAAATTTTAAGCCTTTGAGAAAATCCTCAATAGCACATACTTTTTATTGCAGTCTCCCCTAATTTTACTGACACTTCAGCCTAAATAAATGTTTCCTCATTTTAAGAAGTTTGTAAATTTGTTCATGACCTTATTTGTACTTATATTAAAGTGCTGTATTAGATCGAGGGTGGTAGTTTTTGGAGGATGGGATGGGGAGTAGGTTGATACAGTAACAATTTCATGCTCACCTGTCTTGAATTGCACAGGCTTTGAACTATTAAGGGTCAGGCAGGATTTGGAAATGTGTGTTCAGTTGTCATCTTCACCAATCATGCCATGCCCCCCTACATTTCAATTTCTACTTTATAGCCAGCCGATTATAGACTGAAACCTCTGAAATCATAATCCAAAATAAATTGCTCCACCTTTAAATTGCAGTTGCTGGGTATTTTGTCATAGCCACGGAAAACAAACTAATACATATACCACAGAAAGAATAGATCCACAATGCATATCTGAATGATTTGTTCACTGAATGCAGGTAAAATCTATTTCCTTCTCCCTCTCTCTCCCTCTCCTTCTCTCTCCATCCCTCCTCCCCTCATCCTGGCTTGCGCATCCCTTGCTCTCTACCCTTTTCCAGATTGCTCTAGTGACCAGGACCAGAAGAACAACTCCACCAGCTAGACTATTAGAAAGGCTTCTTCCAGCCTCTAGATTGCTCTTAGTTGTACAGAACCCAGGTGGCCTAGGCACAGAGGTCACTTTTACAATGTATTAGACCACTTATATAAAACTTGCACTTGTAAATTCTTCTTTAGTTCCTCTGAAAGACAAATCGCTTAAAAAGCATTTTCATGGATTATATAACCCAAGACCATCTTTCTTAAGGACCCAAGAGCCAGCCCTTTAAAATGTAATACAGCATTCTGTTCCATCAGTCTTTGTCAGAGAAAGGAGCTAAATTGGTAGTCACCTTCCCCATGATTTAAAACTGCTTCTTAATAGGTATTATCCTCTTTGGTACATATTTACACTTTCAGTTTCTCACAACAGAGAGACAATGTGATTTTTCAAAATCATACTGAGTGTGAGCTACTTTGCTAAAAATTAAAATGTTTTATGTAAAAAAAAGGTATAGCATTATTAGGAAATTAGTTAAGAGGCAGATTAGCAAATGAAAATATATTCTTTTAAGATCATGATACACAGTATATTTACTATTGCTATGCTCTATTTTTGTCATGAAAAATTGTTTTTTCATAGAATGGATCTTATATTTTCTTTATTGATATCTACTTGTATTGCATTAAAGTAAACATTTAAGAATTTTCAAAAAGCTGCTTCTTACTTTGAAAAGAGAGGAAAGTTTATTTTCCCAGGACAATTTCAATTAGCATAAATAATTCAAGATTCCTGCACCCAAACTCACCTCTTAAACACTTTTTCATACTTTGTTTCAGGGGAGCTGAGTTCACAGTGTTTCCTCCTTACCTAGTTATTTCAGCTAGTGCAATATTTGCTGACACCAGTTCAAATCAAATCAGTCATTAAATACTTGGAAAGAAAAATACTTAGTAATATTAAAATAATATGAAATATTCACCAGAAATCTACTCTTCCTTTAAACATTGATACAATCTTCTGGTTGCTCTTCAGATCATATAAATCTTTGCTTTTACATATTTTTTTTTTCTCATTGAGTTTATTGGTACTTTTGAGGTATGCAATACAGTTACATTCATCATTGGGATCTTATGCCTTTACATGACAGATCTTTGTTCTCATTTTTTCCCCTTACCCCTGCCCTCCCTTCACCCCTTCCTCCCTTCCCTATTTACAAAAAATGTTTCTCCATTTTTTCAATTTCTCATATATTTTCTTTTTCCTTATTACCTTTCCCCTACCCTTCCCACCTCCCCTACACCTTTAGCCCTTTTTTTCCTATTTCACATTGTCAATTATACCATTGGGATCTTATTTACATTTTTAATCTTTTAAATATTGACAACTACATAGGAGAAATCATTTGATTGTTTTGAGATCAGTATAACTTCTAGGATAATTTCTTATCACCATACGTTTTCATAAACAAGAAGTATATTGTGCTTGCATAATACATAATTTCTTTTTATATTTATTTCAGAGTTATTGTATTTTAGTTTTTCATTAACCTAATGATAAAGACTGGTCCAATATGAGGTGGGAAACTGAGAGCTAAATTCGAATTTCTACTTTATATCTTTATTTCCATGACTAAAAAGTGATAATGAAGCATTATATATGCTCAAAGTTTTTTTTTTTTTTTTTTTTTAGATTTCATATTGTGCTAGCCAACCAGACTCCATCTTGAGCCTCAACACCAGTTTGTACCTGTGCTTGGAGAAAGCACTCCAAAACCCCACATCCTGTGTGGCAGTAAACTTGGTGCAGTTGCAGAATGTTTTGTAGTTCACCCAATGTGTGAAACTTTCTTGCCCCCCTCAACTAACCTGCCATAGTTCTGCTTCTGTAAAATTGTGCTTGCTTTCCCCTAATCCCTCCCCAACTGAAAGCATAATTTAAAAGAAGAAATCAAACTGTTTCTCAGGCCCAAGAGAACTTTCCAGGCACTGGCCCCCTCTTGGCTGCTGGTTTTAATAAACAGACTCCAATCTAACACAAACTGTGGAGCATCTCTGTTGTTCTAACTAACTTGGGTTGAACAGTATTCTGAGGAGATTTTTTTTTTGAATTTTCAGATTTAAATTAATTATTCTGAGTGAACTTTTGCAATTTGTGTCTTATTAGAAGTGCTCCTAACTCATTTATTTTCATACATAATTGAACATACTTTTAGAGTCCACACTATTCCCTTATGATCCTTCGAATCTCTATGTCTGTTCACTGTATTCCTGATAATAATTAACAGTTCTTGAATAACCCCCCTTCTGTTTCTGTCTCTCTTTCTCTCTGTCTCTCTGCTTTTCTCCTCCTCCCTCTCTCTTCTCCTGTTCAGTCTGGATCTAGGATTTTATAAAGTTCTTTTGAAAAGAAAGCAGTTCTGATTTCACTTATGATTATCTATTTGCTTTTCATTTTTCATTTTATTAAAGTTTGCTTATAACATCATTTCATTTCTTTTGCTTTCTTCTTGTATTTTGAAACTTTATGATTAGTTATGAAGAAATTCATTTAGATATTACCATGTCTTTTTGTTACTACATGTAAGTAATTTTTGAGTGCTCCAAAAACTCAGAAAATTAAATAGTAAAACACTGTCCAAGTAATTTTATGAATCCAGCATATGCTGATTTGAAAACCATGAATTTCCAAACCAATATCTACTATAAATTTGATTCTACAATCCTTTATAAAATCTTAGAAAAGAAAGTTAATCAATCTTTTGTAAAAGTGAAGGGGACAAAGAAATGCAGAGAAGGCAAGAAGTAAAAAGAATAAAGATGTGCTATGTACACACACCACCTTCTCATGATGAATGCAATCATTATGTACTGTAACCATGTGCTAAAAAATTAATTTAAAAAATCCATCAAAATATGGGCAAAAATGATAAAAATTAATTTGTCTGTATCTCAGGAATGTAAGTGTGAATCAACTCAACTTTTGAAAGGTAATGCATTTAATCAATATTGACTAAATAATTTTTCAAAACATGATTACCACCATAAATACAGGAAAATAAATTGACAAATTCAGTGTCGATACATAACTAGAAAAGAATAATCAGTAAATGGGATAGTAGGAAATTCTCCTAGCTGATAAAAGGTATTCACTCAAAACTTCCATTTAACCTTACACAATTCTTGTGAGACTGAATGCTTCTACCTGCCTTTACTCTATCAATACGAACAAAGCAGAGTCCTTGACAGGAATATAGCAGAATAAGAAATAAATGTCATAACAACAGCAAAGGGAGAAAATGCCTGTTTACATAGTGGAGGAATGAAGACAGTCACAATGACATTTTTAAAAATAGATTTATTGATTCCACCCAATCCTAATCAAAGCAATATTACTGGCTTTTTCTGTTTTGTGTTGTGTTTCATTATTTCTGCTTTTGTTTTAGGATTTGATATGCTGATCTAAAAACCCTTCTGATAAAGCAAGTGATCTAGTAGATTTTAAATGTTTTGAAAATAAACATTTACATTTTTTACTAAATGATTCCAGAACATATTCTGAATCTACACTGTGGCCTTAGCATAAACATATTGATCAATGTATAGATCAGACTAAAGATAGAGCAGACTTTGGCCAGAAAACCTCGTATAAGGACACTAAAGTAGTTTAAAGTTGAAAGGTAGTCTTTTTAACAAGTTATCTGGAATAATTTGATGTCCATATTCAAATAAAAAGTCTAATATTGAGATTACAATCCATGTGCATTATTTGGTAATAAGCTATTACCCTTTCTGTTTTATTATGGATTTGCAAAAATTTCATGCAAATACAGATATAAACTCTCATTGATATTTTAAAGATATTCTTCCATCTAGACAGATTCATATCTAAAAGCATAAAATGTTTGCAAAATATGGTTATCTGTATAACTTTTTTGGAGTATATGAGATTTTTTTGCTTTAATGACTTACAAGTTACTCCCAAATATAATGGTATTCAGGGATATTCAGATATTTTTTGAAAAATGACCCTGTTTCTCACTTTTAATATTTAAGACTCTAAATCCATCTGAACTACATGCCCTGCTATATAGTCCTTAAATTTTATTTCTTTCCAATCCAGTGTTCAGGAGTCTCCAGGGATAGAAACAATTACACGTTTCCATTGAAGTAACTGATTTTTACATATGGCATTTTCATGTGTACTGAGACAGACTTCCATGATTGACATTGTTTCTTATTTATTGCTGAGCCATGTTTCTGAACTTGCTAATTTTTATTAACTCCTTACATGAGGCTCAGATCCAGGTTTAGAGTGCCTTAAATAAGAGCAAACTTTTCATTCAGTTTCACTGAGAATTGTGTTTTGAACCTCAGTATTATATGCGAAAATGCAACTACGTGAACTTACAACTTACATTCTGAATTTAACTACTTAATGAATTAAAAAAATGTAGCATCAGGATACTCCTCTTGTGAAACAAACAAATGCTTACTTTGGCAATAATTTGCAGCATTTATCAAATATTATGTCTATATCTGGAGAATTTGTATGTATTTGGCCTTTCTAGCCTACTGAAATCAGAGCTTGCAAAAAATATTTTAAAAGCCAAAGAAAGAATTTCTATCATGTAGAGTAAAATTGCAGAATAAAAGTACGTATACAATAAAAAGGTAACACCCTCAACACAGTAATACAGAAGAAAGCAAGTGGGTTGGTAATGTGGTTTGAAAGATAAGTTATTAAAAAAAACAGTGTAAGATATATAAAATATGTATTGGATTTTAGGGACATCATTTCCATTCTCATTTTCATAGTACAGAGTTTATGATCAGGTCTATACCTGTCCAAATCTGAGCCAAAGAATTTCTCATAAACTACATAATATATCCTGGAATAAGATAGGCAATCCATATTAATTGTATTCTATTTATTAAGAAACTTCTTTAATTTCCATTGCCTTTCATTTTGGCCCATTGAATCTATTCTTTCTGAGTGATTTACTGCAAAAAAAAAAGTAGAAATTTGGTAATACTTTAAAATCCACTATTTTTTTAAAGTGACAAGTAGAACATACAGAAAAATGCTCCCAGTTGAGCTGGGGAATTACAGGTAATAGAAATAAAAGGACAGAGCAAAAAAAGTAGATTATATTATTAGAAATAATTTTCTTTGCCAGACTTGCCAATCACAAAAGTGCTTTGGGTACAATAGTGGAGTGGTTATTTTGGCAGTTATCCTCCCAATATTTAAAATTTTGTCTTATATATTAATTTTGGAATTTTTGTAATCCTGGCATGTCAAACATAATAGTACATGATGAACAAATATAGCACAACCCTTTCTTCATAAACAATGAAGTCAAAAAGAAAAATAAAGACACAGTCTGAATTTTAAATTAAATGTGATTTGACAAAGAGAAATAACTACTAAAAGAATGCAAAGTCATATTCAAGTCCTAATACAGTTAGCTCCTAAAAGCTTTTCTAAGCTTCTAATTTCAAAAAATTTTGATTTTTTAGAACATTCAGTGACATGAGGCACAGTTTACTTTGTTAAATAGAAGTTGATTGTTTTAACCCTTAAGGTGTCATAGAAATTTCCAATAAATTTAGGGCTTTGGGTGTGCTTTTAAGTAAATTCTGTATTTTAATAGGGTTTTATTAGTTTTTTTTCTCTATCTCTTTTATGTCAACTTTTCTCTGTTTTGCAATCACATCTACAGTGAGTGAAGTCATATCTTTTTTAGGCATTTGTGGGCTATAATAGCTTGTAAGGCTTTTCCTGTTATTTGATGAACTTAAAAATTTTGAGGCAAATTAGGCAGTTGATTTGTTAAATGTACCTTAATTTTTATTTATTTGAGGTTTTCGTCATGATAATATACTTCTCATAAGTTTTTGATGATATGACCATAAAACAAAAGCCAGTATTGTCACAGTTTATCGAGAGAATATGTAGCCGGGGGTGGTGGCACATGCCTGTAATCCCAGCACTCGGGAGGCTGAGGCAGGAGGATAGAGACCAGCCTGGGCTACTTAGTGAGTTCTAGGTCAGTTTCAACTACATAGTGAAACCCTATCTCAAAAACAACAACACCAAAACAATATCAAGAGAATATGAAAGTAAGAGGTCTTCAATGTTAGCCTTGGTCACTTGAATGAGAGGATAGTTATTGAGTTTCTACATGATAAAATAACCACCTACCTTCTTTTGATTGCTGCAATTGTTTAAAGCAAGTTCATACACACAGTGCATATTTAAGTGATGGAAAATTATGTTTCACTTCCTTTTGGGAGGGTGTAGTTGCAGAAATTAGTCATATCTCAGTACCTATGAGGAATATTTCCAAAAATCTGCATGGGCACGATGCATGTATGTGAGAACCTCTTATATTACATGGTTCACTATTTATGTATGATCAGTACACATCCTTCCATATAGTTTGCATTACTTTTAGATTGTTTAATACATAAAACAATGCAAAATTTATGCAAATAATTATTATGCTTTGTATTTTTGGAAAATAGCATAAAATCAACTTCCTGGAATATCTTTAATCACATTTGGTTGAATGAATATGAAATAAACAACTATAGATATCTGGAAATACATGAAATTACATGCAAGAAATTGGCTCATCTATGAAATTACTATGTCCAACCATTTATTTATTTTACAATAGAAATACTAGATATTCACTTTATAGTGGGCTTATAATCTAACGCAGAATTACATTTTTTGCTAAAACTTTTCCACATTTAGTCAGTGACATTTCTAATGGTTGCTTCTCATTTCCTTTTCACATACCTTCAACACTGGTTCTCCTTTTTTACCTGTTCTTACTTTGCAATACTACAAGATGCTTTAGCTTATCTTTTATGTACTATATTTCCTCCACAAATTTGACCACTTCATCCGGTAACACTAGTTCTTTAAATTGGCCAATGGTATTAGAAACCAAGATAAGACTATTAAGGCTGGAAATTTAGCTCAATGGTTCTGCCGCCTGCCTTGAAAGTGCAAGGTCCCGATACCCTCCAAAAAATGTTGTTATTGTTATTATTAAGAATGTCATTTTTTAAAAAAGAATGTTGTTATTGCTATTGTTGTTAAGGCATTGTCTAGTTTCTCTAGGAACACAATGAGGAAATAGTCATATAGATACTCACAAATGCATACATATATTCATAATTATTTTTCTACATATTTGTGTCTATATTATAATAAGCATGGAACTATATTGACATTCCCAATAGGGCAACACAAGCTTGATTCTAATGGTTTCTCCTTTCTTTTCTTTCTTTTTTTTGGGGGGGTTACCAGGGATCTAAATTGGGACTTTGTGCTTGTGAGGCAGGTAGTGGCACCACTGAGCTAAATACCCGGCCTGGTTTCTCCTCTCTTATAAGCAATGTCTGCATCTTATGGTGAGAAAGCTAGTTCCCACCTTCTCCCACCCTTGAATTATTTATTCAATATCAGTATACATGCACAGTACCGTCAATATTTTTAATGCATATGGAGTATATTTTAAGTGAAATTTCTTTAAATTAACCATTTCAGTCAATTCACATGGGTCATTCTCCAAGATAGATCACATGCTAGCTCACAGAACAGGTTTGAATAAATGCAAAAGAATTGAAGTTATTCCTTGTATATTATCAGATCACAGTGCAATAAAGCTGGAGATCAATAGTACAAGAAACCATAGGAACTTCATAATTGCATGGAAATTGGACAACACTCTCTTGAACAATAAATGGATCACAGAGGAAATTAAAGAAGAAATCAGACAGTTTTTACAAGTAAACAAAAATGCCAATAAAACATACAGGAATCTATGGGACACAATGAAAGCAGTTCTATGTGGAAAATTCATAGCACTGAATGCCCACATTAGGAAAACAGAGCAAGCTCAAATAAACAACCTAGAAATGACTCTTAGACTCCTAGAAAAACAAGAGCAAGAAAAACCCAAAGCTCTAACAAGAGAGGAAATTATAAAGATTAGAGCAGAAATCAATGCAATGGAAACGAAGAAAATGATACAAAAAATAAATGAATCAAACAGTTAGTTTTTTGAAAGAGTAAATAAAATTGATAAACCCTTAGCAAACTTTATCCAAAAAAGGAAAGAAAAGGCTCAGATCCATGCAATCAGGAATGAAAAAGGCGAAGTCAAAACATATCCAACAGAAATCCAGACGATCATTAATTCCTACTAAGAGAAACTGTACTCTAATAAAATGGAAAACACAGAAGAAATGGACAGATTTCTAGATACTTATGAATTATCAAAGTTGAACGAAAAAGATAAAAACATTTTAAACACCCCAATTACAATCAGAGAAATTAAAAATGTAATTAAAAACTTACCACAAAGAAAAGCCCAGGCCCTGATGGGTTCACTGCTGAATTTTACAAGACATTTAGAGAAGAACTACTGTCATTACTCCTCAGACTTTTCAATTCAAATGTTTTTATATCTAGGTGTTGTTTAAGGTTGCTAATCTATCTCAAGGTTTAGGATATTGTTTATCCCACCTATAAATAAAATCTGATAGGTAATTTACATATGCCAACATGAAAAAATAAGTATTTAAATGCATATCTTATCATTACTGAAGGATTTACTAGGTGCTATACTATTACTTATTTATGTTATAATAGAATTGCCAGCAAGTAAATTATAAGGTAGAAAAATGGGACAAATTCAACTATCTTAACACATGACAGCATATTTTGCTGGCATTGGCTCCAAGACTTTCAAAACATCTTGAATAAAGCAATTTGAAATTCATATTTAATAATATTATCATTGATAATATTATTTTGTGTATATATGTAGAACAAGAGATAGACACAGACAAGGAAGAGAGCCATTGCTACAGCCAATTTTATATGCTCCTTTTGTTAACTTGATTGGGCTAAGCGATCCCTGGTTAGACATAGCTGTGTTTCTGATCTGTGTGTGAAAGTGCTCTTGGGAGAGATGAGAACTCAAATCAACATGCAGGTCAGCATCATCCATTTCATTCACACACAGCCTGAGTAGAAAAAAGAGAAGTGAAGGAACTCAACTCTCTCTTCAACTGGCACATTCATCTCCTGCCTCAGATCTCTACACTGCTGATTCTCAGGCTTTCAGACTCAAAATTAATGACATCCTGACTTCCTTGATTTTCAGCAAACAAATAACAGATCGTAGAATTTCTTGGCCTCCATAATCACAATCATATGAGCCTATTCATATAACTAATAAATGAATGAATGAACACACACTTATTGGTTCTATTTTCCTGAAGATTGCAATACAATAACATCAGCTGGAAATGGTCTTGATTAATTGGTGGTCAAGAGGTCTGTTTTCATGTTCAGTAAGTTTATAAATGGCTGAAATATTTTTATCAAATAATCTATGTAATTGCTGTCCTCAGGCTGGGATTTATGTTAAACAGTGAGAGATTCTTCTAGGATTCAGGGCTAAATCTATAATATATGGATTTCCAATTCTGCTTCAGTAATTTAAATGCAAGAGTAAATATTTAATTAAATTTTAAACATTCTATAATGTTATTTAAATAAGTCAGAACACATCTTCAAAAATGGTTTTCAATCTATGTTACTACAGTGTTTAAGCTCATACATACAAAGATTTTAAGATTGGCATTAATGTGTATATTTCTTATCTCTATAATTAAAAGTGTTCAAAGAAGACATATTTCTTTTTCTCAGGGAATATTTAATAACTATAAGTTTGAAATTGGGGAAACAACTCCATTAATATTACTTCAATGGAAACATTTATTTTCATAAAAATTTCAGAAAAATATAAATGTTATTAACAATATTAATATAATACATAATTTTACCATTTTGTGTGCTTTATAAGTTAGGCACATAAATGAAGTGTTTGGAAACACTGATAAGTTACCAAAGACTATATCAAATGCTATTTATTACTATTGTAAGAAGAAGTCAGATGTTTAGATGCCTTATATTTTTATTTTATTATTTTTATTTTATTTACTTTATTTTTTGGGGGGGTACTGGGGATCAAACTAGGGTTCTTGTGCTTGTGAATAGGCGGTGGAACCTCTGAGCTAAATCCCTGGCCCTTTAGATGCCTTTTAATTAGATACTGGCAGCTCAGCTTCCCAGCAATAGTTATACGTGGTTATGGCTTACACTCTTCCTGGCCAATGGGCCATGACGTCACATATATATCAACTCTGGATGGAAGATTTAAGTGTCCATGTTACAGCTTCAAATATCATTTTCCATTCATCAAAGTGATGCTTAAGTTTATCGCGATAGAATGTGAAGTTGCCTACAATGCTGCATTAGTTATTTTACAGAAATTGGTATCAAATGGGGGTTAAATAATTCAAACCCCCAAACTATAAGACTCTCTTAAATTTTGAGTAAGTTGAAATTGGATATTGAAATTATATCATTTCATGCTATGCAGTTTTTAAATATTTGGTAAAATCAGCCATCTATAGCACTCCAGAGGTAGATAATAAACTTCAATGCAGAATGATTGTACAAATGTGAGTAGGGTTGTTGATGGTTGGGGGGTGTGATTTGCAAAGTATAACAAGAAACAGTTAACTTCAAAAAAATTACTGTATTGCAAGGATTAAAAAAATAGAGCTAGTTCAGAAATTTGGTACCATTAGTTGAAGCAAATATTTCTTAAAAACAAAGGGTCAACTCTAAAACTATGACCTGTGTACCAGATAATCACAATGAAGGTAAACACTGTGTCATAAACATGAATTAAAAGCAACAGTAACAACAATAACTACAAAATGGGGGAAGAGGATCTCGAGACAGAGGAAGGGAGGTGAATGGGAAGAAGGGGAATATAAAAGAATCGAGGTGTGCTGTGTGCTTATATCTCTTCCTTCAGGTCAGTGTAAACTCCATATATTGCAAACATGTACTAGAAAAATAAAATTTACATAAAAAAATGAAGGGCTGGAGGTTGTGGTTGTAAATCAATGCAAAGACTCTGGGTTCTATTGCAGTATACACACACACACACACACACAGATTAGAGACTTAAGAAAGCTCAGAGAAGAAAAAAAATGTAAATATTGGAGTATTATCATAGGAAGATGTTCTAGATATAAATCCATAAATATTTAAGTGCAAAGCAAATTGATAATTGTGATCATAGGGAAGCAGATTTTGGTTTATTATAAAAGGAACTCATCTCCGCAATTCATTTCCTTTCATAATTTATGAACAAAAATAAAAAAATCAATAATAGAAAACAGGGAAATAGGAGGTCTTTTGCCTATTCGAAGGGACTAATAGGTGGAGGGATGGAAAATGAAGGGAGGGAAGGGGCCATGAAAGTAGCTAAGATGTGTTATGTATATGTACCACCTCCCAACGATGAATGTAATGATTGTGTACTGCAAGCGTGTACTAATAAAAATAAAACCTAAATAAAACTATGACTTAGAATTAAAAAGTCCCTAGATATTTGTCCGTGAAATAGTGATCCTATTAACATTATAGCCTTTACCCCATTGTCAAAATCTCAGGAAGAATTAAATTGCCTGTAGCTTAGTCAAATTAAGAGTGTGGGGAATGATCATCAGTTTCATTGAGCTCATAAGACTTGGAATCCTCCACAAACCTAAACAGGATTTAAAATCTGGTAAACTCTGAGGATACTGTGGCTCTTTCAAGAGTTTGCTAATAAACTATGTCTTTCACAAAACTAAGATGTTGTCTTTTCATTGTATTTATATTTTTACTTCAGATACGAAACTAATGATGAACAAAATTTCTGTG
The DNA here is from genome assembly GCF_012274545.1 of Fukomys damarensis. Taxonomy (NCBI): domain Eukaryota; kingdom Metazoa; phylum Chordata; class Mammalia; order Rodentia; family Bathyergidae; genus Fukomys; species Fukomys damarensis. The sequence goes on along the minus strand of NW_022900918.1, from coordinate 23,573,873 downwards.
CTTCAGCATGAACCAAGATATTATATAGAACTGTTATTAGTTTTTGAATTCTTCATTATCAAGCACTTTCAGAAGTATAAACAAAAAGAAATTTAATTAAGGATGCCCTTGATAAAGCATTAAAATCATTGATGTAATTAAATCTTGAATCTTGTAGTCACACATTTTCAATATCTTGTGTGACAAAACAGGAAGTACACCCAAAACATGTTTATGTAGGTTGGGAAAATAAAGTAAAAAAACAAAAGCTTTTCTCAACTCAAAAAAGCTCTTCACAATGACAATAGAGAAACTGTTTTATAATTAAATAAGCATTAAATCTAAATGACATGCACAACACAGGCAATCTTCCTGGACACTACAAAAGTAGAAAAATAAATCTCATTCTTTTATACAGTCAAGCTCTCCAACCTGCTATATCCTTGATCTTAAATAAATGACCAAGGGCAATGAGTTGACACCACCATTTGTTACACATAGTTTATCCTAAATTCACCTGGTAATTGGAATGAGCACCAATGTTACTGCTCATTGTTTTGTACAATGAAAAAATGCACTGCCATTTTTATGACAAGCAGTAACTTTACAGTTGAGAGCAAGACAACTAGACTTGTTAAACTTCTACCTAAGTTTCTCCCAGAAAGTGAGGAGACTAGAGCTATCTTCCTTGGTTATTTACATCCAGAAGGGATGATTTTGGGGTCCATGAGATAAATCTCCCTGGTTCATAATGTTGAGTGTTATTTAACTTGCAAATTTAATACTTTTCAAAGACAATGAGAAGGAACAAAGTTTCTAAGTAAAGGCTGTAACGAAAAAGAAGGAGAAGTCTCTTTTCATATTTCTAAAAGGGAGAATTAATCTTCTTTATTTAAAATTCATATTTGTCCTTATTCTGAAGAACAATGATTATTTTTAAAAATCCCTTATATAATTATTTGAGTCCTAAGCCAAATTAGAAACTTTTTTCATAGAAAATCATTTTCATTCCAATGACCAACTGACAGACCAACAAGTCATGTAAGCTGTTAGACATTCATCGAATACTTTTTCAAACATAAAGTGAGCTAGTAATTTTAAGAAAAAAGGAATGAGTATTTGTTATTAATGAAATCAAGACTTTATTCAAGAGTATAGTCTACAAAAATATATTCTTTTGTGTTTCATGCTGTATTCAAATGTTTTTTCTCATGATGTCTGTAGTAATGAGTATAATATTTGATACTATGGAGTAAAATGTGACATTAAAAATTACTGCTTCACAAAGTGAAATCATACTTTCTAAGTAGCCATATATTATTATGTTAGGAAATCATGCATGAATGATTCATTCACTGTGAAAAATAGACCAATGGACTTTTGAATAAGAATTCATTTTTTTGTTTAGTTTTTCAGTTCTACATTGTAAAAAAAAAAAATGTCAAGAAACAGTTACTAATTAGGTAAAATTTTCTGCCTGTTCTCCATTCTTATAGTCATCCCTGACAATGTCATGACTGTATCACAACCATGAAAATGCAATAAAAAAAGTACTATCCCAATTTCTTTTTTTGAATTTTTTTTTCCCCAGTCCTGGGAATCTAACTTAGGACCTTGTGTTTGCCAGGCAGACAAGGCGCTGCTAAACTACATCCCCAATCCTCCCTGGTTTCTAACTATCCATTTGAGACTTCATTTTTTTTCCTTTACTTCAAGAAAGCATATCACAAATGGCTAAGACAATTCAAAAATGAATATCCAGCTCTGTTCTCTTAAGTTATACATGAAAGACATTTTCACTTTCTCTTATTTCTTACCAATTTTGTTTTAGATGTGTTTTGAAAATCTTATTTCCATAATACACAACACATTAATGAAGCTTAAATTAATTAAATATTTTAATGTTTTTTAACTCAATATGTTACCATGTCCTGATACTGTACTCCCCCTACTGAGCTGGATTTTTACCTCACCTTAATCTTGTTAATCTTTGAGGAGAGAATGGCATGTGACAGTGATCTGTCTTCAGGTGAATTAGTCAAAGCTTGTTCATTATAATTACATTTGCATTCTAAGTAACACCCCCTCCAAGTCATGACAACTTAGATAACTGCCATGACAATGAAAAAAGAAAGAAAAAAAAGTGGTGCCTGAATTCCTGAAAAACTCCACCCTTTCTATGAAAGGATATAAATACTCCTTTCTTTTATTACCATCCCTCTCCCTCCCATTTTTTCTACCCTGTATCTACCTCTTAATCTCCAAAAGGAAACGATGATAAACAGGGAGAAGTTGATTTGTAAATTCTCTCTCACATTTTCTTTTTGACTCAGGGAGGCTTCTCCAGGCAAGCTCCCACCCTCTTCTATTTTGAGACAGGATCTTGCAAGGTTGCCCAGCTTGGTGTAGAAATTGTAACCTTACAAGCTCAGTTTCTCAAGTAGGTAGGGTTAGAGTTATACCATAGCAGTCTAAATCTCTTATTCTTGGCTAAGAATAAACTTCCTTTCACTTTTCAGTCAATACTTTGTTTTGCTTTCACTTCTGCTCTTTTCAGAGAGAAAAATAATCCACTTTTTGATATAAAAATTGATAACAAATATAGCTTGATAAAACCAAATAAATAAAAGTGGTTTGATCTTTTGAATTATTTTTGGAAGGAAAGCAGATTCTGAGGTCAAAAAGTGTAAGATTCCCTTATGTAGAGAAATCAGAGGCATAAAAAATAAATACATAAGTTTCCTGGAAACTATGCATCAAAAAATTGAAGTATGTACCAATTCATATCACTGACGGATGTAAAACAAAGGATATCAGGATCTTGGTAATATGTATTGTTAAAAAGAAGGAACAACAAACTTTGCTTAAAAGACCTTGAAGATATAATATCTTAAAAATGACTTAAGAATCCAATTGTATTTCCTTTGATTTGCAAATTATTATTTAATACTACTATAGACAGCTAAATTAGATAAAATATATAAAAATATTGTAGGCAATCAGACAAAGGTAGGCCCTCAAGATAGTCAGTGCAGAAGATGCAAAAAAACATTAGATCAGTAGCTAGAGACATATCTAAAGAAGTTTAAAGTCATATGGCCAGATTTAAATACTTCCCTAAGGGATAAACAGAAGCCTGAGATTATTGGTACCTCCCTTTAAAGATTTCTCATATAAATACATCATTATCTTATTAGGGGTGAGTTATCCTCTCCTACCTACTGGACTAACCCTAACACTAATGCTAATGCTATCCCTAAGACTACTAAAACTAAAACTAATGACAACTAAACTATGGTTTATCATTGGCAGTTAATTGTTAACTTTTGTAGTTAATGTTGTCATCCATATACTCTGGCTACTACTGGATCAGTGTTTTCCAAATGTCTATATTTGTAATCTTATTGGTAGGCTATAGTTGTGACCTACATTGTACCCACCTCATGATTTTGCTGTATAAAACTTTCTCAGAGAAGTGGGCTCACTGGCAACCTGTTCAGGACCCCTCCTATCTCTCAGTAAATATTCCTACTCCCTATGTTTATTCCCCATTCCTGTCCCCAATAAATTTCCCTATTCCATTGTTCCTTAAAATTCATTCTTTAATTTTGGAGAGCAACAACTCAGTGTACCTCACATCTAGCAGTTTGGCAGTTATATATTTTCCCCCCATATCATTATGGAGACCCCACCTAGATAATTTCAAGGAAGTAAAAAATTGCTTTTGTCTCATGAGTTGTAGATTGTGATTCATTTAGGTAATCAAAAATTGTCATTCTTGTTCACCAATTGCTTTCACCTTTTATTTTTATGCTTGTGTTTTTATGCCTGGGTTTTGGCAAATGATAGTAATTTTAAGTTGAAAACATGAGAACATTATGATGTTTCTTCCACTGAACATTTTATTTTTACCTACAGGCCCTATATTTCTGTTTTGTGCTAGACTTATTAGTTGCTGAATTTACTGGTGTTCTTTGCATGACCTGTTTGACTTGTTTGGCTGTTATGGTTATTGTCTTATTTCAGAGAAGCAGCACTACAAAAGAGTAGTGTCAAAATGTCTTCAAGTGCACTTTGATATTTATCAAAATGTGAATTTGTTAGTGCTATAAAATGAGTTTTTAAAAATAAAATTTAGTTTATGGAATATAAATGCCTCTTATACATTCAAGACTTCCCGAACTTATTTATGACAGCATGGCTGGAACCTTAAATCTGAGAGAACAGAATGAACTGACTCAATCATTCCTCCAGGATTAACAGAGCCTGTTGTGCCTCAGTTTCCTTTCTGGTCTGATCTTTTTTTTTGTGTGTGAGAAGTCAGTCTTTGCTCTTGATCCTCATGTGCATCCTTCCAGGGTGAGAGTGACAACTCATTAGCAAATTTTCTCAGAAACTCACTGTGAGTGTAAAAAGAGAAGTCTTTCTTTTCTCTGATTTCATTTCTGATCTTTCTGACACTTTGTACATTCTCTTTTTCTTTAATGTACATTTCTTCTAAAGTTCAGAGAGAAAGGGAGAGTCTCTGAATAGGTTACAGTCCCAATCTGTCTCAACATTTTACTCCCACCAACAACTACGAATTTTCTACCTGCCCTTTTAGAGAGAACAGTTATATGTAGATATAAAAACAGCAGTTTTGACTATCAGCTGCAGCTATCAAACAACTATAGCTATCAAAACAGCAATGAAAAACCTATACAGCTGGCTATTGTGATAGATAAAAATAAGCTTATGGGACATTTTAAAAGCTGACTTTGTTTTCATGAGTGTAAAAGGGTTTTATTCCTTCTGACTCTTATTACAGGAGATCTCTGTTAATTGACCTATGGAAAATTGAGACTAGTCCATTTATAGTTAAAATTCTAACAACTGCAAAAGGGTTATTGTAATTCAACTGGGCTAAATACATCTGAATACACTCTGATCTACTAACAATTGTTTTATGTGTACCTGCTTGCCTGTTCAATTTATGACTACTTAAAACTTCTACAGATGTTTTGTTTGAGCTCAATATTTTCTTGTTTTTGCTTTTTAAAATATTTTAAAAAATATTTATGTCTGCAATTTAAGCTGGTTTATAGATAAGTGCCATTAGAGTTCAGGACATGGTTCCACACAATTTGCCAATATCAAAGTGATGTTGACTGGTTTTACAAATATAATACATGTCATCATTTATATACAATAAGTTGGGAGTCTTGGATTGATCAAGAATAATGTGCTATTTGTTATGATCTGGTTCTCATTGTTCATCTGAAAAATAGAAATCCTCTGGTTATACTTTATATTTTATAGTGCTTGATATCAAAATGAGATTATAATTAAACTAGTTTCAATACAGTACTGATATAACTGATCTTCTCTTCTGTATGTTAAACAGTTAAAGTTTAGAGACCAAAACTAAAAAGATAACTGGACTAAAAACAACCAATATTATGGCCCTTGTCTTCCAAGGTCAATGAGGACACAAGACATAAAAAAATATTTTTCTAAAAGATTTTACAAATTTAGTGGGTCACCCAACCTCCTAAACAGAGTCTGCTAGACATTAGAGGATAAAAGTCAACAAATGTACAGTGTACCAAAAAGAGTTACCAAAGAACAAGAGGTCTCCCATGCTTTCATAGAAAGTAATGTGGTCAAACACGACTATGAGCCATCCTAAAGGTTGAAACTGACAGGAGCTAGGAGGCTGTATACATGATTTCAAAAGTACTGACTGAGAAAGCTTAAATGACCTTGATAGACAACAACAGGTTAAGTTTAGTTAACATAGGTTTCACTTTAACTTAGTTTAAAACATTCAACAAAATGGTATAACCAAAGATGTATAAAACAATAATATAATAATAAAATATAGATATTAAAAGACGCTTCAATCACTAACGTCTTCTGAGATTTTCCAGATACCTTGGTAGCTGATCACTGTTATGGTTCAGTGAGGCTAAAAATACAAAAATAAAAGCTATAAAAACCTCAAAAGTGCTTTCAAATTCTTTAGCTAAAATTATAATTTAAAGCCTTCAAACTTTCCATCATCTTACAACTAAAACTAGAGGGACATGTGACAAAAATATTTAAATTATAGATAACCTCCACCAGTAGACAAGTCAAAAAGCCAACTGGTTACAATCACTATTTTAGTTCCTTAAGACCAGAGTCTGGACATAGCTCTTTCTTTGACCTAACTTTGTATTCTAGTGGGCAGTTATGTTTTGTATCTAGATGTTCCCCCAAAGCCTTATGTGGTCATAGGCTATTTTAGAGGTGGCTGAATCTAGAGTGTATGATTCATGGTGTGCCTAGGCCAAGGGTACTAGGATTAAGGGAATGAGTGCTATCCTCCCTAACTAGTCTGAATAAGATAAAAGGAACAGAAAGACATTGTTATGTTCTCTTTCTGCTTTTGCTGTTTCTCCTGCCATGAACTATTGCCCATTGGTACCCTGCCTTGAAATCAGCCAATTAGGGACTAAAACCTCTATGAACTATAAGCTGAATAAATCTTTCCCTATCTGACTTTAAGTGTTGAACCTTTTCTCTCAGCAATGAGAAGAAAAATAACTAACACAGAAATTTAGTACCAGGAGTGGGGTCATTGCTGTCACAGTATTTGGCCATGTGGCTAAAGAGCTCTTGCGATTGGATTGTGGAAAGGAAAGCTAGAAAAAGTTTTGAAATGCTGACTTACGAAGTAGAGCTGAAATGCCTTAGACTGTTCTGTATGGGAAGTTCTGGTCATTGCTCAGAAGAGCAGAAAGCCATTAAAGAATAGGTCCCAGAGGTCTCTGATGGGAAGGAGGTCTGCATTGGCTGTTGGACTCCCGATGATGCCTCATATTACTTGGCAGAAAGTTTGACTTAGGTCTCGGAGGGGACTTTGGACTTAGTCATTTCAGCAATTCTAAAGCTTTCAGACAACTTTTGGAGATGAACTAAATGCTTTTCTAATAAAGTGATGTACATGAGTTGTTGTTTTTGCTTTTCTTTTTTTTTTTTCCAGTGAAGAGCAAGGGTAAAAAGGTTTGTGTCTAGATGTCTCCCCAATGCCTCAGGTGGGCATAGGCTATTTTGCAGATGGCTGAATGGAGATGGCTGAGTGAATGATTCATGGTGGAGCTAGGACAAAGGGCACTAGAATTAAAAGTGTGAGTGCTAGTCACTCTAAGTAGCATGGATAACATAAAGGGGATAGAAAGATGCTGTTCATTCTCTTGTTGCTTTCTTTGACCTACCTTTGACCTACTGTGTCTGCCATCATGAACTATTGCCCTCTGTCACCCTGCCTTGGAGCCAGCCAAACAACTGTAAGCCAAATAAAAATTTTCCCCTCTAACTTTGGGTGATGGGTGTTTTGTCTTAGCAATGAGAAAAAAATAACTAACACATGTCCGTGCTTTAATTATATGTGCTTTAATTTCTTAGGATACTTGTTTATTCTTTCCATTAGGATGTGAAACTTCAAGTGATCATGCAGATGAATCCAAATTAAAATGTATCAAATTCCTTTTAGCAAGATCTAGTAGATTGATCTTATAAAGAGAGTACATAACTGCTAAACTGCAATATGACTTCTAGTCAAGGCTCATTAGATTATCTGAAAAAGGCCTCTCACTGTGGTCTACCCTACACCAACCCTTTTCAGTTCAAAGCAGCTGGAGAAAACCTACACCATTTCTTCTCTAAGCACAGTTAGAGACACCTTTCAGAAAGGGGGATATTTAATAAACTCATTGAGAGAAAAAACAAAAACAAAAACAAAAATTACATTGCATTGTTAAATGATAAGTAAGATAAAAGAAAAAGTGAATTGTTCTACAAAAAAGGATGGGGAATATTATAGACCATTAAGTTAAGTAAAAATATTAGAGGCAGCCAGATAGGGTAGGCCCTAGAGGCTGTCAGTATGGAAGATGAAAATACATCAAAAAGCTGGATGGTGGCATATCTAAAGAAGATTAAAAGTCACAATGGTTAGATTTAAATACTTCCCTAAGTGATAAACAGAAGCTTGAGATTATTGGTACCAGCCATTTGAGATTTCTCATATAAATAAACCATTGTCTCATTAGGGGTGAGCTACTTTCTCCTAACCACTAAGAATAAAACTAAGACTATAAAGTTTAAGACTAAATACAAGAATAAGACTATAGATCATCAATAAAATTTAATGATATAATCCATATGCCCTTCCTACTATTGGATCAATATTAGGTAAGTAGCTATACAGGTAATCTTATTGGTTGATTGTAGTTTTCACCCACATCGTTCTCCTCTCATGATTTTGCTCTATTAAAATTTCTCAGAGTAAATGGTTCATTGGAAAACAATTTAGAACCCTTTCTAACTCTCAGGAGCTATTCCTATTTCCCATTCCTATTTCCCAATAATTATTTTCTACTTTTAATTGCTATTATTCCTTAAATTTCATTTTCTGACATTTTCCCCTTATATCAATATCAAGGGGAATAATAAGGCAATAGTTATTAAACATTTAGATTTTAATCACAGGCCTTGTTGAAAAATACAGAATGCTTAATGAATCTTCACATAGTATTTAAAATGAAATAACTGAGAAAACCATGTAGTGCTCAGTGGAGGTGTAGAGAATATGACCATTTCCAATGTCATAAAAAAGATGGTGTCTGGAAATAATCTTCGAAAGAGTAACTTCAAGGCCTAGAGAAAGATGAGTCAGTACTTATTGCATATCTACTTGGTATATTCTTTATGTAGCCCTAATTCTTTCAAAAAACCTTTTAGTCCCTTTAATCCAATGTACAAAAAGTTGTAGAAACTTGCTAAAATTATAAGGATATTGATTTGGGAGACAACATTTAAGCCATTATGAAGTCATTACATAAGTCTTTTCTAATGAAAATAGGCTTCTGGAGTCATTACTAATCATTTTGTAGATTTTTGTATGTGCACTCTGACAATCTATCTGACTTACATGTTTCTCTCATAAATGGATAGCCTCATATGGAGGTAAGACATGCATGAGGATGTCTGCAATGTAAAGAAGATAAAAATAATTATGAGTTTATACAAGTGAATGTATAATCTTCAGGATTATAGAAGGGGAATAATGAAAAGGTCATTTTAGTACAGTGCAATGTTTTAAGTGGTAACATGACTCATTTCAGTTTTTCTTCTAAGCCTGCTTATAACTTTGATGTGTTAACAATGTTAAAAGGTCACATTGTTTATTTATTTTTTTATTTTTTGGTATGTGTTTGCAGTACATTATGATTACACTCATCATGAAGCACTGGAGCATGTACATAACATATTTTAAATATCTTTCATTCCCCAGCCATCTCCTCCCTCTTTATTTCTTTACACTAGGTGGAATAAATAAGACTTATTCTGGGATATAGAAGTATTTAGAGGACTCTCAAAGAACAGGAAAATAATTTAGTTAAAGTTACTCAATGAATGTGTGGCTATCACAGTGAGTCCAAGAAAATAATGTATTTGCTTTTGATATTATTCTGACCTAAGAAGAGAATTACAATTATAAATTTGAGGCAAGCATCACATTATAGGCATCCCAGTGTGTGTAGCAAGAGGCCATGGGGAGACAGTCATTTTCAGTTCAGAAAAAGAATGATGGCTGTGCTCACACATTTGCATTGTATCAAACATACAGAAATAAACATTCAATGGTTTATCAAATAATGGTAATAAAATAAAGCAAAGGATCCATGAGTGACAGAAATGCTTCTCTGAGGAGGTGTTATTTCAAGTGAGACTTGTAATAATACTAGGGAAAAACTTTCCAGACAGAGTGAACAATAAGCACAAAGACTCTACAGGGAAAATTATTTTACTGAGCACAATCACTTCAAAGATGATCAGATATCTCAGGATTTCTTGCTTCATAAAGTACATGGCCATATCTGCAGTTTAATAAATTACTGTCTGTGACTTGTTGTTTCCAAAAAAGACATTTCATTGAGGATGTACTCTTTGCCAAGAAATTCTACATATACTACCTTATTGCCAAGACAATGGCCTTTATGATGATCATTTTATCAATGAGAAAAACTGCTTCAAATAAATTTCACCAATGCAAATCACTCTGTGAGATTTGAATCTAGTGGTGATTTATCTCTAGTTTCTGGATCCTGTCCTCTCCTTTGTATGAAGTCTCCAATGATATTATAGTTGTTTTTTCTCAAATATCTGGGCCTCACAATAATTTTGAGAATGAGGCTGAGACTAGTTTTATAAAAACTGGGAAAATAAATATTGAAAACTTTATATTTATAGGAAATTAATTTCACACAATGCATATTGTTTGTGTTCTACTAATGAGCCCTTTGGGAAAGAGTGATAAAGAACTCTATTGTAAAGTAATCCATAGGGGTGTTCAGTCTCTCTTCTCAGGGTCAAGACATCCAAAACATAAGTGCTAAGGTCTGGTGCATCTTGATAGAAAGATAAAGCAGTGCTGGACTCTATTGTTTTCTTTTACATAAAATCAGAAATCATTGGCCCTACTTAAAGAGAGCCTCTGTTGTTCCCAAATATTGTTGCCTGAATGCAAGAACATAGGGAGCAGAAGCAGTTTTGACACTTCCAGTCGGTGCATAAATAATTCATTCAAATGGCTTGTGTTCCTCAAGCACAGTAAGCCCTGAAATTGATTATTTTGAAGGCAGGTCTCCAATCTAAGACATAAAAGTAGATTATTATTTTACAGTTTTTATGACTATCTTCACGATCCAGGTTTGGGCTATTCCTTAGCGATTAAAGCAGACTGGAATTGTAGTTTCCTACAGTATGAAATTTATTTATCCACTTTAGAAGGTATGTTTAGATCTGTTTTCCTACTGCTCTAAAATGGTGGAACTAAGCTCAAGAAACTTCATAAGTCAGAATCTAATGCCAACATTATATATTTGTATTTCATTTTTTAAAAAATGTAAAATGTCAAATTGTTTTAGTGGAATCTGGAAATTGTGAAGAGCTGGTGGATGGAAGATGTAAGCTTGTACAATGCTAGTTTGTCATATAGAACCCACGTTAGGGTAAAAGAAATCATTATATCATTAGTAATAAAAATTAATTACAAAGGTATTATGGCCTGGTGTATTTTCAGTATTATCATTCAAGCATTGTAAAGATAAATCCACCTCACTCAGAACACGAGTTTTTGTTGTTGCTGTTTGTTTCCAAACTGCTACACAAAGCTATGTTGTACTACTGAACATTTAGGTCAATAATGTACTGGTATACCAGTTGCCTATGGTATTGGACCTACCTGGAAAAGCTATTAAAATTAAATTAAAATCCCCATTATTCAGTTGTTTGTAAGATTTCCAGAAGATAAACGTAGTTCTGATTTTTGTAAATTTAATTTTTGTGTAAATCTGTAGAAATCATTGCTTTCTTATTGAACATCTCTGCCATGTTATTGTTTCTATTTTCATTTTATATTGGGCTTCACTGAGTTCATGTAATACAATTGTAGTATATTTCATTAGAAGTAATTCAATGTTTCATCTCTGAATGACATAATATTTCATTCTTCACACACTATAAGTCTAATTCTTTCTTAGAAGGAAATGCCACACTGTACTCTAGTCAAAGATGACTATTTTTCAATGTATCATAGGTATGTTTATTAAATCATATCAAATAATCGTATATATGCAAATATGAAGATCATGTAAGAGAAACCTACAGGAATTGTTAGACTTAATTACCCTCTGCAATAAATGTAGATGCGCATTTAAAAATATATTTATAATGATCAATTACTTTTGATATATTAATGATTCTTTTAGATCAGTTAGGAAAAAAACACTAGAAAATTAGCTTAAAAATAATCTCCCTTCATAAAATAATACATACATAGATATGAAATACAAACTAACTAGATTTTTCTTCCAATCAATTGACAAGCATACAAAGAGAAAAAAATCTATAGTAAACAAGGCAAGACAAAACTTGGAATTAATTTCTCAGTAATAATTTCAACAGGGTATAACAATTCTAGAATTTTCTGTGTAAAAAGAAGACAAAATTATAGATACCTTCGATTTACCACGTATAGTTAATAGTAAAAGAAAACTAAAATGTCAATTTTCAAAAGAAATATACATATAGTGAAATGTTATCTAATAATAATAATCATATATATTTATTGTCTGAAATATTTTATAATATATTTGTGTAAAAATAAGATGTGATATGAAAGGTATGGTTCATTTTTTTCAAACAGCAATATTTATACAAATGTATACAGCTGATAAAATATGTTAAAACTTAATTTTTTTTATAGTCTCAGTTCAGGTGATTATCAACTTGCTTTCCTATTTTCTTCTTTCCATATAAGCATGTTCTTCATGTTTCAACCAATGAAGGATCGCATATAGTATGGTGATTTCATAAGATTATATTACTGTATCTATATACATCATAGACATCTTAGTTTGCGAAGAACACTTTATGATGTTTGCCAAAACACAAATTTGTCTAACGACTCATTCTTCAAAATGTGTATCTATCATTAAGTGATATGTATAACCATATTCTAATTTTTTGGAAAGAATATTTCCTTTATCACAGAAATACTTTTAAACTTTTATTATGTTAAATTTTTCCAATATGAATCAGAGGCAAATGTACCTTATAAAGTGATGAGATTAACGCAATAGTTTTTCATATTAAATTTCATATTTTCAGAGAATATAACATATCAAACTTGTCTGATTCTTTGGATTTACAGTTAACGTCAGTAAATTTTTAATTTACTTTCTACTTGTTGATTTCTATTCTGATTCTACTCTCAGAGAATAATTTGTGATGCATAAAATGTTTCCTGTTAATTAGTATTTTAGCCAAATTACCAGAATTTCTATGAGTTTTGTGAATCTAGTACACCTATATATAAACAATGTTACTTGATGAGTTTGAGCAAAAAAGCATCAGAGTTTGCTAGGGAGAAATCGACTAATGTCTCCACTGAGGCATAGAATTTTGAAAGATTCACAGTTATTTCATTGAAGTTTAACTGTACATAGGCAATTAAGGAAGAATTCGTGCAGATGTGCTGTTTCTTCAGATATTTTCTCTCTCATAGCATTTCAAATCAGTCAGAAAATTGTCTTCCTGTTTCTGGCAGTAAGTGCTGTATGTTACTCAGTAACAAAATTGCTCAGTGAAGGTTTTAGTTCTCTTCAGTCTTTCTTTTTTTTCAAAGCACAGAATCAAAGTTCATTTTAAGATGCTGTTAATTCAATGTCAGGAAAACCTGTGGTACAAACAGAAAGGGCAATCTATTAAGGAATATGTCAAGAGGCCATAAAATGACATTTCATTGAGGCAGTATCTTCAGTAAAAATTGAAAATATTCTAGTGTTACATATAATTCATGATCCTCACCATTGTAAATGCACCTAATGTGTATAAGTTTTGCAGAAAATAATTTTCTGAAGATGAGGAAAAAATATTTAAGCATTACTATAAAATGCACTGAGTCATTAATATGAAATTAATTATCAACATAATAAAGGTTATAGTAATTTTCCTTTGTCTTCCTTTAGTGGGTGGATCTAGTGAAAAGTAAATATAAAGATTTTTTTTTTATGTAGGGGATAGAACTCAGGGCCTCGGGCTTGCAAGGCAGGCACAATGCACTTGAGCTGAATCCCCAACCCAAGATTTCATAATTAATCGATACAAAGTTCTTTAGCCATGGAGGTAGATATTGTGAATTGATTTTGTAATATCACCTCCATGTAAACATATAACCTCTATAATGTGAATTCGAAGTTACTTTCACGAGGTATAGAACCACTTCCCCTATTTGAATTCAGTCGGTTTTATGACTACTTTTGGCCAAGAGAATAGAGTGGTGTGGTCATGAATGCTCACTCAAATGAGCACAAACTGACCAGAGCTTACTGGACCTAGGGCATTATTCACAGTCAGTTGTGTTTTGGCAGAGATTCTAAACTAGTCAACAAAGTAGAAAAGCTGTATCATTCCTTAGGAAAAAGAAATGTGCTTCAGATATGCCTTATTCAGACACTGTTGAAATGTGGCAACTGCACTCAGACTACTTGGAAACAAGGCATCCTTCAAGATTAATTAGGAGTTCATACTTGCTGTTTTAACATTAGTCCAATCCTGAATGTAAGGAAAAATATTAAAGTAGGTCTCCACTACTAACCAAGTCCTGGCCACTTAGGTCTGATTGTTACAAGAATTACTGAGCTTCCTAGGATGGCTCACTAGATACTTATAGTAGGACTTCCTGGACTGGATGTTTCAGAGTATACTTCAATTTTATTTTTATTTGTACACTTCATATTATCTATTGTATATTCTATATCTCAATATAAACCTAGTTTGACAGTTTTGAGCCTAGGATGTGGGAGTCCTAGACTATAGCTTTTGTTCTCTTGGAATCTGTCCCTGCCATGTAAGAAATCTTAAGGTAATCCACTTGTGATTTAGAAATAGCAAGGTACAGAGCCAAACTATCCAGGCCTACACTTAAATCATTGCAAAGATAGAAGACCTGAGCCAAATTAGATTATCTATCTGTTTAATATATAGCAAATTGCAGATACATGAGTAAACTTGGTTACAAAAAAACCCTAACACCCTAAATCTTAAAATCATAAACAATAAGTAAATGCTTCCTGTTTTAAGTCACTGAGCTTTGGAGTATTTAATTTGGTCAATACAAATACTGTAAGCATGCACACCATATATCATTTTTTACAAAATTATAAACTAAATCTCATTAACATCAAACATTTTGATGACTAATTTGTATACTGGAAAAAATACTCAGGCATAAGTATTCAGAGATGCAATCAAGTCAATGGAATTTTATTTTTGAAGTTAAAAAATACGTTGCATTTATTTTCACCATGATAACTATTTATAAAACCTAGAAAATACTTTCACTGTAAATGGCATTTTTTGTTTACTGTAAAGCATTTTTATTGTATGATTCATACCTGTACAAAGAGGAGAATCACTAACTATATCAACAATTTTAAAACAAAAATGTTTACTTTGGCTCCTGTTTTACGAGGAGATAGGCCATGGTCAGATGACTTGAAAGTAAAATGGTGGAAGGGTGTAGGGAAAGAATACTGCCTCTGTCATCGTGTCCAGGAAGCACAGCACAGAGAAGAGGATCAAAGAGATATCCATCTTCCAGAGGGACAGCACCAGTAACACACCTGGCCTAAACAATTGGCTACAAGGGATATGCCACATTTTTTACTGAATACTTAAGATAGTCCTCCTCAGGCTGGGGATTTAGCTCAGCGGTTCTACTGCCGGCCACGCAAGTAGAAGGACCCAAGTTCGATCCCCAGTACAAAAAATAAATAAACAAATAAATAAAGATAGTACTCCTTATTACAGTAACTGGTAGGAGAGGCCCTTAATTAAAACAAAAAAATAAGAAATTAGAGTAATAAACAATGTATAGTAGTAATATATTTTCTCCCTGCTATCCAAGAATTTTTCCAACCTATTTGAAATCCTGTATTGGATCAGTTCTGATCTTGGAAAGAGCTTCCTTCATGACTTCCAGTTCCATCCGAGCTACCAGGGGACATGCATAGGACCAAGTTCAGTCTCTCAGACACCAGCAGCACCCAGTATATTGAACTGAAATGAAGCAAGCTTGTGAGGCTGACGCACTCACTGTCTGTGGCAGGAAGGGCTTGCAGCAGAACAGGCAGTGACTTCACCTGAGAGGACAGTAGTATTTAGTGTTTCATTTTGCACTCTCTTGACATCTCCTATTTTCTAAGCTTTGCTTTTAAGTCTTTCCATGAAACATGAGACAAATATATCACCGTTTCAGTTCTTTCCTATATTAACCAGAGTCAGTTTCCATTTTTGGAATAAAGAACTCTGGCGTGTCTAGTAAAGCATCTAGATATCAGTGTAAAGCAAACAGGCTGGTAATCTTTGTTTATTTGAGTCATTGTTGCTTTTCTTAGAGTCAGCTTATATTAATCTTTTTCTCTTAGGACAAGGATGATCTCGGCTTTCTGGTCTATTATTCTGGTAATTTATGTCATGCACTTTCAACCTTGCTCAATAGAAGTTCTTAGTCTTTTCTCATATGTGCAATGACAATTTCAATTTATACATCTGTACTGCTAAATTACATGAGGCTTCATTTTTATTCCATAACTACAGTTAGGAGCTGCATAAATATCTTCACTGGATACTTACTAATGATTCACAATGGAGTCAACTTTTCCCTAAATGTTTGTAGTTGCATTTTGATTAGATAAGTGATATACTTTCTGGAGCATGAGCTCATAGAAATAATGCTCAAAATTTACATTATTAAATACCTTTCTTGTTCTACAGTGTCATTATGTAGGTTAAAGTGAATAATTTTTTAAGGAAAAATAGTTTTGGTTTTAACAGGCAAACAACCAAACAAATGTGGCTTCATACTTGCCTGAGTGTGCCTGACTTGAGTGTGTGAACACGTGGTACAACAATTTTATTTATTTTTATGTATCATCTAAGAGGTTATGAATGCAAGCCTTAAATCCACTTTTATGGTCTTTAAGAGCTCAGAGATCTGATTTAAATTTTAGCTGTAAACCTTAGGAAAGATAATTAATCTGCTACATTTATTTTTTCCATCTATGATTCCAGTGATTAGATTAGAAAATATCTAAGAATACTTGCAATACTGTAATATCATAAATATATAAAAACTAGCAACTGAATATAAATTAGCTGAAAAAAATTTAGATATCCCAGTTACTTAACAGACTTAATGCCATGTTTTATATTAAATCATCACATTAAAGAATAACAAAAATATAGGTCAAGTAATCTTGGCATATATTACATTAAAGGCAAAAGAAACACTAACAAATCATAATTTTATTTGTTTTCACTTTAAATAAGAGGATTTTGAAGACAAAAATATTTTAAGAATTGCCCTCCATATACATTTTGAAATTGATTATTTAATTACTGATTATTTTATGTATGAAGAGAATGACAGGACAGGGTTTTAATTTTAAAAGAGCATGGTAAAAAAGTGATTTTTAATTTTTTTTTCCTAATCTGATTGGCATACAGTCAAGGGATTCTAGATACACTACAAATACCTCTAAGTTCCTCATTAGCATAAAGAAAATCTGTAATGTATTCCTGAAGTATTCCAAATTATAGAAGATTTCTTAACAATTCTACAGAATGAGAATTAAGTATTAAACTCCTAGATGATCTGAAAAACAGATATCCCTACCTAAGTTAAAATAATGAAATGAACAGAAATTAAGTGCATTCTAATTTAAATAATGTAAAAATGCTTTGTTTTCTCTGAAAATTAAGGAAATTTGAAATAAGAAGCTTTAGATAAGAGATATTTACTTTATTCAAATATGTTTATATTGTGTTAATATCTCGTATTTTAAATATTATATTCTGAGATATATTATCTTCTCCTAAACAACTGAGGTTTTCCATGGTATATATCAATAACGATGAGTATTTTAAAATCTTCAATTAATTTGTTTTTATTTACTTTTTCGCATCTAAAAGTTCTCAAAATAAATACAATACCTTTATTTTGCTACTTGTTATGGGTTAATAATTACAGTAATGATTAGAACAATACATTTTAAACACTTTTAATATATTTTAGATTTAAGTAGACAAATACACAGAATCATAAACATAGATCTATTTCAGACTTTAACAATATCCTTCTAAATTAAAACCACCTTAAATCATGGCAACCAAGAAACTCAAAGGAAAATGGAAACAAATAAAATTTTAGTATCATACCATGAACAGATATAATAGTTTTCACTTTGGTATAATTTTAGTCTAAATTATTACCTTTACAATGATACAGTCCCACAGGAAAACAGTTACAAGATTTTCACATTTAAATTTTTGAATTAATTCCTGGGTACTTACAACATGCAGAGCATGTTCACAATCATAATTATTGATGCTGCAAACATAAATTTTTCATAACATATTTTGAATCACATTTTTAGAAAAAACGATTTATGAACTACTGGAGCCTACATGCTATGTTTCTGGGAGCAGATCAACTTAAACTTCTAAGGAGGATTTTAGAGCCTTTGTAGTTGTTTCTTCAATCACTTGACATGATGCCCATATGATTTTACCAGTTTACTGAAAATGTTAAGCACCATTATTTTGCTAGATTCATTTTTTTCTAAATTTCTTCATCTCATAGAGTATAAAGAACAGATGTTTCATGGGTTTACATTTGAAAAATAGAAGTAACACATGAAAAATCTATAATTCCTCATTTTAATGGTAATTAAGAAGAGGCAAGGCAATAAATGGAACTAACAGACATAAAACAGAATTCAGTTTTCCTTTCAAGTATCAGAAGCAATATATTAAGACTCTTACAAATTGAACAATTTAAATTTAGAAACCGGGATACACATGCTATTTTAAACACATTAAAAACATTTCTGCAGAAATTATTATATAATAAATCTTAACAAATGTGTATAGACAAATAATACAAAGTCATAAATATGATTACACTCTGCACCTAAACTTTCAGAATAAACAGCTGAGATCTAGATAGCAATGTGACACAATGTGAAGCGCAGCAGAAAATCAAGTAAATCAGGTGAGGTGGCCTGGGTCTACAGTCCCAGTACTCTGGGAAGATGAGCAAGAATATCACAAGCTGGGGTAAAAGCCTGGGCAATTTAGCAAGATCCTGTCTCCAAAAAAAAAAAAAAAAAGAAGGAAGGGAAGGAGGGAAGAAGGTAAATGGAAATGAGAGAGGGGGAAAGGGGAGGAGGGAGAGGAAAAAGAGAAGAGAGAGAACTCTCCCCTGATCCCGTACATTGGAATAAATGGCAAGAATATGTCTAGAACATTAAAGAGCTAATTGACTGCATTAAAGAAATGACCGAAAGCTCTGTAAGTTGCAGGCTACATAACAAAGCACCATGAATTCTCCTATATGTGGAAAAGCATTAAGTAGAGGACACAGCAAATCCAACGGCTCAGGACTGAACACTAAAAAGGCTGCTGGTAGACAAGGTGATCTCTGCAAATGAAAGTTTAATTAAAGACTGATTTTTGTTGTAGCTCTTAGAATACAAATATGCTGTTTCAAACTCAGAAGCAGCTTAAACCCACACATAAGTTATTTACGCTCATTTTTAAATCAATAAGAAAGTCAATATATGTCAAAAATTAAAACAAATTATGAATTACCGGAAGACACAAATTAAAGTTACTGACTTTATAGTACAAAGTACCAAATTACTACAAAGTTAATGTTTGATATTTTAAATTTTTAAAATAAGAAAATCCATACATCAAACCAAACTCTACAGGATTCTTGCATATGCAAATAAAGATTCACACTTTTCAGAATTAGGCAAGTCTCCTTAGCCTCTGTGTAGGTTTTCCTTGCATCTAGCCTCAAACTCTGGCTTGGGGGAAAGACTCATTTTACAAGATTAAGGAAAGTTCCCTTTCAAGTTCCATACAGGAATGAATGAAGACACACAAAACACTAACTGACAGTTCTAGCAAGCATAAAAGTGTACCCAAGATATTCAGGATAATACTGGATATCTTGTTTAAAATTTCCGTCATGTTTGTGGTAAATAAAACCAAATTTTCTTTTTTTTTTTTTTTTTTTTTTTTTTTTTTTTTTTTTTTCATTTTTTTGGGTAAAAAAAAAT
>NW_022900918.1:23477852-23552456 GCF_012274545.1 Fukomys damarensis | reverse complement strand
TCAGGCCTATTTCTTTGCCAGTACCATGCTGATTTTATCACAGTGGCTTTGTAGTATAGTTTCAAATTGGGAATTGTTACACCTGGTGCCATGTGACTGTTGCCTATAATGGCTTTTGCTATTCTAGGTCTCTTGTGGATAGTAAGCCCGTGGTTTAGTATTATAGTCTTCCTGACATTTTGTCTGCAGGAATGTTGATTCTTTTAGGAGCCTGAATTTATGTAAATAAGCAGTTAGTTCTGTTTTTGCTCAAGGAAATGTGTTAGTTTTGTCAGCCCCATATTCATACTATTGAATTATGTGTAAAACAATGATTCTCAACTGACAGTATACAAGTGTCACTCTGCAAATTATATATCAAATTCCTTCAGCTTAATTTTAGTTTTTTGCAAAACTTTCTGAAAAATATCATAAACTTATAATCTTTTTCCTATTCCCTTCTTATATTTTATAAAGGAGGCTCTATAATTTTCTAACACCTTTATAACATAAATTTCCTGCTTCATTAAGAAGAGCTTATGGCCAAGAGGCCAGGGATTAGCTCAGTGGCACCGCACCTGCCTCGAAAGTGCAAGGTCCTGAGTTCTATCCTCAGTACTGAAAAAAAGAAAAATGTAAATCTCATTTTAAAATAGCCAATATCAGTTTCTAGCCAATATCAGTTTCTAGCTCGTAGGGAATGACAGATTGTGACATACTGATATATATATTTTTTTCTTGAGCTGCCACTTTATTAAAGCTGATCGCTCGCTCTTTTTTTTTTAATTTTATTGAGTTTATTGGTACATTTTAAATAGTTTCCCTGGTGTGAATAATCATATTGATATATTAATTCATTAATTAAATTGTCTCCACTCATTGTTAAAAGTCTGAAGTAGATGATATACAATCTTTTGTTTGAAATAGCTCAGCTTTACCAAAAAAATAAAAATAAAAAATAAATAAAACTTCTGTATCCTCATATCCTGTTTGGTAATACAATTTATTGTCTTTATTTTACAAATAAAATTTGATCAATTTCACCATTGTCCATTTTCTAAATATATCTTGAGACAGCAATGATTCCAAAATAATCACTAACTAGTTTTAAAAGTTATTGAAGCCTTTAGCTCTCATGTTCAATTTACCAAAAAAGGACATAAAGGAATATATCATAAAAGGACTTACATTTGGCAAAATTCAGACTGTTTGAGACCCAAGAACAAGGTAAACCAACTGGATTTGTTTAATAATTAAAAAATTTTCAAATTAAAAGAATTGTAAACAAACAAAAATATAGATTTAAAAACTCAAAAACTGGAGATGTAAACCAATGGCAGAGCACTTGTATTTCATAAGTTAAGGTGCAATACTCAGCACTGCAAAAAAAGACAATCAACAAAACCCTAGAAATTTAGGAAGTATTTACTCAGCATATTATGAACCTTAATTGAATTCATAGATGAAAAAAAATCCTGCAAAAACTATTTCAGGTAATCTGAAAATTTGAACATGGCACACTCAGTGATACAACAGGTTGGAACTGATCCACACCCAGCTTGAATATTTTAGGTTTGTTTTGCAATTAACTTTCTCCTATTTCCTGAAAGAAATTTAATAGCCCCTAAAATATTATCTAGGAGTTGTGCACTCCTATTATGAATATAAGATAAGTAGTTGAGCAGAGGTTCCTAAAACTATAATTTTTGAATGGCATAAAATAGAACTTTTGACCTATCTTGTAGCCTGGGAGAGTTTCTACTATATGTCTAGCAAGTATTGCAAGTATTGCAAGTAAATGATTGCACAGGAGAAACACTCAACTTTCTTAGAGAAATATATTACTTTAAATGACAAAGGAGAACAAATACTCATAGTACTTAATGTACTAGTGGTTTCCCATTTGTATCCTACCAGCATAAATTTCTATGCATGTATATTTTAAATCCAAAGCTAGCTCATATATTACAGAAACATTTGCAGCTTAACATATATTTTAATATATTTTAGTTATAGCATAAGCTATCAACTACACAAAGCTGAAAACAAACATAAAAATTCACTCTACCTCTTCAATTCAGAATAGAGACCCAGTTACTCTTATTTGTTCACTCAGACTAGATGCCTCGTTTGAATCCTACACTATTACTTTTCTAACACCATGTTGCTTATTTCAAAGAAGAGTTTATGATCTATCATGTTTGACTTTGGATATTAAAGAAAAGAAAATAGACCTGCTAAAATGTGTGTATTAACAATTTCTGGTAAAATTTCAGTTAGGAAGCTTCAGAAATGTTTCCTTCATTAAGTAAAATAGCTGCGTTTAATGTTAAATTTATCACCTTCTAATTTAAAAACTCTAATCTTATACTCTGTATCTTTAGAATACAGTCATGATCCATTTGTGTTATCTCTTATCTTCAGATTTATCTATTACACCCAAAGTGCTTAGGATAACTCCTATCATTAATTCTTATTCTGAATCATAACATTTACATAATTATCCTGTTCACACCTGTTATTTTAGCTGATAGAACTATAATTTAAATGTTTATAGAAGAGTAAATATTCTATTATATATCCAGAGGTCAGTAACTATATGCCATGATTAAACTACTCAGCCTTCATCCTCTGTAATATGCAACATTGCACAGGTCCCTTACTGCACAACAGGCAGGGTGCCCGTACTCTGGTTATGTGGACGATATTGTTATGTTTTTCTGTGTGCCTCCCAACACCTGCAGGATCAAGTCCAAACCACTGGCTCCCATCATCCCTTCAAAATTCCTCATGCCTGCCTTCAAATTCTCTTTCTCACTTGCTTTTATATAAACCCTCCAGGACTTTTCACATGATAACTGTAACTGTAATAAGCCAGCAATCAAATTTTGCTGATTTTTTTTTTCTGTTAAGCATAAAAACCTCCACAAGAATTCCAGGCGAGAATTAGAAAAGTAATTTACTGTACTTCACTAAATTTACCCAGGCTTGGGTTTTAGACTAATTTGCTGTGCAAAAAATAAGGTTATGCAAGGCACCACCTCATATAAATTAGATAAATTCATGTCAATATGACTTAGTGTTTTATCATAAACTGTGATGCAATTACAGTGATGTAGTCACAGTGGGTCCTCTATCGAATACGTTATCTTGTAAGGTGTGATCTGTCTGGAAGAGCTGCAACTGTCTCAAATGCTGAGTGATGGTTTTCCTGGATATGTTCAGAGCAATTCCTTAAAAAGCACTCTATACGTCATATGCCAAATGATGTCCCATGTGCTAGGATATACTAGTGAACTGTTTTCTGGACATTTCTCTTCTATATCTTCTCATGAAGCAAATCATCAAATATGATTAGAGCCATGCTTGGAGGAAAAAAGAAGGAAAGGAGGAGAAAAGAAAACCATGTAAGGAAGAGAATAGTTTAGAAGAGATGCTAGGAAAGACGTCTCTGGTAAGATGACAAGTACGAAGGATTCAGAATGGAAAGGACAGACCAGGGCCGAAGCAGTCAGGGCGATGGACAGAGAATAAAATGAGCAAAGGCGGAGTGTGCTTTGCCAGAACAGGAAAAAAGCTAAAAAGGCCTGAAAGACAAGCAAAGGAGAGGACGGTGGGAAGAGAAATCGGAAAGAAAGAGTCCCAGAGGATGGCATGAAGATGGGGCCAGAAAAAGTGGGACGGTGCAGCAATTGTTAGTAAGGTACAGAGATGCTACTAAATGTCTTCAATAAGTTGTCTAATCTCCACAGCAACCCTATAAGTTAGACATCCTTTCTACTTGAGAGATGCAAAGCAGATTTATTAGAGGCTAATCCAAGATCCCAAACATACGGTAAGAGGTAGTATTTGGATTTGGGCTCGAGGCATGTCTAATTCAGATATGCCATACATGTTGTGTCCATGTTTTGTGTATTTTAGATATGTATATTATTTTGTGGAACAAACTTTAAATCATTTTATCTTCCTGTTATGCAGGTTGATGAGTTAAATAATTTGCAACAATATAAATTAACAATTTTGTTCCTGCTCAGCAGGAAATTATAACCTACTATAAAGATAGGGCAGACATACAAATGGAGAAGAAAGATACAAAAGAGCATTAGTTCAAGGATTTTCTACTATCATATTGTTCCTCATCCTGCAAATTGAAATTTGTGACTATTACAAAGAAGAAAAGCAGAAGTAGTAAAAAGTATAGAAATAGACCTTAGGTTTTAGTAAGTTGATGGAAATGGCACTAATCATCAGCTTTCTGGTTGACTCTCCCTTTCACAAGTACATAATATGGCTATTTTATGAGTTATGCTTTTCTCTGATCTTCCGAAAATTCAGTGGCTCTAATTTCAAGTCCTTTTGGATAATATATTACTTGCCATATTTTATATTTTGACAGGGAAACATAAAATTATTACTGTCTTTAAGATAGTCTAAATAATGAAAATAACAGAATTAAGAAAACTTCTATGTGAAGTCGCCTTCTTAACTTTTAGAGAAATAAAATGTGTAAAATGAAAGCATAAATTGCAAAGATTATTCAAATTCTACTTAATGCACTCTTCATACAATTTAAGTAATCAGTGGGAGTTTAACTCTTGTGTTGCAATAAATATAAGAAGTCCAGTGAACTGCTACACTATATTTACACACAGTATAATTATGCTACATAACTACAAGCAATGTTAAAATCTTTACCATGAAGATTACTAATTTAACACACTCTGAAAGTTATTTACTATTTGTATATTTTCAATACGATGTTTATAATCAGCAAAGTTGTTTTTAATTATCAAGATGTCTTAAATCTAAAGATATTTCATAAGCAATATTAGACAATAAAATAACTGTTTTCAGTTTCCATATAGTATGTGAGCAATTTTAAGGATTTACTTATGTCATTAGGATCTTATGTACTATTATAGTTTTTCACAGTAGAGAAACTATTCAGTCTTTACACATGTGTGACTTATTTATTTCACTTGAATATATCCTGAATATGTATCCATTTTCCTATGAATGAATCTAATAGGAAGAAAGGGGCTAAAGGTGTAGGGAAAGTGGAAAGGGTAGGGGAAAGCTAATAAGGAAAAAGAAAACAATATGAGAAGATGAAAAAATGGAAGTGTTTGTAAAGGGGGAGGGGAGGAGGGGGTGAAGGGAGGGCAGGGACAAGGGGAAAAAATGAGAACCAAGACCTGTCATGTAATAATTAATGTAACTGTACTGCATACCTAAAATGTACCAATAAACAATTAGAAAAAAAAGAATTGACATATGGATTACTCATAAAAATCAAGCTAGAACTATTCAACACAGGTCCAGCATTTAGCTTCTTCTAAAAAGAGACACAAGGAAGTGTTTGCTAGAATCTCAAAATTAGTCCAGGTCATTCAAGGTGTCCATAACCTACTAAGAGCTAAACGTGCATATTTACAATGTAATAAGGACGGCTTAGACTTCTTTCAATTTACTGTGTGTCACACCCTCTGAAATAGAGTTCTGGGGGTACAGCTCAGTATGAAAGCCCTGGTTCCAGTCCCCAATATAAAAAAATGCAGTATGTTTTCTGAAAGATATGAAAACGAGGAATCAAATATCAACAGTTTGGCCAGATGTGGGTTTTGTGAGGTTCTCATATTGGCTGGTAGACAGACCTTCCCTCCCTGTGTTCCTCACAAAATGCCCTTTGTTGGTTCACAGGCCAGGTGGGGTGGAGGCAGGGGGTCCTCTGCTCTAGTGCCTCTTCTTATAAAGACGCTGTTCTTATCAGTTAAAGGTCCCACATTTCTGCATAACTCAATTTAACTTTAATCACTTCTATGGTGATTCTATCTTCAAGCACAAGTATAACAGGGGTTAGAGATTTACCATATCAATTTTTGTGAGACATACATGTTCAGTTCACAGTATCTCAGTGCCATAGCTAAATATATAAATATATATATTACCTTTTCAAAACACTTAAAAATAATATTATAAATCAACTACCTCTTATTGCAAATTTAGATTGAGTATAACAGGTATAACAGAATCAAAGAGATTAGAAGAAATGAAACAATTCTAAGATTTATGAGCTCCTAATAAGCTATTTAAAAGCACTTAGTAATCAGTACTGGTAAAATAAAGAAGGGTACTATAAATTGTTATTGTAAGAATCTACAGGGCCGGGGATTTGGCTCAGTTGTTCCACCACCTGCCTCACAAGTGCAAGGTTCCAAGTTCGATCCCAGGGACAAAAAAAGAATCTACACAAGTGCAAGGAATAAGATAGGAAACGAGAAAAGGCAAGACTGAAATTTGTAGAGATCAAATACATTCAGAGACCCAGTAAAACAGATTTCTAGACTAGCTATATAATTTACATGTTCAGCTGCTAATGTCAGTGTGTAAGCTACAAGCACGTTAGCATACAAATTAAAAAACGTAAGGTTGGACCACTTGTTATTCTGAGGCCAATAAAACAATGGAAGAGGGTAAAACTGGGAGCGAGTACAAAGCCTTAATGACATGGAAAACGCTAAACCCTGTAAAAGAGTTAGAGGAAAAAATGTTTGTCTGTATTAACCTGTTACACAAATATGAGAATCAGGAAGTAAAACAAATGAGTATTACTGTATAAGCAATTTAGGAAAATATGACAGAGCAGGACACTCTGCACCTATGAAGTATATTATTTCCAAAGTCCTCTAGGCAGGGTACAACTTAGCCTTTTAAGGAACCCTCTGTTCTCACTGAGAGCTGAGTACTAGCAACTGCACCTTGGGTACTTCTCTAAAAGCACTGTCATCCACAGACACAAACTAGGTCATGTCCATACAGACACTTCCATAAATAAAGGTCTCTGGAATGACAGGTTAACCTGCCCTACACCAGGCTAGCTGTGTTTTTAGTTTGAAATGCTTTACCAAATGAATATAGATCTTCCATACACCTCTGAAAACTACGTATTTATCATGACCTAAAACGAAATGAGAATGGAAAAGAACATTGTTATTGCAGACTATGGTTTCTTCACATGACTATGACTCTTGATGATAATTCCAAGCAAGATTTATGAAAGTGAAGTATTCATTGTGTGATTTAAATGAGTACAGCAAACAAAATTTAAGCTTCAAATTGTCCTCAAATCTCATTTGCCTAAAACCTGATCAACTTTAAATTCTTATCTGTCTGCTATGTATGCTTCTTTATACCCAATAAAGTGTTTTCTAGAAGCACCATGACCAAGAAACCAAAGACTGGTGACCAGCTGTGGTAACACTTGAGAGGCTGAATTTGTGTAGGTTGCATTATTTTTCATCTACTTATTCAAGTGCTTGTTCAAAACTATAGTTAAGATTTGGGTATCATTCATTTATCCTGGGATTTCAGGGATAAAATCGTACCTTTATTCATTTAGAGATGAACAGTGAAATAAATTGGACACACTTTTAAGTAAAAAAGGAAGCCTGGGATAAACTTGGCCTTTTCAAATACGAAAATTTTGAAAAGAAGCTGAAAAAAAAAAAGCTTTATCCTGGTCTGTAGCCCACTATACATCCTCCTTTCTAGGCCTGCATAAGTATAAGATAGTCAATACATTTTTCCACCAGGATTATCTTTTTGCTTGAAAACAATATATATTTTCCAAAAGTCAAGCCTTGTCCCACTTAATCTTTGAATTTAACCAAAAGTTTAAATTAAACACTGATACAACACTTTTAATGATATTAAAAATCATCTTTGCTGATGAGGGTGCACATTAAGTAATCAAGTTAACTATAATAATTCCCTAAAACTCAAGTTCTACTGCAGATATATCAAGTAAATTATATTTGGTCAAAATTTCCAAGGGGATAATCAGCATCAACCATGAACAACACAGCTAGCATCAATTATGGCCCTGCTGTGAGAACTACTTATGGGCAATCTTTTTCCATAATTACTTCAAATAGTGATAGTATATTAAAATCTTTACAAGCATATCAATAAATATTATGAAATTGTGGCCCAGTGGAAGGCTAAATATAAACACAGAGTTGCTACAACGTGGAGCACTAAATGAATATGTAGTAATTTTATTTCCATCTTCAATCATTAGACTAAATTAAAAAATAAAATTCACATAGCATATATTTTCCATAAAATTTTAAAGATACTCGGGTAATGGAGAAACAGGGAGATAATACTCACAAACACTAGTGCCAATGCATTTCTTCTAATGCTGAAGTAATATTTAGAAGTTCAAACTCATTAGCTGCCCCACAGATTGTCTCAATTTTGTACAGCGGATTATTGCGTACATGTTGCAGATTCTTGCTTTTTATTGAAAATCTTATTCTTAAAGAAGTGTTAACTCACCGCACCCCATGGTTGGCAATTTTATCCCATGAGAAATTTGGCAAGATGCAGAGATATTTTTGATCATCAGAATTCTGCGCTGGTAGAAAATACGGAAGGCAGAAATGTTACGAATTCATAAATAGGTGCAGGGATGTGATAATACACAGGACATCCTCCAAAACACAAGACAACCTTCATAACAAATATTAACAGTGTAGAGATTTAAAATGTTGGGTTGACTGATATACTCCCTACAGATGGCCAACTGTTCCAATGTAGAAAGTACAGTACAAAGTTGCTAAACACAAAAATTAAAAGGGTATGGATTGAAAACACAGAGACCTGGGCTTCAGGCTTGGCCCCATCTTTTACTAATAACGCAAAAAGAATACCATGCAAAAAATAAGGAACTCTAAGTGAATTATGAGCTTTAGTAGCAAATAACATATGCATAACAAAAATGTCATGCTAAGATGTACAATGCTCTTGAACGACACTGTATGGAATAGGAGGAAGCCTTCAGAAAATTATCTGTCTCTTTTTTTGCAAAACAGAATATCACTGATGTCACGTACCTAGGAATCATGAGTTGGTAAATATAAAATGGCTAGGACAGTGCCCAAGATCTAACAGATGTACACTGTAAGTAAAAGAGGAAACTGTTTAGAGGAGTTCATGATGTGACAAGTCAGTATAACTTAGTATCCATGATGAGATCCTCGAAGAAAAAAAGAGCATTGTATAAAGTCTAAGGAAATCTCTTTAAACATGGTGGCACATACCTACAATCACACTTTCTTGGGTGGCTGAGACAGGAAGGTCACAGGTTCAAAGCTAGCCTCAGCAAATCAGCAAGACTATCGCAAAACAGAAATAATAAAATAAAAAGTGTTGAAGATACAGTTCAGGTATAGTTTAGATATACTTCTCATATTCAATCCACAATACTATGTGTACATGTACACAAACACACACTAATGAAATATAAATTTGAGCTGATAGTGATTCAATAGTGCATCAATATTGATTCATTCATTAATTCATGACAAATATGTTGCAACCAATTATCTTCATCTGGGCTCTTGTCCTGAGGGTGATGGAAGAATTAAGTGAACAGGACAGCAGTTTATTGAAATGAAAATGGACACCTCTTACTAGAAGAGGGTTCCTCTAAGGGAAGATACTCAGGAAAGGCCTGAATCTAGGGGCTTCTATGCAGCTTTTAAGCACAAAAGAGACAGATGGACATGTGAAATTGAAGGTCTGCAGTTGACGTTGTTGCTGTCACAAGGCTTGTCATCGGCAGAATTTATTCATCCTTTTTCCTTCATGCTCCCATTTGGCCTCTGTAGCTTGCACTGTGGTTTCCCAGAGCTTGTCTCAGTCCCTCCAGGTCCTGGGCTTCCATTGCCTCAGTTTACTCAGGCCCTTGCCCTTTGTCCACCCATCTCATGGTTTCGATGTCACATATGAGTAAGGCAGTAATGACAGAAACTAGGTACGCAATAGGCAGAACTATTTGTACTAAGTCAGTGATGCTTTAGGAATCTAAATGTAGCCTAAAATTTACAAAGATGCATTAGAAGGTGAGTGTACTTTTTCTCCTCCTCTCCCTCATGCTCAGGGACGTCTCCTGTAACTGATTCCTATGAAATGAGAATGTGACGAGGCTGAGATGTGAGCATCATTCCATGAAATGCTGACCAGGTGATGAGAAGCCCGGAGGTGACCTTTAGCAGATTCAGCTCTGCATTAGAAGAGGTACATGCATCTTCTGAGGTGCACATGGATATATACAGAAAACAAAAAAAAAAAACTCAATCATTTAGGGCATAAGAGAATTTCAGAGTTTTTTAAAGAAAGTTTCAAAGTTTTACTCACAGAATTGTCCAGGTAAGGGAATATACTTTTTAGACAGGAATCAAATTTTCTTGAAAATAGAGAAATGTAAAAAAAAAAACAAAAAAACTATCGTTTTTAATATTAAAACAACACAGCAACTGAGTGGAAAAATCTTTTCTTATACTTTTTCCACAAGACTACTAAAGTTTCATAGTACATTGCTTTCACAAGTGTAAAGCTGCCCCCGCCCCCATTTTTTTTTACCGGGAATCAGTCTCGGGTCCTTGTGCTTGCAAGGCAGGCAGCTGAACCACTAAGCTAAATTCCCAGCCCTGGTTTCCCCTCTTATGGAGTCAAAGATATTGTGCTGAAGACTAAGACTGTCCCTGAAAACAAAGATTCAGGCAAGTAAAACATATAAAATTAATGTTTACTATTAATAATAATTTAGTATGTGGATAAGAAACAACAAAACCAGGTACTGTCTCCTGCTTTAAATCATATAAATTAATTAGATAGCATATTCGAAGGATTTGACTGAAAAAAATGAACCAGTCCATTTCAAATAATTAGGTTAGCTTATAAAGGATAGCGAGCTAACATACCATTTCATGTCTATATTGACAAACTAATGTATATTCCTATAATCTCAGCTACTGAGGAGGCTGAGCAGGAAGAAAGATCACAAGTTTGAGGTTAGTTTGGACAACTTATTGAAACCAGTCTCAAAATAAATAAATAAATAAACTGATCTGAGGTTGTAGTTCAGGGCTTGGGTTCAATCCTTAGCACTGCAAAGAATAATAATAACATATTAAAGTAATATCTAACTTCAAATACCTGTGAATATGGCCTTGTTTGGAAATAGGGTGTTTGTAGCCAACGTTAATCAAGTTAAAAGGAGATTTCTGTACCTGGGCTCTCTCCAGTATAACTAGTGATGAAGACTATATTTGACCAAAATTGTATTTAGGCTTCTGAGTCTTATGCTTAATGAAGAGCAACCTGGGGTTTCCCTCCCTGTGCTCTTGGAATCTGATTGACACAAGAATCTTGTTACATTAGTTTAGCAAAAATGGCCCACCTTGGGTATTTGAATACACTAGCGATCTCGTGACCCTACCTTGTCTTCAGCAATAATCATCTTAAATCAGTTGGCCAGAAATCTTTATCATTGATGATTCCTTTAAGTAATTTTCCATTCACTGACCCTTACCTTACTCTTGTTTAAAAATCCCTCTTGGAGTTGAGAACAGTCTGTCCTCTCAATATAAAACTCCATTGCAAGGTACTAATTCCTATCACCACGTTTCCTTTCAATAGAGTCCACCTTATCACCATCAACATTTAGAAGGTACACAAAAGTAAGGAAAGACGGGCGTGTGACCATGGGGGCAGGAATGGTTCACCTAGCAGTGATGGGACACCAAAAGAGTACTGACAGCAACCATACTTGAGGAGCAGGGTAAGGGAAGATTACTCCACCAATCCTTTAGACAGAAAAGAAGACCCTCTGACCTCTTGGTTTGGTATTTTTATTTCATTTTTATTTTTTTCCCCTTTTCCTCGTTGAGTTTATTGGTACATTTTAGGCATACAGTACAGTTACATTCATTACTGGGGTCTTGTAACTTTACATGACAGGTCTTGGTTCTCATTTTTTCCCCTTGTCCCTGCCCTCCCTTCACCCCCTTCTCCCCTCCCCCTTTACAAACACTTCATTTCCATTTTGGCTTGGTATTTTTAGAACAGGGGAGTATTACATAGTATTTTTCCTTTTTTCGTTGTTGTTGTTTTGCTTTAAGCTGCCTACTTTGTGTTCCTTTGTTATGGAAGCTTTGGGAAGAATGCAAAATAAGGAACCAAGAAATGATCGTTTGCATGAAGGTGCTCACTAGAAGTGTGACAAGGCAACTACACAGGGAAGGTGGTTCAGAAACACTGAAAGGCAGGGGATCCAATTTCAGCAAACAAAACAAATGAGAAAGCATAATCCAATCATCCTGCCCCCTTACCTGGGGGACAGAAAGGACTTGATTTTGAGAGGTTCAAATCCACCAGCCAACACTGAACTCCTCCCCAGACCAATGCCTAAGCACCTAAGCACCCCATCACCCATGACCTGTATTTTAGACACCCAGGAAACACAGGCATTACATTTTTGCATCAAGGCCTGGCAATTTCCTTCTCTCAGAATGTGAATCTCAATAGAGTATAATGCTTCTCAGTGTTTTTGAAAAAGTTTTAAATTCTTAAATGGGAAAGTATCTCTGTTCACAACATAAGGCAAAGCCATCAAAAAGTTCATTTTGTCATAGAGTGCACAGTTTTGAATCTTACAAACAGGAGCAGAATGTTTAAATTTTTTTAAAAAGTGGAAAAGGATTCTATTTAATATTTATTAGCATTTTGAAGATTTTCACAACCATTAATCAATAACTCAGACATAAACTATGGTCGATGGCAGGCATCCACTGGAACTACACCAGTAAATCTGGAGGAGCTGGTCAGAGTATTTGCTGTGATTTACATGTGAAAGACTTTTATTAATTGGGAACCAATTCCTGGATCACTCTAAATGCAACTGCAGAAAGGCAAAATCTGGAAATTCACCTAAAAATGAAAATTGACAACAACTGTCTGGATATCTTATTCATCTGCCTCACCTCTGAATATGCATTAAGTTAAAGATACACAAGGGCCGGGGATTTAGCTCAGCGGTTAGGTGTCCTGACTAGCAAGCGTAAAGACCCGAGTTCGATCCCCGATACTAAAAAAAAAAAAAAAAAAAGATACACTGACACATGCCTGTAATCCCAGCACTCAGGAGGCTGAGGCAAGAGGATCACTGTGAGTTCAACACCACCCTGGGTTACATAGTGAGTTCCAGGTCAGTCTCAACTACACAGTGAGACCCTGTCTCAAAGAAAACAAATAAATAATAAATAAATACTGAAATCAGAATTTTAGATCTGGTCCTCTGACTCCACTTCCGTTTGGCCCTTTGAAGAAACCGATTTCCTGTGTAAAGGGCCTCTAACATCAAACTTGTATCAGAATTTATGAACTTCTTTGTTTATGTCAAGTAACTTTGAAACAGTCAAAATTTTGTATTTACGTAAACATCGCTGATCCACAGAAAAAGCAGCTAATACTTTTCGTGCCATGATCTTATATCCGGATTTACATAATAGAGACCTCTCCAACCACGTGGGAAATGCAGAGAAGCTCAATGTAGACTTCTAATCCCACAGGTATCTGCTCGAACGCCCTCCACTGTCGGACTGCAAGGTTGGAGGCCAAAAGGTCTAAAACCGCAGATGCCATATCTATGGGTAGGAAACCCTGGACACTCACGGCAGGTTCCTTGCATGTAGCGCAGTCAGAAACAGACATCAGAAGTTAGTTTGGGTAACTTAGCAGAAAACTGGTTTTTGAGGAGAAACCTACACTACGTGCTGCCACCCACAGCCTAGCCTAAAAAGAGCAAAAAGTTGGTTCTCCCTGCTTGCCGAGTTTGCAGCGCAGGCTGTGTGGCTGGGGCACGAACGAAGGCTGGCCACTGCGCCCACCTACAGCCCACTGGCGGCCCACAGTCCACTTCACCCACCCTCCCCCGGCTCTGCCTGAAGGAAGTCTTGGGCACTTACTGCGGGACCTCTGAGCCAAGCTTTCAGAACCCGTGATGTTGAGATCCGCTTCCTCCAACCTCCGGATGGCGAAGTCAGCTTCCTGACCACAGGGCCGCTGCTGCCTCGGACCAGGGAGGAGGAGGGGCGGGATCCCAAGGAAATCAGGCTACTGTATCAGCAACCCTAGTGCCTAACTCTTCTCCTGGCAATGAATGCAGTGCTTCCCGTATCTTAAAAATTATATATTCTTCCCTGGTCAAAAAGGAAGTCACTGCCAACAGGGCCCAGAAGCACCAAAAGAGCTGCCAGGAAAATCTGTGTGGTCGCCTGGGACCTTTGGCTCAGTCTGCTAAACCAAGTGTTAGAAAAGGGAAGTGTTGGAGAGAAGGCAGGACCAGAGATGAGCTTGGGGAGAGAAAAGGCTGTTCCGGTTAACCTAACAGTTTCCTTCTCTGACCTTCAGTTGAACTGAGGAACTGCATTGGTTTCCATGTGTCTTGTTTTCTCATTGGTAGATATTTAGAAGTAATCTGAATCATACACACACACACACACACACACACACACACACACACTATGCATTTCACGTGCTTCCTTTTTTTCCCTCCTGTTTCTCATACTAATCCCATGCATTAGTGTAGCACACTTGTTACAAATCGTTACTAATATTAATTCATTAACTGAAGCCCATACTTTACAATAGGATTCACGCTTAGTACTGCATCTGTCTATAGATTTTGCAAAATTGTATGTTATATCCATTATTACAATATCATAATGAACACAGCATTTTCGTTGTTTTCAAAGTATCCTTGCGCTCCACTTATTCATCCCTTACTCTCTCTGGCCAAACCCTGTTAGCCACTGAACATTTGCTGACATCAGATTTTTCCATTTCCAGAAAATCCATATAGTTAGACTAATGCAGTAGGCAGGCATTGTAGGAAGCTCCTTTACCAAAGTCACACGTATCTACTTCCTTTATATGTTTCATAGCTTGATGATCCATTAAGTGAATGTATCACAGATCATTCAGTGACCTAAGAAACATCTTTGTTGCTTCCAAATTTTGGCAGATTCATGAAGGATAGCTTTCATAAATATCTGCATACAAGTTTTGGCTTGTGCATAAGCTTTTTGGTTTGTATATAAGGTTTCAGCATCTCTGGGTAAGTACTAAGGAGTACACTTGTTGTACTGTGTGGTAGGATTATGAGTAGCTTTCAGAAATTTCAGGAGTAGAAATTTCAGAGATATCCAAAGTGACTGTAGCATTTTGCATCCCCACCAGTGATAAGCGAAATTGTTGCCCTCTCAAATTTACCGCTGTTTTACATTGTTAACTTTTTTCTTGTTTTGGTCAATCTGATAGGTGGGTAACATGTTGTTAAATTACACTTTCCATAATATTGAACATTTTTCATATATTTCTTTGCTTTAATTCTTAACCTATTTTTTTAGTGAGAAGTTCAAATTTATTAATGAATTTTAAAAATACTTCTCATATTTTGGGTATAAGTGATCTTTTGGATACATGTTTTCAAATATTTTCTTCCAATGTGTAGTTTGACCTTCCATTGGCTTTCAAAGAATAGAACTTGCAATTTCAATGAATTCCAACTTTTTTATATCATAATGAGTGCATTTGATGTTATAGCTAAACCTAAGTTCACCTATATTTTCCCCAACATCATATCCCAGGATATTTATAGTTTTGTATTATACATTAACCCATGATTCAATTCAAGTGTTTTTTTTAAATACATGTTCACATCAATTGCTCTCTCTGTGGATGTACATTTTTTTTTCCAGCACTGTTTATTGAAAATACTATCCTTTTCCCAATAAATTGCCTGTGCTTCTTGGTCAAAGATCAGAAGACAATACTTGTGTGAACCTATTTTTAGATTCCATATTTTATTACATTGATCTGTTTATTTTTCTTTTCCCAGTAAATTCTGTCTTCACTATGGTGGACTTTTAGTAAGTTTAGAATTCAAGTATTCTAACAACTTTATTGTTCTTTCATATTTTGTTGATTGTTGTGAGGTTTTTTTTGCTTTTCTGTATAAGCTTTAGAATTATTCATCCATTTTCAGAAAATTATTTGCAGGGAATATGCAAATGAGTTTGCAATGATTCTATATATAAATTAGAAAGAACTGATATCCTAACAATATTGCATTTTCTTAACAGTAAGAAATATTTATCCATGTATTTTGATCTTTTTTTAACAGCCTTATTTCCCTTATAGATCTGACATCTATTTTGTCAGATTGGTACCTAAGCATTTCACTTCATAGTGTAAATGTACATTGTTTAATTTTATTAATTTTGAAATTATAATCACATACTTCTGGTGTATGGGAAAACTGTTAAACCTGATATTTAACTTTGCACTTTATAGCTTATATATTTGTATATTAATAATAGTACATATCCAGGCCAGGGATTTAGCTCAGTGTTTCCACCACCTGCCTTGTAAGCACAAGGACCCAAGTTCAATCCCCGGTACCAAAAACAAAACAAACAAACAAACAAAAATAGTACATATTTGCTGGTTTTTTTTTTTTTTTGGTATTTCTTTCTACACAAATGATCATGTCATGTACGAGGTAAGAGTAGTATATTTCATCCACTGAATCCTTTTGATTCCATATAACTGTTTGTTTTTTTTTTTTTTTTTTGGTGGTGGTTCTGGGAATTGAACCCAGGCCTTTCACACCGAGCTACATTCCCAACCATTCCTGTATATTTTGAAACAGTTATCTTTTACTAAATCTCTAAATTGTCCAAGCTGGGCTCAAGCTTGTGATCCTCCTGCTTTAGTATCCCAGAATGTTGGAATTGCATATATGCACCACCTTACCTAACCCATTATGTATAAATGTATTTATTTTCTTGTTTTCTTGCAAGACTTAGAATGAGAGTTATGCATGGGACGTACTTGTTCTTGATCTGATGGAGAAAGTTTCTAGTTTTTCTACATTTAATATGGTATTCTATTTTTATTCCTTAGCAAGATGGGGAAGTTTCACTCTTGTCCTAGTACTCAGAACATTTTTATTATGAGTGGATATGAATTTTGCTGATCTTTCTTTTCCATCTTTTAAAATGATCATATGATTTCTCTTATTTGGTCTGTTGATGTGATATATTATATCAATTTATTTTCAAATGTTCAAGAAGCCTTCCATATGTCGAATAAATTCTACTTGTTCATGGTGAATAATTATTTTATGTATTGTTAAAGTGGATTGTTAACATTTTGTTAAGGATTTTTACATCTATATTTATAAAGAATATTATACAGCAGTTTTGTTTTGTAATATTTTCACCTGATTTTCTTTCTCTTTTTTTTATGGGTAAAGGCTGGCTTCATAAAATGAGTTAGGAAACATGCTTTTTTCCTCTATTTTCTGTATGAGTGTATGGGGAATTGATATTATTTTTACCTTAAATAATTAGCAGAGTTCTTATACTATATGGGCTGCCTATATTTATACATTTAAAATTATTAATTATGGATGCAATTAATTTAATAAATACAGGTATATTGAGATTATCTATTTCTCCTTGTGTGAGTTTTTGTAGAGTATATATTTTAAGGATTTGGTCCATTTCATCTATATTATCAAATTGGTGGAGCTAGAGTTTCTAATATTCCACTCATTCTTATGTAATTTCTGTCGAATCAGAAGAGACAGCCTCTGCTGTACTTCTGATGCTGTTAATTTGTATCTTCTTTTTCTTCCTTCTTGGTGAGCCTGCAAAAGAGTTTCCTCTATTTTATTGATTTTTTTTAAAGAATAAGCTTTTTATTTTATTGATTTTTCTGTTTTGCTATTGTATACTCAATCTCATGGATTATTTTGTAATGTATTAATTATTTATAATTTCTTTATGATTTATAATTTATTTTTCCTTTCTTATTTTGGATTTTACTGTCATTTGTTTTCTAGTTTCCTAAGGTATCTTAGATGGTTAATTTCAAATCTCTCCTTTTCTAATATAAGGATTAGTGCTATAATTTTTCCTCTAAGCTCTGCTTTCACCAAATCACAT
Source organism: Fukomys damarensis (assembly GCF_012274545.1). Lineage (NCBI taxonomy): Eukaryota > Metazoa > Chordata > Mammalia > Rodentia > Bathyergidae > Fukomys > Fukomys damarensis. The sequence goes on along the minus strand of NW_022900918.1, from coordinate 23,534,616 downwards.
AAATTTTGATAAATTATATTTTGACTTTCATTTGTAACAACCGTTTTAAATTTTTGAGACTTCTTCCTTAATTAATGTATTTAGATTTGTGCTGTTTTGTCTATGAATTATTTTTGTGCTTTTGATCCATTATTTTTTTTCCTGTGGTTTGAGCATATAGTTGTATGATTTATATTGCATTACCCTTGCTAAAGTGTGTGTTATGGAACGGTATGTAAACTCTATGAATGCTCTGGATGAGCTTGAGAAGACATCTATTCTCTATTTTTGTGTGAAGTTCTGTAAATGCCAATTAGACCCAGTTGATTGATGGCCCTCTTCAGTTCTATGATATTCTTAATGATTTTTTTGACAACTGGATTTGTCAGTTGGATCTGATAGGAAAGTGCGGCTGTCTCCAACTATAATGGTAGTTTTGTCTGCTTTTCTTTGTAGTTACGTGAGTTTCCAACTCTAATGTTTTGACACATTATTGATAGGAAGATACACTTTAGGGATTATCTCCTTGCAAAATTGATCCCCTTATCATTGTATCTTATCTTCTCCACATCAAGGGCTACTGGGGGGCAGAGTTACAAAAACACTAGACTCTATCTCTAAACTTATCTACAGCTAAGTGGTAAAGGCTTTGTGAAAGTGCTTTTCTTGGAAATTAGCCTTTTATTAAGATACATGAAATTATTTGAGCATATTTCATTCTTTTTACTATATCTTTATAGAATCCTGAAGGGAATTCTCTCCTCACTCTCAGAAACTGGATTTTCTACTGCAAGAAACTCCCTAAGACTGCTCCCCATCATTTTTCAGTCTTCACTTAACTCATTAGGAAACTCCATTTACTGGCCACTTAGAATTTGTTTGTTCTTCTCCATACTGCTTCCACTCCCTTGCTTACATTCTTGGTAAATTCATTGTTTGCATCTGATTCTCTCTCCTATTTATGACTCAGTGGGCTTTCAACTTTCTAATGCATATAAACTGAGATATTGATTTTTACTTGCTCAGCTATTATCATGTAAAAATGGGAGCAATGCTTTCTGTTTGAATTTTTTTAATCTTTTGGATACAAAACCATAAATCCTCTTCTTAATGTACTTATTCTCGGATTATTTCAGCATGTCTGTATTGGTTGCTTGAAAAAAGTGTAAATTTATTCAGGGCAGGGAGCATCTTTAAGCTGTTCATGTTTCTCGGTAGCATCAGTACAATGTTATATACTGAGTACATGCATTGTTTATCCTCATTGAGTCACAGTAATTTAGAATAAAACATTTTTCATTGTTTCACTAAATGTAATGGTTAGGAATTTCTATATTAAAAAAAGAAAACCTCACATTAAGTAAGAATCATAGTTTAAGACACAGAAGGACATCTCTTCAATCCCTTTCTGTTTAACCAATTGAATGGCTCGGCAGCCTGAACTGAGAGTGCATGTGTGCACAATTTAAAATTAAGAAGTGCGTACACTTAGGTGAAATTTTGTGCTAGTTTTTATTTCAATCAACTTGAGGGCTTTAAAAAATCAATTTGATATATTATTTTCTGAAACACGTGTGTAAAATTAATATTATACTTAGCATACGGGAAAACTTTAAAAAGGTTTAAATTTGCCTAAGACCAAACTTGGCCAAGCCAGTTAATAGGTAAAAAATACTAAGAAAGTTTAGAAATAATTATTTACTGTGTTCTAGTGCAATAAAAGTTCTGTAAATATTTAAACTGAATGTGTGATCTATCTTCACTAAAGAGTAGAACTCACTCCAACTTAATTCCAGCACTCTGACTATTCAAGCCAAAAGTCTTGGCATCATCCCTGACTCTTATTTTGCACTCACACCTCATCTGAAATAGCCACTACTTAGCTATTTTTTGTTTTGAAGCTGCATTCATTTTTTTCAAAGCCTAAACACATGACCCCAAATATCAATATATTTCAGACACTCAGTAATCATTCTTGAGTCATTTCAAATTAAGCTTATTTCAATTATAAATGTTGAGTGTTTCAAGGGTTTGTGTATTCAACATCTACAATTTTAATTTTAAGATATCCTACTCATGAGGTCCAAACTATGAGAGCAGTAAATATCCAGTCCAAAATATATATGAATCACCTGTGACTTACCATATGCAATAGATGGATGCAGGTTCTGTAAGCCCTAAAAATTTATAAATTGATGGTCCCTCACTAAAAAAAAAAAAAAAAAAAAAAAAGAAAGAAAGAAAGAAAGAAAGAAAAAAGAAAAACTCTATATTTAAAAGTTACATTAAAGCTGGTCATGGTGGCATATATTGGTTACATAAGCTGCTTTTGAGAATGAGGTGAGAGGATCAAAATTTCAAGGCCATCCTGGACAACTTCATGAGACCAGGGGGCTGGTTCTTGAGCTCAGTTGTAGAATATTGTCCCAGTATGCTCAAGGACTTGGGTTAAATCTCAGTATCACACAGACACAAAGATGTACTACAGATTTCCATTTTCAAGAATATAAAATAAAAATAATTTTTCCTGCTCTTACTAAGCATTACTAAAAATTCCATATATTGTATATAAAATAATCATGAGAAGACTCTAAAAGATGGCCCAAAGAAGGAATACTGGCTCAAGGCTGGAACTTGAGAATAACATAAAGTTGAATTTTCTTTCCGCTACTTTATGAAAGGGAGCAAGAAAGTAGCAGTTTGGCAAGATAGAAGCCTAAATTCCTAACATTCCAGTTAGAAAAAATAGTTTTGTCCCATGAGTTCAGTGTCAGGGAACACTAAATACAGAGCCAGAACATTTTTCCAACTGAAGGATAATAATAAAGCCTCTATACAACCTTCTGTAGTATCAGGAGAGAAAAGATAGAGACCCTGTTATATTTTCAAACTCGGGTAAAAGGTTGCCCTTCATTCTGTCTGCTGAGATGAAGTTACATTGTGACTGCTGAGACAGGACTAGTGGAGAGACTGGACTTACCACTCAGTATGGCCAAAGTCATCCTTACCTCCATAATGTCCTGGAAGCCATGTGGAGAGCAGTAGCGATACCTTCCTACTGCTCCAAGCAAGGGAGCTATAGTAGAGGGTTAATGTTGAGATAGAACTTTCACCCTTGTTTTGCAATAACCAGGAAGCCACTCCACACATGTCCTACAGGAGGGCAACCTGGAATTCAATGTTGTTTTTATTTATTTTATTTATTCATTGATTTAATTTTCATACCAGGGATCAAACTTGAGCCCTTGAGCTTGCAGGACAGGTGGTGGAACCACTGAGTCAAATCCCCAGACCCAGAATTCAGTCTTAACTGATAGTAAGGATTTAGGGTTCTCACCTTTCTCTGCTGGAACAAAGTCACAGAGAAGAAATTAAAATAAAATATTTCTTTTAGATCTGGAACCTAATCATGTAACATAAATTACTCAAATTTTTTAGTAAAAATCAAGAAACCAAACTTCTAATGGGATTAAAAAAAATGACTCACCAAAACTAGTATGACAGACATATTAGAATTATCTGAAAAATAATTATACAAATATTTCGATTTGTATACTTGGATTTGAATTCATAAAACAAATTAAAACATAAAAGTATCAAAAAAGAAATAAAAAGTCTTGTGAAAGAAAGACAAGATAAAAATAAAAATATTAGAACAAAAAATGGATATATGAAAAATTAAAAATATAATAAACTTTAAAGTCTAATCCTATTGTACATGGTTCCAACAACAAAGTGGTGACATAGGGAAATATTGATGAGCCAAAAATAGAAAAAGATAAATTATGTAATTTGAATTAACAGTAAATAGAGTGTGCACAAAAAAGAACAGTCTCAGGAACCTGTGAGACTATAGCATAATACTTAACATTTGTGTATTTGTGGATTTAGAAGGAAAGGAGATATATGATAAGGCTGAAATAGTAATCGAAGAAATAATATATGAAAATTGTACAACTTTATTAAAAAATCTGAATCTGCATATTCAAGAAACTGAGTAACCCAAGATAAACTTAAATAGATGAATGAAGACACATCAGAAACAAACTTATGACAATTAAACAAAAAAAATTCAAACACTGAGAAATAACAATCTACTTATACAAGAAAACACATCAAAATGCTTCAGTGAACAACAGATTTCTCATAGAAACCATAGAAGGCAGAAAGAAATGCACATTGTTCAAATGCTAACAGAAATAACTGTTAATTTAAAATCTTATATCTGGTGAGAACATCCTTCAAAATTTAAAGACAATTTAGCATATCCTCCAAGAAAGGAAGACTAAGAGAATCTATCTTCAGAAGATGCATCCTAAAAAAATGGCTAAAGAAAATCTCGCTAAACACAGAGTAAATGACAAAGGAATGTTGAAATATTTGAACAAAAAGAAAATGAATAGCCAAAATGTATGTGAATTCAATAAGCATTCTGAAGCAGTTAATTTTTCTTGACAACTTTGATTGACTCACTGATGTTCGTAGCTGCATGCTGTAAGGAGGTGGGGCCCAGCTGGAGGCGGTGGGTCACTTGAGCTGCATATCATTTGCTGGTGCCTGCTCTGCCTTCCTGACACGAGAAAACCAGCAAACTTGTTTCAACACTCTTCTACTATGATTGTGGTTTGGAGCCATCCACCACAGACTGAAACTTTAATCCAGAAGCCAAACTTCAGCCTTTTCTCTTTTAAATTTCAGGTATCAGGTAGTTTGTCCCAGCATCAGGAAAGCTGACTGATACATTATTTTTTTAATATTTAAAAAAATTGTGTTGCTGGTTAAAAATGAAAACATTGTCTCTTTTTTCCAAATGTTGTGTTGTAGAACATTTAAGAAAACTGTATTTACATTAAGGAGCAAAAAGGAATAAAGGAGAGGATTCTACATTTTACTGAAATTGGAAAAACTATGTTATTAGTAGACTGTAATAAGCTAATCACAAAGCTGCTATAGTAGTGATTTAAAAAGTTATAGGTAATCAAAACAGGATCCTAATGAGATAATTAATAATATGAAATAGGAAGTAAAGGGCTAAAGGTGTAGGGAAAGTGGGAAGGGTGGGGGAAAGGTAATAGGGGAGAGAAAAAAATATGAGAAACTGAAAAAATGGAAATAAAGTGTTTGTAAATGGGAAGGGGAGGATGGGGTGAAGGGAGGACAGGGATAAGGGGAAAAATGAGAATCAAGATCTATTATGTAAAGGTACAGGATCCCAATAATGAATGTAACTGTACTGTATACTTAGATTGTACCAATAAACTCAATATAAAGAAAAAATAATTGAATTTTTTGGTACGGGGGATTGAACTTGGGTCCTTGAGCTTGTGAGGCAGGCAGTGGAACCACTGACCTAAACCCCTGGCCCCCAAAATAATTTTTTAAAATACTAAAGTAACTCAAAATACATTTTTAAAAAGAGAAAATAGTTAAAAATGAAGTGGCACATTTCAAACTGAATATGTCAATACAGGTACAACCACAACAAAGGCAAATCCCTAAAGGCACTAACTAGACAACAGAAATTTGCAGAACAGAGAAAACACAGCCCAACTGTGTGCTGCTGACATGAAACCGAATCACTCATACTTCCTGTGTTGGGATCTTAGTGATTCAGGCACTCCAGAATGCAGCTCAGCAGGTGGTGGAAATCTGTACAACTATTTCATGACTAAAGCACAATTCTGAGAGTTTATGAAAGAGAAAGAAAATCTTTCATCCACATAAAAAATTTGCTATTGACTGCACATAACTTTGTTTCAGAAGTCAAAAATGAAAACAACCTAGGTATCTTTCAATAGATGAATGGTTAAACAGCTATAGTGCTGTCATATGAAATGCCCAACACTGACAGGGCAAACTATTATTCTAAGTGAAAACCTGGACAGATTTGTAGAAAATTATGCTTCAAGGGAACGTGAGAGAATCCCTCCAAGGTGAATTACAAATTGTTTAATTTCATTTATATGACATTTTGGAAATGATAAAATGAGAGAAACACACCAACCAGCAAGGATCAAGTTACACACACACACACAAAAAAGCAGAATGGGACATGTGTGTGACGATTAGAGGGAACACAGCAATCTTTTTGTTGGCGTGCTTGGTATTTTTCTGTCAGTGTTACTCTCATAATCCTTATATCCTTTTCCAGTTTTGCAAGAAGTTGCTCTGAGAAATACCTGATAAAATGTACACACATATTTTTGGAGTAGTTCTTACGGGTGGATAGTGAATTTGTAATTACCTGACAGTGTGATTTTATGATTACACAGGTTCAGAGTGACAGAAGAAGAATGTAAGTGAGGAATCCTGATTTTCAGCCTCATTAATTGCAGGAGTAAGCTGCCTCTGCTGGATTTTATTCTAGTCATTGGGGATATTCTCTTAGCCTATTTTATGTTTCTAACAAAATACCTGAGGCGATTACTTTCTAAGGGAAGAATTTTGTTTAGGCCATGATTCTATTGGCTGGACAGTTGGACATAAGGCACTTCTATCTATTCTGCTTCTCTAAAGAGTTCCCTAGATGCTCCCAACATGATGGAGGAGAGGAAAGGGAAATGACCACATGTAGAAGGTACACATGTATAAGAGAAAACAAGAGAGATTAGGGAGGGATCAGACTTGCTCTTACTAACAGAATGCTATGAGAACTAATCTAATCACAGAAGACATGAACCACTTCCATGAGATTGGATTAATCCTTTCATATCTCTTGAAGGTGTCTCTCAAAGTTCCTGCTACCTTAACACCACCACACCTGAAACCAATATTCTATCTCATGAGCCTTGGGCAGGAATCCTACCCAAATCATACCAGGTAGAGTGGTAAAGCAGGTAGAGAGCCTTTCATGGACTTGTCATACTACTTGAGGATTTGAATAGAAAGGGAAAGAAAATTAAATACCAGGTAAACAAAGAGGTAGAATAACTTTAAGTTTTGAAATGCTATGAAAAATGAATGAGGTACAGGGATGAGTACAAGGGGAGAGGAAGGAAGGCTAATGTGAGATGAGATTCTCTGAAGTAATGATTCTTTAATTGAAACATGATTTACATGAAGGTGACAGCTACAAGAACAGCATCATAGAAGAAATAGCAAGTACATGGGTCCTAAAGGAAGAATAGCTTGAAAGCTTGATATATTCCTGAAGCAAAAGGGCTGCTGGTGGAATATAGCTTTATGAGTCATGAAAGCCTTTGAGGTGTCCAGAGTCCAGATATAGAAGAGGTTTAAAGGCCATGGTAAATAGGTGGAATTTTATTTTAAATGCAGCAAAAAGTCATTGAAGACATTTGAGTAGGAAGTGGTGTGATCTAATTTATTCATGTGTACTTATTTTTTAGTCACCATACCACTGTTTGAAGAATGGAGAGATCCAAAAATAGAACCTGAGAAAACAGGAGCTTTGAAGCAAATAAGATATCCTTGAAGAGTCAAGATGTCAGATTAGGTAGACTTAAATATCTCCAAAAGCTCTTCCTGATTCAATAAGCAGGCAGCCTGAATTGAAAATGGAAGCAGAGCAACAGTGATCTGTTCATAAGCCCCAAGAAGGCAAAGGCAAAATATAGCAGGCTGTAATCATATGATATTGAGAGGAGATACCAGGATGAGATGATCTCTAATAGCCTGTAGCTTAACTGACTGTGTGCTCCCTCTCTCTTCTTCATGCATCAAGGCAAGTAAGCTTAAAATAATGTTTGGAAGTTACTTAGAGGAGATCATCACCAAATAAATGACTGCTTTATTCAGGTTAATGCTAAAAGTTATTTACTACTCTTTGAATTAGATGTCAAATTAGTTTCTTATATAACTGTTACAAAGGTCTAATAGCAACTGATGTCTAGAAAAAAGTTTGCAACATGATTTCTTACATTGAAAGCTCTACTATTCACCAATTATTGGGACAGCATTTTTTTTAATGGATGTTCACTTCCTGCCCATCCTTTAGCCTTAGAACGTTTTTACTTATGTAGTTTTAACAAGGTTAAAATGATAAAGGAACCTGTGGAATACTACATGAAACCAGAATGGAATGTACAATAAAAGAGCATAAGCAATAGATAGTTACTTAAGAGTGAAGATATGGAAGCCATGCTCTTTGTGTTTCAACAATGGCTCCACCAACTGGTTGATGACCTAGACAAAACATTAATGTTTGTACACCTAAGTTTTCTCATCTGTAAAATGGAGATTAATATAACAGTTTCGGTCAGGGGAATTAGCTCAGTGGTTTCACCACCTGCCTTGCAAGCTTCCAAACACAAGGGCCAGAGTTCAATCCTGGTAACAAAAACAAAAACAAAAACAAAAAACTTAATATAACAGTTTCATGCTATTGTTGTTTGAGAATTGACATCTCTGAAAAGTTTAGTCTTCTTCATGCCCTGGAGAAACAGGTAACTTTTTTTTTTAATGCTAGAAATCTCTTTAGTGAGTTATCTGAAGGTAACCTTAAAGACTTGGATTAATAAACCACAGTAAAGTTTCAGTGTTTTCCAAGATTCTTTCTTCAATGGGCATGATTTTAATATTTGGTACATATGACTTGGTGGAATTTGTGGACATGCAGGTACATGTAAGGAGTCAGATTAAGACATGTAAGAATGATTATTAGAATCATCAAGATTCTGATGATTATAATCCCATATTCTATTCCCACACAACAGTTTACCAGAAGCTCCAGGACTCTTCAAAGAAGATTTAACAGACAACAGAAGAACAAGTTCAAAGAAAAAGGGTGTGTGTGTGTGTGTGTGTGTGTGTGTGTGTGTGTGTGTAAAGACATTCAGTTTTCAGGCTCAATATTATCATTAGCATTAAAAGGCCTAATACCATCATGACTATGATTTCTATACAAATAGTCACTCACACTTGGAAATGAGGTGGACCTATAATTTCCAGAGCTAAATGTAAGTGAAAGTAGTATGTACTACTTAGGTCTTCTAGGCTCTTTGAAATTGAAAAGGGTAGTTGAAACTCACCATCTTATTGAGCAAACTAGAAAGGAATTCTTGTCCTGTCTAAAAAGGAATAATTTGGCCTTTAGTCCAGCTCAATATTTTTATGAAGCTTATAGAGAAAATTACAAATTAGAATTCCTTATCTCCAGATGTGGAGGTGAGTGTTGGGAGATGAAAATTAGTTATCTACACTTGTAATCAAGCCTACAGGCTGAAAATTGGTAGGATTTATGAAAGTAAAATCTAAAGTGTCTTCTTCCTCCATGACATGGAAAAGTGTTACATAGATCCTAAAGAATCCCTGATTTTTTTGAAAGGATTCTACATATATCTTCTCATTCAGATACTATCATTCTGGGAATGATAACAATAATACAAGAAGTATTAGATGATGGTAATACATCCAAGCCCTGTAGTGTTTTTTATTCATGTGTGATATCTGTGTTTTACTCATTTTCCACATCACTGGAAACAATACATAACACCTACAACTTAAAGAATGAGAGGTTTATTTTATCTCATGAATTCAGTCTATGTTTGGCTGGCACCAAGGATGACAGGATACGGTGAAGGGCCTGGGAAAGGACAGCTGCTCATCATCTGGCAACCAGGAAGCAGTGAGAGAAGGGAAGAGAGGGGGACAATAATGCACCTTTCCCGATCACTTCCCCAGTGACCAACTTCGAGCCAGGCTGCATATTGTACCAGAAATTCAGGTGGAAAACCCCTCAATGGTTGAATACACTGATGACTATCACACTCCCATGATTCAATCACCTTCTACACACATGAGCATTTGGGGGGACATTTTAGATTCTGTGCCCAACCCCCCAAATATCCATGTGTATCTCATTGCACAAAATACATGTAGTCCATCTGTGTCAGCAAAGCATCTCGGAAAAGTCCAAATACAGAGTCTATTATGACACTCAAGGAAAAACTTTAGCTGTGCACAACTCTAAAAATGTAAAAGAAGTTAAAAACTAATGACACTCAATGATATATGGTAAATATTGCCATCTTAAGGGAGGGAAATTGGGGATAGAAATGAATAGGTCACAAGTGAAACAAAAACTCACTAAGGTAAACATTAAATCCAACTCCATGCCCAGTACATAGGGCAAGATGTAGGAAAAGGTGAGTTCCCAAGAGCTTTTGTAAGCTTAACCCTGGGGCATTGCCAGTTGAAGCCCATGTGGCCTTTCTCTTGGGCTGTCTTCATTCACTGCCTGTGGTTTTCCTCAGAAAACAATCCACATTCTGTCTTTACCAACTGCCTGGTGTCTCCATTGCACTTTCAGCCTTATTCTCATAACCTCATCCAAGACCCTTTCAGGTGCACATGGCAGGTACTGTAACTTTGTCACAAATATTTACGTGGGCTCTCAGGTTTTCTTCTGGAAATCTGGACAGAAACCTCCATTACCCTATAACTTTTTTATTCTGCATGCCTGAAAAACCAGCTTCACATTGATGATGCCAAGGTCTGCGGGCTTCAGCATTAGCTTAGCCTCATCAGACCACGGCTGCAGTGGCCTTTGAGTGTCTGGATGACTGAGCACTATGAAAAAAAATTCTGGAGTCCAATTCTTGTCAAGCATGGGGCTCAGGGGCTCTTTTCTCAAATGAAAGATTTATAATTTTGCACACTTGAGGCTATGATAAGTGGGATTTTACTGATTTCTGAGATGATTTTTACACATCTTACTGTGTGTCCTTTTACAAAGTACCTTCTGCTTTTCAATCCTAACCTTTTCCATTACCATCCTCTTTTGCCTCAACTTTGCAAGTATTTCCTTCTGAAACTTCAGTCCTTTAAAATCTCTCAGGTCTGCTTTTTGCAGAGCCAAATCTTACCATAGATATGGCTAAAAGCAGCATTCTGATCAATATCACAACTTGCGTATTAGACTGCTTAAAAAGTTGTCCACCAGATTTAACATCTTTAATTATTCTACTGTTCTTTGAAGTTTCAGATTAAGGCCAAATGAAGATAAAATTTTTCCAGTGTTCAACACATACAGCCTTCTAGTCCAATTGCCAATGGAGTGAGGACTTGTTCCTGATTGAAATCTCCTAATCCTTTATTGTTCCTCTGTCCATCAGCATTTTGGTCTTCTGAATCCCAACCAAAATCTTCCAACTATCTCTGCTTACTCTATTTACTATATTCTTAAACTTTTCTAGTTAGTATCATCAAATCTTCCCTAATAAACAAGATATACAAACAAGTTATGAAATCTTCTCAACCACATGGTCAGATATAATCACAGCGATGATCCTATTGCTTTTACCAAAATCTTTCTTTCTTAGTTACCATCACCATGACAAACACTTGACATCCAGAATTTGCTTTTATTATTTTTATTTTTTTAGTTTATTGGTACATTTTAAGTAAACAGTTCAGTTACATTTATTATTGGGATCTTGTACCTTTGCATGACAGATCTTGGTTTTCATTTTTTCCCCATAACCCTGCCCTCCCTTCACCCCCTCAACCTTCTCCTATTGACAAAGACTTTGCTTTCATTTTTTTTCCATTTCTCATATTTTTTCCCTTATTTGCTTCCCCCTACCCTTCCCACTCCCCCTAAACCTTTAGCCCTTTTCTTCCTATTTCACATTATCAGTTATACAGTTTGTATCTTATTTACACTTTTAGTTTTTCACACCAGAGAAATATTCAGTATTTACACATATGTATTTTATTTATTTCACTTGAGTATGGCCTCAATATGCATCCATTTTCCTATGAATGACTCTAGTTTCTCATTCTTTATGGCTCAGTAGTACCCCTTCTTATAGAAAAAAAACACATCTTTATTCAGTCTCCAACTAATGGTAAATTGTGTTCTTTCCAAGTTTTAGCTATTACAAATCCTCAATAAGATACTGACAAACAGAATACAGAGGGTCATCAAGAAGATCATACACCCCAACCAAGTCAGATTTATCCCATAGGAGCAAGGATGGTTCAACATAGGTAAATCAATAAATGTAACAAACTTTATTAATAAAGTAAAGGACAAAAAACATACAATCATCCCAAAAGATGCAGAAAAAGCATTTGACAAAATTTAACATACATTCATGATAAAAATCCTGAGGAAAATTGGAATAGATGATCTTTATCTCAATTTGATAAAGGCTATCTATGAAAACTCAACAGCCAGTATTATATTAAATGGCCAGAAACTTAAAAGTTTCACACTAAAATCAGGAACAGAAAAGGATGTCCACTATCACCACTCTTGTTCAATATCATCTGGAAACATTAGCCACAGCAATTAGACATGATAAAGAAGTTAAAGCAATAAAGATAGGAAAGGAAGAAGTTAAACTTTTTTTTTTTTTTTTTTTTTTTTTTTTTTTTTTTTTTGTTTTTGGTTTTTTGAGACAAGATCTTACTATCTAGTTGAGACTGACCTGGAACTCACTATGTAGCCTAGGCTGGTCTTGAACTCACAGCAATCCTCCTACCTCAGCCTCCCAAGTGCTGGGATTATAGGTGTGCACCACCATGCCCAGCTAAACTGTCATTTTTTGCTGATGATATTATACTCTAAATAAAAGTCCCAAAAAAAACCTGCCAAAAGGAATCTAGACTTAACTGACACTTTCAGCAGAGTAGCTGGATACAACAAGGTTAGCACTCAAAAATCAATAGCCTTTTTGTACACAAATAACAGACTCACTGAGAGAAAAATTAGAACAATTTCTTTCACAATAGCATCCCCCCCAAAAAAAAGAAGTGTCTAGGAATCAATCTAATAAAGGAAGCAAAAGACCTCTACACTGAAAAATACAGCACTCTGAAAAAAGAGATCAAAGAGTATACAAGAAAATGGAAAGATATTCCCTGCTCCTGGGTAGGAAGAATCAACATAGTGAAAATGGTCATACTACCAAAATTGCTATCAGATTCAATGCAATCCCGATTGAAATTCCAGCAGTATATTTCACAGAACTAGAGAAAATAATTAAAAAATGCATTTGGGCATCCACAATTTAAAGGAAGAGAGGTTTGTTTCAGTTTAGGATTTCAGCTGATGAACAACTAGCTCTAAGAGAGAAAGAGCATGGTACAGGGGCTGGGAAGAGGAAAACTGCTCATCTCAAGACAGTTAAGAAGAAAATATAGAAGAGAGGAAACCTAGAAAAGAATATAACCTTCCAGGTCAAGCCTCTAGTGACCCACTTCCAATCAGGCTAAAAATCTTCACAGCACTATACTCATCAGTGGATGGTTACACTGTGATGATCCAGTCACCTTGAAGACAAGAAAATTTCAGGGGACAAGCTAGAGCTAAACTACAACCACCCATAAGACTTGCTAAGGATATTCATTACAAAATGTCACAGATTCAGTGGCTTACACATTTGAAATTTGTTTTCTCACTATTCTTGAAAGTAGGAATCAAAGATCAAGCTGTTTCGGGTTAAGAGTCCATTGAAATATCTTGCTTTAGATTGCAGATGGCCACCTTTTTGTTGTGTCCTTACATGATCTTTCCTTTGCATTGCTCACTCCCCTGGTGTCTACTTCTGTTTCAGAATGACACTAGTCATAGTTGATTCGGGCCTCATCCTTATGAGCGTATTTAATTGTAATTACCTATAGGTCTTATCTCCAAATAGAGCCATATTGTGAATAAAGTCCATGGAAGTCCCGAAAGCAGAAATGGGAATTGTCTTTTATTCCCCACATGGAGTAAGTAGTAAATTCACTGGCTTCATCACAGAAAACAAATTTCAAAGTAAGTCAGTGTAAGGCATATTCAGGTTTGTCAATCTGAGTTTAAAAGTGAGGAAAATTAGGGAAAAAATACTCTCCATCTTGAAAAATTGGAAGGGATATACCCTGATGCAAACTGGCCTGCTCATCAAAGTAAAAGTGCAGCTTTTAAAGAGTAACTGAGGTTGTCTAGGGTCCAATGGGTTAGTATCTCAGCTCTAGTTTTGCAGCCCAGGAGAAATCCTTATGCCTTGATGGATTATTTGTTTCCTATAAGAGAATTGTTCTCGATGGGCTTGCCTCCTTTGGTTCCCATCATGGTGTAACTGTTTTTGCTTGGTAGAAGATGATTTCATTATGAGGTAGTCTTCAAGGATCAGCTTTTCCTGGAATCTGAGGTGATTTCAGGTTTGGATGCTTCTAGGCATTGTTCTAGGGAGATCTGGAATTGGATGTTGTAAAAACTGGCAATTGAGCACCCCTGAAAACCCTGAAATTTACTCTGGTTATTCTGATTTTAGTGTCTGAGTCTTGATGGAGGAAATTTTAAAGTTAATAAACCATCCAACAAGACACTCCTTAAGTGATTAACCTGTGTACAGGAATCTCATGCAGAGTTTTGAGGTAAGGAAAGAGACAAAAAAAATTGAACCTCCTTTCTATTTATCTGTATTTCTTCTATCATACCTCACTCCTAAGAATTAGACCTCAACACTAATTGTGGAGGAGACACAATTCTGTCCATTATAACCTAAAGCAATGTCAATTTTATGTGGTACACCATCTTTGCTTTGACCAAGGTACCCAATAATACACATGTAAAAATGACCTAATAATATACATGTAAAAACTAAGATTAATCATCCTAAAAAACGTTTTAGTTTTGTTGTTGCAGTAGTCAAACAAAACCCAAAACTTTCAATGACCTCTTTCTCCTTTAGCTGCTATCAATGGCATCTTAGAGTTTTGCATTATTGAAACACACAAAATGGAAGTTCTTGAGAAGAGATTCTTATCCTTATGATTTAGGAAGCATTTGTGCTCAGTAAATCTTGATTTTACTCTTAATCCTTCTTTGTCTCCTTGTAGAGAGCATATGTGAAGCGCAATGTGTCAGTGTATTCCCATGGGGGGAGAATGAAACCCCCCAAGAGGGACTTAACTACTTACTCTGAAACCTGTGTGTAACCCACAAGAGTGAAGAGTGATATCTAACCCAACAGATTCAATGTGTGAAACCTGATATGTAGCCCCAAGAGTAAAATGTGTGTGCAACCCCGGTATCTACTCAAACAGCCCCAATATGTGTAAAGTGATAAAACCCGAACCAGTGCCACAGACCTCCGTTAGAATGGTATAAAAAAGAGAGCACAGAAGACCAGCTCATCCCACTCGGTGACCGATCCAGCTTGACCGCAACCTGGCAGACGAGACCTTGGACCAGACCTCAGTCGAGACATCGGTAGCCTGCCCTGTGGGTACCCCCAGATTGAGGAGGAGGAAACTGGATGGAACACTGCAATTATCAGGAAAGGAGACTCGGACTTGTGCAGGTACAGGGAGTGGCAATATGAATTAACATGTTTAATGTGTGACATGTATAAAATATATAAAAATCTAGTTGGCAACTACTACCCTCTAGACTTCTAGTTAGTGCACACTCCTGCTCTTGACAGCTGGCGAAGTCAGCAGGATTGTGGTTTCGTTTCAGGACTCCAAATTCAAATGGGTTTAGGGTACTGAACGAGTGTAGTGTTTGGGAAAGACAACTCTGGAGCACTTGGGTTCACAGAAGGAGGAAAAAGCCACATCTTTCTGTGTGTGCACCTGGATCGATCCTATACCGATGTGAAGGTGGATAGAGAAAAGGGCATTTAATTTGGCTGAAAAGTAATATAGTGAATTGTTCCAAAACATATATAAATACAACAATTTTAGGTGGTACTGTGAAAAGAGGTGGACCAAATTTCTGCTCCAATAGGCTAATAATGTGGACAAGAATTAAGAAAGCAGTGACCAAACCTCACTATAAAGACGAAACAGAATTAGACGAAACTGGAAGGAACAGATGGTAGTTTGCCAAGGAAATAGCTAAGAAAAAAATGGAAATATACTAATGCTGAAATTGAGATTAGGCTTACAAATCTCATACTAGAGAAAGCAACGCAGGGAGAAGTACCCAGTATACTGGTAATGACCATAAGTGATTTAGATGAAGATAGGAGAAAAGGAAAAGCCATGGCTCAAAAGGTAGAGGAGCGATTGAAGGAACTGGTAGGTCTTTCCAGTAAATAGAACTAGTGTCCAAACTCCAGTACGAGGGGGAAGTAATCCATTTCTAGAGGATTCAGAATTAATACAAGAAGTAAAACCCTTAAAAGGGACAGAGTTTACTCAAATAAGACAAGAATTCACAAGGGGGAAGCTTCTTATCTTTGTGCTATATGGGAAAAAGGTGCAGATATTATAATACTAAGTAGTGGAGAGATGATCGGGCTGAAAAACATTGAAGAAAACCCTGCTATACAGGAATGTCTAGTACAACTCACTGAACATAATCAGGGAAAGACATATTCGCAGTTAGAATGGGTAGCAACCACCATAAAAAGGGCATATCCCATGCTAGATCTAACAAGATGGGAAGCTGAGACACACTGGCAGGACTGGGATCAAGGCATAACATTAGCAAGAAAGTTAGGAATTCTAGGCATGATATATATGGGAGGATATACACCACAAGAAACACCAGCTACACCAGCATTTAAAACAATTATCCTCAAGGGGGCGCCAGGACCACTAAAAATAATCATTAGACCAAATATACAAGGAGCAAACACAATAGGAGAGATCATCAAATTTTTTAAAGAAAGCAGCGAACTAGAATCAACAAAAGTAATGAGCTTTATGGAAAGCAAACCAGGGAGAAACCCAAGGCAACAAAATCAATTTCTTAACCAAGCAAGGCCAAGATTTCAAAATTTAGACCATTTGGCTATAACCCCAATTATAATCTAAATTCACAAAAATTTCAAAATACAAGACCATGGAACCCTACTCAGAGAATATTTGGCAGTAAACCCAATTATGACACGAGACCACAAGAAAGAGGGAACCCAAGGTAAGAGCAAGGACCATCATAGCCTTTTTTAGGAAAATGGGTTCTGCAAGAGAAAAACAGGATGCAAAGACCATGGCAGTGCAGGAAACACTCATGGATGCAGACCTCAGACCGTGGATTTGGATACCAATAATACTCCATAAAAAGGAGATAACAGTAATACGGCCAATAGACAAAGGCAGTGAAGTCACCATATACACTGATATCATAAAACAAGAAAGTATAAAAAATATACAAATACAAGGAATCACAGGTAATGAGATAATATTGAAACAAATTAAAGCAAAATTAGTTATTATAAGGAAATAGAGTGTGAAATTTATAATGGATCAGTAGCACATAACATATTAGGTATGGATTTAATACCACAAATTTGGAAAAAATGGAAAGACATAAAAACATGCATAAAGATGAAAGGAAGTTGTCTAGCCAAAGGACATACAGAGCAAGTACAATTATCACAAATAGAACAGAGGTTTACACCACAATGCCCCATACAAGGCGGGACAGAAGACATAACAGAAGCAGTTAAACAATTACAACAGGAAGGTAAAATAGAATTAGCACCAAGATTTAACTTTAACAGCCCAATTTGGCCTATAAAGAAACCATCAGGGAAATGGAGAATGACCATAGATTATAGAAATATTAACAAACTAACACCATCTATGCCAGGAGATTTACCTGAACTAGAAGATATAACTAAAAGGATTAACAATTTTTCACCCAAAATATTAGCAAGCATAGATTTAGAAAACATGTTCTTTGGAATTCCACTACACCCAGATTCAAGAGAATTGATGACATTCACATGTGATAATAAACAATACAATTTTAAGTGACTCCCACAAGGCTACAAAAATAGCCCTATAATAGCACATAATGCATTGCAATTATCTCTAAACAAAATTAAACTAGGGAAAAGCATATTAATAATATCATATGTAGATGACTTACTAATAGAAAGAAAAACAGAAAAGGAAGTAAAGGAAGCATTAGAAAAACTCATACACACCTAAAGAGAGGATGTATGGATAATAAACCAAGAGAAGGTACAAGGACCAGGAAAGGCAGTAAAGTTCCTAGGAATTAATTGGACAATAGAAAGACCTACTATACCAGAAACATTATTGGACAAAATGCAGAAACTGAAGGACCCAAATAACAAAAAAGAGTTACAACAGATTTTAGGATTAATTAATTTCTGGAGAAACCATGTACCATATATACAGAATATAATGAAACCATTACATACAATTACCAAAAAAGCTTCAGATTTTAAATGGACAGAGACAGAAAAGAATACATTAAAATGCTAAAAGACTTATGCAGAGAATATAGAGCTTTAAACTACCCAGAGAAGGGAGTTACACTAACATTAGATATTTTGTTCAATGAAGAAAAAGGAAACTGGAACATATTTATTAAAAAAGAAAAGGATATCAGACCAGTTGGATTCTACTGCAATAAATTCACACGGTCATAACGTAAATTTAGTCTTTTTGAAAAAAAAATTTATGGACTGCATATGAGGCAATACGAACATGCCACAGCCTGCTAATTGGCAGACCAATAATATTAAGGTCAGAAGTGCCTATTCTAAGGTGGATACATGCCGAGCCAAAAGAAGTAGCCATGAGGCCTGTGGATGCAAAAGTCATACATTGGAAATGGTTCCTAGAAAATGCGCTAAGGAAAGCGCAGGTGGTAGTAAAGGGGTCCATACCTTCCCTATCCCAAGATGCACTGACACATAGGGGGAGGGATCCAGAACTAGGAGATATGATAAGTGTCACTGAGGATTTGGACAAACCCATAATCCCACCTCCTACAATAATCACCCCTCCCCAAAAGAGGTACAGCATCGGACAATGGGGACCACCAGAATATACAGAAGACCTACCTAACGCATGGGTCACAGGTGGATCTGTGAACATGGTAGGGAAACTGTAAAATGGAGAGTGGTGGCATACAGACCAGGGGATGGCATGATGAAAACCAAAGAACGCACAACATGCAGAAATACAAGCAGCAGCATTACCCTGCAAACAATCCTTTAAGGAAAAACAAAAAGTCCTATATATCTTTACTGACTCGTAGGTAGTGGCCAATGGTATTACATTATGGGCAGGTAAATGGAAAGAAAATAATTGCAAAATAAAGGTAAAGAAATATGGTTAAAGGACACTTGGGAACTGATAGCTGTAACAGCACAACAGATAAAAATATGTGTTAGTCATGTATCAGGCCATACAAGAAAGAAAGATATCACATCAAGGCAAAATGATGTAGTCGATAAATTGAGCAAAGTAGAATCTGCAAACACAGAAAAGATAAAACTGAAAAGACACTGGAAGGTAAACAGACAAGACATAGACATAGAAACTAAGAGAAGGACACATAAAAAAATTAAAGATAACACTTAAAGAAGAATGGAAAATAGAACCAAAGGAAAAACCAAGAATGAGTGAATCAGGTATACTAGAGATACACAGGAATTTGGGACATCTAGGAACACATGCAACATATAAATGGATTGAAGATAGAAGCCCGATAGCAACATGGCATGGAGTCAATGAAGCCATAAAACTATGCCAAAAATGTCCATCAAACAAACTTATATTTAATAACAGAAGAATAGGAGATTCAATACATAGGCCTGGATTTAACAATACAGTACAAATAGACTTTATAGGACCATTAAATAACAAGGGAAGATTATACATGTCCACAATGGTAGACACCAACACAGGATTAGGCTTAGCAAGACATGGGAAGGCACCCAATAAGGAACTTACCATACTAACTGTACAGACATAGACTGCAAACTATGGCATACCTCAGATTACAGAATCAGACCAAGGTAGACATTTTATTACAAAAATATGCAGAAAGTCAAGGAATAATGTGGAATTTCCACAGAACATATAATCCAACAGCAAGTGGAGCAATTGAGTTCTTCAATGGATTGCTAAAGACCGCACTTACTAGTACAACAGGGAACATTCAAACTCAAACAGCGGAGGCTTTAACCATATTAACAATAGGCCCAGATTAAATAGAGACAGCCCCATAGAAGAAGCGTTTGGAACTAGAAGAGCAGATTGGACACAAATCACATCAACAGACACAGTCTTGATAGTGAGGAACTATAAAGCAATACATAAAGACCATAACAACAAAATAGAAAACACAGAAATAATAACACAAGGAACAAGGAACACAGTCTGCACAACGAATGGAAAAGGGAAGCTACAACAAGTCAGAATAGATGACATAGCATAGCATCTACTAAGTCACAATATCCTCTTTACAGAGGAATGGAATGTGGCACTGCTATGGAAAGCATCAGAAGAGGCTCATCAATCCTGAAAGCCATAATCATAACCATCCTATTGCTATACGCAATGGTGCTGATAACCTCCATAACCCCACACACATGGAAGTCCATACCAAAAGATTTGCAATTGGACAGAGCACAGCGCAAGAGGAAGAGGTTATTCACATTTAGTAAACAGCACAGTATGCTTAATGGATGTATTTTTGCAATTATTCTGTTGACCCAAATGACAATGACATTCGCCAGCGTACCGCCATACAAAACAATGACAACCAGCACAGCTACTACACAAAAACTACCTACAACAGGTACTACAATGAAGATGGTAGTAGTTAACCTCAAAAAGAAAGAAAAAGAGAAGACCCAAATTACAACCTACCTAGACACTGGACACACAAGTCACTGCACAAACTCGACTTTGGAGTAAGACAATTCTTTCACAAATATGCAGCCTGTAGACTGAAATCAAATCTCCCTTGCAAGCACAAGGTCCTGCATTCGATCCTGGTACTGCAACAAACAAACAAACAAAACACTAAAGTGCACATAGGAGTATTATCATTAATTGTTGCTTGCCATGAGTATCCTAAGAAAAGGACATACTTACAAGGTCATAATGATAATAATAATAGATAATATTTATTGAGCATTTATTTTGTCTATGGGATTTTACAAAATTTGTACCTGTATTGTCTTTCTGACATCATATCCTTACTGTATAATTCCTTGCCTACTCATGGAAAAATTGAAGCAGATGGGTTAAGGGCTATGATTCACTATTTGTGTAAGCCTTCTACTTACCAAGGAATACAGAATTATTTTTTAGTTATCACTTTTTAGTTAAAATTCTAATTACATGAAGCAAAGTAACATAAGAAGTAATGAAAGGAACTTTACCTGAGAAAAATAGAACACCTGAGAAATTTTAGCTCCGGTTTTTCTAGAGAGTAAAATTCTTAGACTACAAATGCGCATCCATGAAAAATGCTTAACATTTGTCATTCTGAATAGTGGGGAAAATCTGCAAATTATAAAAAGAAAACTGAGCATCTTAAATAAAAAACATCTCTAGGAAGCATAAATACTGATGTTTGTATTTCCTTCTTGACCTCTTGTTCTAGTTAGTCTAAACCACCTTCTTCTCCAGCACACTGGTAAAGTAAATCCTCATGGTTTCCCCAGACACCAAAATTTTAGCAAAATTGATTTCACAATTCCATTTTTTTCCTTTCTCGTTATTGGAATAACACTAATAGCAAGGGCTGATTTATACTAAAAGAGTGGTCACTGCTCATTCAAAGTAATCTCCTTCCATTTCTGACAAAAACAAAAGAATGAAGTGATGTGTATATCACTGTGGTGAATGCAGGCCTGCACAAATATGTTTGTGTACTTTCCTTATTTGCAAAAATAATACCCTGAATTAGTATTTTCTGTACTTGGAGGGATAGCCGAGCAACTGTGTCAACTTGAGAAGTTTGGTTTAGAGAAGCTTAGTCAAACTGATTCAGCAATTCCAACACGTTAGGGTGCGGGAGATTCACCCTAGGGCTCCTCCTCATCTGACTGTTATAAAGGGGAAATGAGGAAGGTGCTGTTCTTCCGTTCCTTTGGAGAAGCTCCAGTCTTTGCCTTCTGGTGTGGACCCTTCAGCCTTCCAGCACAGACCCATCAGCCTCCTGATATGCCCACAGGACACTACAGTGAAATACAGGACACTGAATATTTTGATCTCCAGTATGTGGAGAGGCTCTCTGAATTCCTCTTCATTTGACCCTGTGGGTGGTTACTGTAGCTACTTTTGTAAATTCTTGTAATATCTATATATCTTGTGTTCAATTGTTTTCTCTAGTAAATACTGACTGATACAGTTGGATTGAATTCATGATCAAAAATGACTGCACTATATTAGGGAGGAAACAATGCATGAAAAACAAAAACAATAAAAATCATCAAAACCTGTTCTTTATTCTTGCTGATATGTATGCTATTCCTTTTGTAATGAAAATAAGATTATTTTCTAAAATATTTAAAAATAAAAACATGAAAATATTCATCCTGTTAAATGATGCTTATTATTTTAAATTTGTTAAGCAGATTCATATAGGAGAAAAACAGAAGTGCATATACTTGAATAGAAAAAGAAAGTCATTAGGACTCAAAGAGAACCCTCAGAACTGTGGACAAAGAGAGAAGTTGCATATTTTAGAGCTAGAAAGATTTAGAGGAATTCTAACTGCTGTTTCTCTTGTTTTGATTTTTATTTTGAACCCTTACCCAACTGATCCAGGATAAAAACAATCCTGACAACTGGCTTGTCATATACAGAGTGAACTGGCATAATGTCACTGAAACTAGCATATTTTAAATGTTTTTGGAAATTCTATTTCAAATTATTTTGTATTGCCTGTTAGTACACTGAAGATCTTCCTGCTTTCTGGGCAGTCTGCTGCATTTTAATTCCTTTGTGCATAGAATGAGGTGCCTGACTCATATGACTGCTGAGGCCTTTCATGTAGCTGCTTAGTGTAAATAATGTGTTTAGTTAACCCAGGGTCAATACAGCCCACTGAATACAAACAAAATAAGACAATTGCTGCCACAACTTATGGTTTATATAATACTTTTTTATATATGAGTGTTGATTATTTTTTCTGGACCTGTCACAAGCTCCCTCCCTGAGTCTTCTCCATATAGTAAGATGCTACCACTTTTCCCCAAAATCAATTACACAACATGGTATGGATGCACTGTAACATATTAGGACATTTAAGTATTTATTAGCTTTAATTTTTATTTATTTTTCTTGGCCATGAATGTTCTTTCATGAAAAGATAAATTCCCATTTCATCTTTACAAAAAGTCTAGATGCACTTTTTGTAAAGACCTAAGATATTACAGATTTTGAAAGCTACCAATTAGTTTACTAGAGTCTTGTGGGACTCTAATAGAAGTCAGAAGACAGGGATCAAAGACTTCATAGCTCCCAGCATGGCAGGCAACATGAGCTTCATACTGGCTTCCGTGGCCACAAGTGCTATGTGGGCTACAGAAAGTGGTTCAGGTGAATATGGGCAAATGGCTAAAGAACTTCAAGTTTAGGAAGCCCAAGTATTTCATCAAGCAAATTTGATTCATTGTTGAATGAAGAGTTACATCATTTTTGTTATAATTCCCGTCATTTTTATCACAGCCTTTTGTTTCTCAAGTGTTAATAAACCTACCATCTAGTCAATAGGGAAGCTTTTCTCTGTCTTCCAAGGCTTGTTGTTATATAATAGCCTTAACATGATCTGAAAACAAAAATGCCAACAGTACCTCTGCTAGCATAAAAGAAGGGAAGATTGTTGTTTCTAGACACTCACCATTGCCTCCATCTGTCTTTACCTTCCCTATCGTGAGGCTCTTGTCATTCATTGCTTGACTATTTTTTCAAATATTTTTACTAAGAGGAATAAATGGTTTTGTTGATAGGTTAACTGGATAAAGAATATAGAATGACAGCCCTAATTTTTTAGTGTTTAGAGTGTGATCATCTGTACTATTAGCACTTAATGGGAGAAATTTTCATAACAGATTTTTCCCTGTGAATAATTTGTTCATGTTACATGAAAATGGTAGGAATTTTTTCACTAGACATCGGGGATTTGAAAGAAGCATGTCTGTTTTTGTCACTTTTTTTGTTTTTCAATCTTGCCTGAAAATGCTAAATTCTCACAATCTGCAGCATTGAGTTACAAGTTATGGTGAACAATTTGTTCATCTCAAGAATTCCTTTTCAAGTACATATTTATTTTCTTTTGTATACCTGTTCATTATATTTTTTTCTTTAGGACACATATTATTTGCATTTTTACTTCCCAGATTATTCTATTACTGTAGGATCTCAGATATATCTTGCAACTGATACTCTCTTTTTCTCTCCCTCTCTCTCATTCTCTCTGTGGATGTGTGTGTGTGTGTGTGTGTGTGTGTGTGTGTGTGTCTGTCTGTCTGTCTGTCTGTGTCTGTCTGTCTGTGTCTGTGTCTGTGTAGAGAAAGCAAAGTATACCCATGAGCCAAATACAGCTCACTGCCTGTTTACAAATAAAGTTTTATTGAAACATGTACATAGTTTTACAGGCTACTTGTGTGATACAATGGCAGAGAATAATAAGAGAGACAAGTATTTATCCTCAAGGCCAAATAATTTATTATCTGGCCTTTTATAGAAAACTTTTCCTAGTTCTTTAAGTTCTCCTTTTTGCTCTCTCTCTCACTCTGTGTGTGTGTGTGTGTGTGTGTGTGTGTGAAGATTGAACCCAAGGCATCACATTAGCTAGTCAAGGGTCTGACACTGAGCTTCACCCCTCGTCATCACACTTGAATCTTTACAGAGACAACTTTCTCTTTTGATTCTGAATGTGAAATTTTAGACTTAAGCTCTGAAATAATTTTATATTTGTGCTAGTTTTTACTTCTTACTGGTATGCTTTTTACTGTCTGTTTTGTATTTTGGTTTAATTTTGAGTTTTAGTGTAGTTCACTAATCATTTCATCTTTTCTAGTTTTTATTTTTATTCAGTTGTCCACGTATTGAAGAATTCAGCTTCATTAGGTGTGTGTCCTGATTACTCTTCTTGATTATCCTCTGTCAGGTTATTGCATCTCTCTAGGTGCATGCTTTCTTTCTTCTGGACTTTTAGAACCCCGGTCTATTTGTAAGCGCATCTCTCATTTCCAGACCCCTGAAAGGATAAACAGTAGAGCCTGACTCTAAAGCTTTGAATTGCACAGTGTGCTGTCGGCCCTCTGCTGAAACCTCTTGTAGGAAAGCTTGCTATTCTTCAAAATCCCTATGTTCTCAGTGTCAAAGTAGGAATATTCTACCCACAGGATTGGCCATAATTTGTGCTTTTTATTTTTTCTTAATGAGGGTTAACACGGGGAATAGGTATAAGTGTTTCTTAACTTCAGCTTGGGAGCCAAAGGTCAAACTCTCTTGGATGCTGAATTCTCTAACCCATTTCCAAAGCATTAATGAGAATATTCTTTACCAGTTCTATCCAGCTGCATGCAACCACCTTGAGATCACAGCATTTATTTTATGATGATAAGAAAGTATCATAAAGTCAGCATTAAAAGAGAATGGATCTGAATTCAGGCAATAATAGCCAGTCTAGAATTCCTATATACATTTCAAAACCTTTTAAATAGTTTGCCCCATTTAATCTTTTAAAAATTATTTTAGAGAAATTAATCAGAGTATATATAGCAAATGCAGACAGATTGGGGGTAGAAAATCTAGCACTTTCCATAGAGACTAGTGATAATAAAAATAACCCAAATCCTTAACAATACATGTATAACTGTATAACTTTTGACCAAGAAAGCCCATTTAGTTTTAGTTTTATATAATATTTTATTTCTACAAATACCAGGTTTTTTTCAGATATTTTTTGTTTTTGTATCAAATTAAAACTTTCTTTAATGATACATTAATATGTGTTTTACTCTAATAAATAAAAACTGGAGAATTATATCTTCACATCAAGAATATAGTATGTACAAATGTAAATAGTTTCTTTGATCTAAAGTCATAATTAAGACAACCAATTTATCAAGCCCTGCTGTTATGTGTACAATATAATTTATAAATTTTATTCCAGCTCTACATAACTTTTACCCAGGGAGGATAAAATGCCAAAGAAGGATCTTTTCTCATTAACAAAGAATACTTTTCTTTGAAAGAAAACATCATGGTTCTCTTTCAGATAGTCCTACCTGGTTTGCTATCAGGAACAGTATACATTTCATTTTGCAGTTCCAGAGTTTATTCCCTAATAACTGATATATCAGAATGTAAGCCTGCATTGCTACAATGCTACCTTTATATAAATTAGATCCATTTTAGGACCAAATACCTAAATCTGGAAAGAGAAAGATGTCATATAATAGATTTGTCATTTTTATGCTCCAGTTCAAAGCTATATGATTTTCTCTATCACCTTCAATTATCTTTCTAAAGCTGTCAAATATGTTCTCTGTTATTTCTTACGCAGCCAGAAAATAGAAATAAGAAATGTGGTTTTTAATGGTAGATAAGTTATCAAAACAGAAATGCCTTTGAATTAGGTCATTCTTCCATAACATAATGAATTTGAAATTCCCAGTAGAGATTTTGTAAGGAACATTTAGCAATACTTACTTGGGAAATGTCAAACATTGAGTATCCGTGATACTTGTTTCTATTCCACTATTTATACAGCAGCCTTTGCACTTACTCAAACATGGACAGACCTTGCAGTTTCTATTAACACAGTGAGCAAAGATGCCTGCCTCACCAGGTAAGCACCTCTATTTTTTTTTTCACACATCTGTCAAAATTCATCATTTTTAAGACATATTTTAAAGCATTGGCTGAATTTGGCTTTTGTACTCACAAGGGGAGTAGCTACACTTGCACTAGTTCTCTGTTGAGTTTGTACATGACCAAAGTATGAAGTGATTACACATAGAGTGATTTGACTGCATGTAGAGAAAGGATACAGAGGAGTCTTAAACCTTTAATGAATAGGAAAGACTTTCCCAAAGTAGGGAGAATCAAGCTGAGACTGATTTTCATCTATTATGCATGCCAATTGTTATTCCCGGAATGATTTAAGATATCTCACAAGGATGTAAAAAATGGGAAGATAAGAGACCCATTGCAGAAAAAAAAAATATGAGAACAAAGTAGATTCAAGAAAGAAAAAAATGTATGTCATAATAACCCAGAAGTCTATGGTGGATAAGCCATAAAAATAGATATGACTGATAAATAAAAAAGCTTATAAGTTATAAGATTTACAACGATCATGAGATACAAACAAAACAATTGCTAAGGAGAAAATACATAATACTCCACTCTTAAATCAGACAGCAGTTCCTCTTGAGGGTCCTTATGAAATGCTGTTGAGATGCAAAGGAACCAGATGTACCCAGAGTGTCATGCCCTGCTTTTAAGAGACAAGAATTTCCTTGTGACAGAATCTGAAGCCTTTTCAGATACAATACTGTGCTATGTAATTCATCTTACTTTTATTTTTTAAATAAATGTAGAAATTATTGTCATAGGAGAATATCTTTAACTGTCTGAAAAACACAGATCTGTAGTTGAAGTTAAAGAGATGTGGCTAGATTTACTTTTAAAAGTAAAAAGCAAGATTCACATATTATAATAAAATTGGGTGCTCTTAAATTCCATAATCAGATTGTTTTTCCCTGTAGTAGCTTGCCATTAAATTTAGCCTCTACTTTGGCCAAAGCACAACTCAGTACGTAGGTTCTATTTCCCTAGTTATTGTCTAAACTCTTCTCTGCTCCATTAAGCCATCACCACTGCCATTATTCTTATTGTATCTCATATACATTGTTCCTCCCCTCACGTCTTATGTTGTATTTTTGCTGCCAGTCTTACCCTTTGATCCAAACTGATTTCTCTACATTGCCAATATTTTTTGTGACTGTTCGCTCTTCACTTGCTCTCAGAGCCATTTACATGAGTCTCTATGTCCTTGCCTTTACTTTGCAGATGCATTTTTGAAATTTTAACTTAAGGCATTTAAACATTTTCCTTCCCAATCTAATAAATTTGATACTCATTTTTGTATATTTGTATTTGCATATTTCATTCTTGTTTTACGTACCTTTTTCACTTTTATCTCAGTATGAATACTATTTTTCCTAGAATTACTTCTCTGACAATACCACTGCTAGTTGTTTTAGGTTAAGTAATGCTGTATTAGTCCTCATATTTCTATTTTATCTTTATCACTATTAAAGCACCTTTATTTTTCTGTCTCCTGTGAGTCTTTGAGCTTTGTTGGGATAGTAAGTGTGCTTTTTTTGTTGCGGTAATTCAACTTATAAATTTACTTGTTCTTAATAATAACAAAGATAAATGTTATATCATAGTTCACTCCACTATTATCCAAATACACATACGCATTTTTACTTCTGACATGAAAGTGTACAATAAATAGAAAAGTTACCTCTATCTTATAAATAAAAAATAATGAAGACTAAAAGGTTAATCATCTTCCCAAATGCCATCCACCCATTAAATTCAGTATGAAAAGCCCGAGAAAGGGATAAACAGCTTCATTATTAAAAGATTACATGTAAAAGATAACACTTTAATCTCAAAGACAAAATCAAATCTGAAAGGTTTTTTTTAAAACAATTTTAGATGAAAAGCATTAGACATCTTAATTAGCAAAGAACAAGTGCAAGTCTTTACAAACAAGTTGAAGTCAATCAACACAAAAAAGCAGAGATATGAACAAGTCAAATAACAATATAAAACAGTACCTAAGAATTATACCTAACATTTATCTATTAGAGGAACTTTGAATAGTAATACCACACAATGAATAGGACCATGTTACTTGAAATCATACTGTTTCAGTTGCTTTTCTCATTGCTGAGAAAAAAAAAACAAAACAAAACAAAACAAAACACCTGGCATCCAAAGGTAAAGTTAAGGGTTTGTTTGGCTTTCAGTTTACAGAGCTTCCAGTTCATAATTGGCTGGCTCCAAGGCAGGGTGGCACATACTAGAGGGGCAACACTTTATAGCAGCAGAAAAGAGCAAAGGCAATAAGAGAATCTTAACGACATCTTTCTACCACTCTTATCTTATCCAGACTAATGGGATTAAGGTGGTGTCAAACCAAGCAGTGTACTGGTTTAATAATCACATGCCCTCAATCCCTGCATCACAACTCTAGATTCAGCTACCTCTATTAAAGTCTCATCTAAATTTCATGAAGCTTTGGGAGACATCCAGACACAAACCATATCATTCCATCTCTGGATCCCCAAAACTCATGTACATTCCTTTATGAAAAAGGTGTTTAATCCATCTCTAAGAGTTGCCTGATCTTTACTGACATTCTGGTCTTTTGCACCCTCACTAGAATCTCCCATACAGTGCACCCTAAGGTGTTTCAGCTCTACTTCTTTAGCTAGCATCTCCAAACCTTTCTTAGCTCTACCCCTTCCCACAAGCCAGTTCCAAAGGCTCTTGAGCCACATGTCCAGGTAATGTCACAGCAATGACCCTACTCCTGGTATCGGTTTTCTGTTTTATTTTTCTCATTGTTGAGACAAAATACCTGACATCCAAGTGTAAATGGGAAAGAGTTTGTTTATCTCACAGTTCATAGAGGTTTCAGCCCATAATTGGTTGGCTTCTCCCAGGGTGGCACATGGCAGACATGCAACAGTTCATGGCAGCAGAAAATAGCAAAAGCAGTAAGTGAACCTTAACAGTGTCTTTCTGCCTCTTTTATCTTACCCAAACTACTGGGAGTGTACTGATTCAGTAATGTGGCCTTAATCCCAGAATCATACACTCTAGATTCAGCCACCTCTACAAAAATCTCATCTAATACTTCATGAGGCTTTGGGTGAACATTGAGACACAAACCATAACACATGCAAAGTGATTGTGATTTAATGGGAAAAGCAATTATTCTACTATATTTATTCTTTTTGTCAAAACATTAAAACCTCTCATAGTTTAGGTTATAAACATAGAGGAAAATAAAACCATTAAAATTAACATTTAATTAGTCAAAATTTTAAAAACTAGTAATATTGAGAAGAAAAGCATATTATTTCTTAGTAAAAAAAAAAAACTTGGCATTTCAGACTGTTTGCCTTCTTCTTCACATTGTTTAATAATGGACAAAGAATCCATAGCTTTTCTACCTCCAAGGAAACTATGATCCTCATGTGTAAGACTGTACCAGTTCTCAACATTTTATTCTTTGTACTTCCTTGACTCCTTGAAGCCTATCCATAAGCTTCCCATGAGAAAAAACACCCAAATCACAGGTTCCTAGCAGAACCAATGTTCATTTATTTCTTCTACTATGCCACTTGGTGGATCTGTGATGACAGGGTTCCCAATATTTTGTGCCTCTATCACCTCACCATGAGGCTGCAAAAATCACAACTGTGGAATATGCGTTCACTCATTCCAGCTTTAAAAGCATTCTTTGTAAGTGATTCCAGCACTATTGTTCACACAGAAGTTTAAAAAAACAGTATCTTAAACATTTTTTTCATTTTGGACTATTCCTTTCATTTCCATTGTGTTATGCTTTATTGTCTCTTTTAATCCACCTATGTGAGTTTGCATTGTTTACCCCCTATATATTTAGGTGCAAAATGTGACTCACTGAGGAGTATGCAGAATTGAAAAAAAAATCATACAAAGCTCTGTTCCTTAGAATCGTGCAAACTGACAGAAGCTTAAAAATTATCAATTAAACAAATGCTTAATTTAGTATGATAACGGTGGGTTACCAAGAAACGAATTACAAGGTAATGTATTACCAAGCAACTGTTTTGAAGGGGCTCATTAGAATCTTTTGGTAAAAAGACATTTAAAAATATAAAATTCAGTTGAGGGCTTCAGGGATACGCAGAAGATATCCTGTACTGACTAAGCAAGTTCTTTCTGTACCAAGTCTCTTTAAAATTAAAAAAAAAAAATGCTGTGAGATGATATGATATGAGATGGTTTTAGCATTGGGGAAAAACTACACATGATGAGAAGAGATAAAAATAATACTGTAATAAAGCTTTAAAGCTAAGGCAAGGTCCTGATGGGTCTCATCCAGGAATATATCAGAAGTATTGAGTAAGTGCAGTAAGTACCTTAGAACACAGAGTTGCAGAGTTAGGACATTTGGACCTATTGAAAAGAACTCATTGATCTAATAATATTTATGTTTTATGCCCCATGCCATTCTGGTTTTCTGGAAATTTTTGAAGAGGTATTTGATTGGGGGGGGTGTTTGTTTATTTCACACTTTCTTTGTATCTTCAGCTCTTTTTGTATTTTTTAATTGGTATATATTTACCATGCATAAGGATCACATTCATCATAGGAAATTTGTACCCTTGCATAATATGTTTCAATTTCTCTTTTTTCCCATTCTCCTCCCCTCCCTTCAACTTTTTCTTCTTCATCTTTCCACTTACCACGCTTTTTTCCCCATTTTTTGTTCTATTCTCTTTTCATTTTTTCAAAGTGCTTTTTCTCTGCTCCCCTCCTCCATGTTGTCCTTCCCACTTGAATACATTATTCCTACTTCCCAATTTTCGTCTTCCCTTTGGGTTCTTCACAGAGGAGAAACAAGGTGATATTTAAACTTGGGTATCTGATTTATTTCACTTAAAAGTATGGTCTCAATGTGCATCCATTTACCTAAAAATGACAGTGTTGTCCTTTCGAGCAGGGTAGTACTCCATTGTATATCAATAACATATTTTCTTTTTACCATTTATTGGTTGATGGTCATATGGGCTGTTTCCAATATTTAGTTACTATAAACTGTGCTGCTGTAAACATGGGTGTGTGTATGTCACGGTGGTATGCGGCATTTAACCCTTTCAAGGAAATACCTAGAAGGGGAAAAAAGATATCTGGGGAACAGTAGTAATCCCACTACAAAGATCTTTTTTAAAATCAGATAAGAAATGAGGGGCATCAGAGTAAGGTGAATACAGCTGTGGGAGAGGGGTGTACATAGAAGAGAGACTGGTTTTAGACTGCCTGTATAATATGCATTAGGAGGCAGAAGGAGTTTAGTTCGTGTTATTGAGCAGCTACATAGATTTTAAATAGATATACTACATATTCACTGAAATAATTTCTCACAGACTTTTATAATATTATCCCTTTCAGGTATATTTTATTTGAAAATATCAATGTGTTTTAAAATATATTGGGTGTCCAAAATTGTCAAAAACCTACCTAGGGTTTTAGAAAATAAATTATTTTTTTCTGTTTTTATATTTAAATAACTTTTTCTCAAGTTGTAATTTTCTATTTAGAAATAATTTCTTCCATGATCATAGAGTACATTTTTTTACTTTTAGAAGTGAAAAGGTTTCTAAATATCAAGTAATTCATCCACTATCATTTTCTTTTAACATTTTTAACTGATTTCTTTTACAGAGTATCTAACTTATATATTTTTTTTCTTCTTACCTTAAAAGCCTCACGTGGATTATATTTAAACATGGTTATTTTAGAGAAATTTCAAATATCTCAAGATAAATATATCATTAACAAGTTTCATCAAACTATGTCAAAGAAAAGGCACAAACTGATTGTTTATAAACTCAAGCAGTGGTTTAGAACAGAAACATCGTCTAATAATTCAATGCTGTAAATCTCACTGGGGAATCTACCTTAACAGACATTTTGTACTCTGTGCTGTGGATGGTTCCCTGTGCCTGGCAGTAAGTACCAGTCTTCAAAATTAAATTTGAATCACTAACATCTAATGACCCTCATTTTGTATTTTAACAGCATGTTGGTAGTCGATAGGTAGACTGATCTCATAATACTTTTTTTTTGGTCAGATGTCACTTGTCATGCTCCCACTAAGGCCTGTGAGTTTCAGTGATTTTTCTTGACTCATACAAGTTGGTAAGTAACATGGAAAAGTACAGCTGCAGATTCACTTCCTTCAAACTGCTGCTCCTAAATATGAATAAACCATAGACATTCTATTTTGGTGTTGAGGACTCACCACTTTCAAAGCTTCTGTGCCAGACTCTCTGAAGCATAATGGGGAAGGCAGTAAAATTACAGGCCACAGAATACTTCTAAAAAGTATTTGCTCCCTTCTTTTTGCTTCCACGTTCAAAAAGAGTATTTCTTTTCTATCTCTAACATTCAATTAGACTCTTATAATGGACAAATTCAATTAAGAATGAAGAGGCCTTGTTTCAAGCTAATTATTCATTTCTCAATAATTATTTCTGTGTTTCTTCATGTGTAATATATGAGATGAAATGGTTAAATTTGGTGATTATTCTTTATCTTCTGTCTGGCAGAATCTATACGATAGTTGTGTCTAATGTCTCTGAACTCCTAAATGGCATTAGTTCTATTTAAACCTTATAAAAATTACCACTTGTGTTTCAACTCTACTTGGATTACAAAGAATAGAGACTGAAGATATTCGAAGTGTATCCTACTTTTAGACACATTAGTTTATTGGACTTTTTATGGATAAGTGAAAATATTCACATAATGATGATGTGAATTAATGACCCTTTGACAACGGTCTCAGCCATTTCATTTCCATATTCGCATTGAGTCTATGCCTCAGTTCAATTCACATCTTGGAGAATGAAGCAAGTTTATGTAATATTTTTTACTTCTCTAAAAAAAGACACATTTCTGTCTCTAAATTCCAAGTTCCTAATTGCTTTAGTAAGACCTCTTCTGTGGGAAGAATGCCTGTAAAATTGTTGAAATTTTTGCATAAGATATGTATTCTTGTCCTTTCTAACTATAAATATTAATCTATAATCCTTTATTGGCTATGACTTCCTGCAGACAAAACGTTTTCTGTATTTCATTTTTAAATTTCCAGAACCTATCACACTTCCCGGTATATTAACGTTGTTACATATTTCCTTTTCACTAGTAAAAGTCAGAATACTTCAGTATCTTTTGGCTAGTGGAGATATCATTTAAAAATTACTTCTTTGCCAAACAAATTTTCATTGAAGAACTCTTTCTAGGTTCCGTATTATCAGAAACAATCTATAAATTATTGTTTTATATATTTTCCTAGAATCTCTCTTCCTTCTAATTATAGGGGAAAATGTAAATTAAAAGCAATAATTTAAGATTCACTATCTTCTCTTTTCCTATGCTTGCATGAAGTAGATATGTGGTATTGGGGATAACTGGCAAAGTCATTTTCTTTTAGTTCAAGAGGATTTTTATATTACTGTGATGTTTGTAAAATACATTTTGGATGAAATTTATTTGTTATAAAATGTTTGAATTAAATGTCTAAACAGAATGTCTGAGTATCCTCTTCTCAAGTATCAAAATACCATTAATATACAGTATACTTTGCTATGTGTAAATCATATGTCATTATATATATACATATATTTAGTATGTATATCTAATAACACTTAAAGCATTCTCTGTAGAAGTAAAAAAGTAAAATAACATTGCATAGGATTTAAATAAGTGGAGTTTAAATAATGCCATAAGGTTTGTACAAGCAAAACAAAACAAAACAAAAAAACAAACAAAAACCAAGCCTTCTTTGTGCCTTAAATGTAATAAATACAATTCCAGGGTAGGGAAATAATGTGAATATTTTATAAGAAAGAAATGGATTAAGATAAACTTTTTCTTCAGTGTACCTATTAAATAGGCCCAGTTCTTAAGAATGTCACCAAAATGTTAGTATTTAAAAAAACACTTTGCCCTCTTATTGCTTGTTTATGCAAATATATTGTTATTTTGTAGGTAAAATTTAGGTCTTTAATATACTTATAGATAATGTTTTCATATCCAGTAAAAATAGAGTTGAATGAGTGTTCACATAAAAAATGTATGTTATAGTTGTATTGATCATTGCCTCTCAGAATTGATATGAAAACATAGTCTTTCCTTTTTATAATTTAAGGATATTCACTATTTCTTTAAGTATATGCAGAGTATCATTGAAGAATGTATGTGAAGTGTAAAATATAGTTTATTCATATCATGACTTTGTACTCTGATTTCAGAGGAATGTTTTTATATAATAGAGGGTAATTTGGAGGAATTGAAAAGTAAAAAGGGGGTAGAAGGAAAGATGGATAGAAGGAATAAAAGAAGGGGAAAGAGAAAGACAGATAAAGAAGGAATAATAAAAGAGACAAGAGAAGTAGGAGAATTTCTCTTTTTTTCAGTTTTACTACTCAAAATACATATGAGCAAAGTAAATATACTACTGTCGATATGGCACTTAACATATGGGATGTCATTTAAGCCAAGGTTGTTGATTTATTCAGGAGGTAGACATTTTTACTATGATGTAAAGACTATTGCAGCTCAAATTTTTCATATATATACTTTTCAACATGTATTGACATATATTTGCTCCAAAAGATGTGATTGGGCTTATTTGCAAGAAATATCTTATTTTTTTCATGTATAACAGTCTGCATTTATTCATGTACAAAAATCTACATTTATTCAAATACAGTTTCTTCTGGACTACTGCCATAACCCCTCAAATCTCAAATTTCAGCCTTAATTTCTTGTGATTCCACTTTCTGTAGAACCAGGGGCCCAAATCTCTCATGACCAGCAATAAAGCATCCCTTAAATGAGCACCTTCTTGTCTACACAGCCAACTCATAATGCATTAGCAACACAGCTGTCAATGATTTCCTCCCATTAATTCTTTACCCAATTTATGATCTCCTGTAATCTGGGATTCACAAAGTTTCCATTAAATTAAGTGTTAACTGGAGATTTATGAGGCAGGAGTAACAATAAAAATGATGACAATTAAGAAAGATGGTCCACACAAAAGCAACAAAATTTA
Source organism: Fukomys damarensis (assembly GCF_012274545.1). Taxonomy (NCBI): domain Eukaryota; kingdom Metazoa; phylum Chordata; class Mammalia; order Rodentia; family Bathyergidae; genus Fukomys; species Fukomys damarensis. The sequence goes on along the minus strand of NW_022900918.1, from coordinate 23,499,083 downwards.
CAGGCAACCATAGAAAAACTTTTATTTCACAAAGTGCATTCTGTACCTCTGTCACAACAAAAGACACACCGAATTGTGAAGATTCATATTGGACACAACCACATCTGTTCATTATCAAGTGTGCATGTTACTCATTTGTTGTGTCTGTTCCAATGGACCGTTCAACAGTAAGTCTGAAGTTCACCTCTTCACATAGGCATTTTCTTCCCCTCTAAAGGTCAATGCTTGAGTATTTAATTAAAATTTATATTGTAATTTAAATATTAATGTCAATGATATTATTTTGTTTTATTTAATTGTAGCTTATTATTATTTCATAACTCAGTATGCCCATCATGTACTGCAATGGCTGTGCTAATTGCATCCACCTGGATGGTGATTTCAGCTAGGAATTGTGTGGGTGGTAGAGCTTATATTGTCAACACCCAGAAAAATTGTGCTAGGGTTTATTTTCTGTTTATGTCTCGTATTTCAGGGAAATACAATATATTTCCTCCCCTAACCCTTTATCTCTCATAGTTCTCTTTTTCCTCTCTGGCTGCCATAAGTTGAACAGCTCTGTTTTGTCATGCCCTCCCGTCAAAATGTTGAGCCTCTTCTCAGGCCCACTCCAACGGAATGAACTGACCTTGGGTTGAAACCTATGAAACCGGGAGTCAAAAATAGTGTCTCATCTTTCAAATTAATATTATCAGGTATTTTGTCACAGAGACAGAAGCTGACTAACATAGGGAGTAATTCCGTTTGAAGTTAAGGAGTGTGTTGCAATTTATACGTAGATGTCCCCTCACTGCCTCCTATGCCCATAGATGGGGCCTTGAGGAGGAGTGACTGCATCACGGGGTGTGATACTCATCTGAAGATTAGTTCTCTCAGGAGTTTAGAGCTAAATGTGCTCTTAGGGTTAAGAGCTACTGGGAGCACGTGGGTCACTGTGGGCGTGGCCTGTAAATATATAGTTTCTCCCTCCTCGCTTTTCTTTCTGCTTCCCATAACTATGGCACGAGCTTTCCCCTTACCATGATTCCCTGACTTGGGGCAAGCTGACTGTGGACTAAAAACTCAAAAAAATTGTGACCAAAATAAGCAAATCTTTCCTCCGTAGACTTGCGGGTGTCCAGTATTGTGTCTCAGTAAGTAAAACGTAACTAGGACAATTAATAATGTGTTACCCAAAACTAAATATCCTAGCCAAAATCAGAGTCAAAGAGGCAGTTAAACAGAAAAACGTTTGTGGCTCCACACATACCATTAACTTATCCCACTGATGCATTCTACCACACCTCTTCAGTATGTGGAGGGAAGACTGATTCCAATGAAACTGGAATCTCAATAAAGTTCAGGGGATAATACCGTTTATTTATTAGAACAGGGCCAGATGATAAATATGTGTGCTCTATATCATTCAGCCATAGTTTGGATCTTCAATGTTGTCCAAAGGAATAGGGCCATCCCTCCATGGATTGAAACCTACAAAATAATGAGGTAAAATAAAACTTGTAAATTTTTTTATTATATCAGAGAGCTGTTACAGTAGCTGAAATTGACTGATGCAAAATCTTTCCATCCAACCCTTTCAGTGTCCAAGCTCTAAGAACTTTGATTTTTGAATTAGGCTACTTATGGTTTTTGGATTCCACAAGTCCTTCTATTATCCAACTATAAACCAAAGCTCTAGGTTAAGAGAATGCACCAGTAAATCCAGTGTTTAACCCTCATTTTTTTTTTATTTTTATGATCACAAGTTTTGCTGACTTCAGAAATTATTTTTCTTATTTTATTTCAAGTTTCATTAATCATTTAAATATTTTGCTTTCTCTAGATTACTAGTAATCTGGCAATACTTGTAGTCCATTAAAAGGACAAATATGAAACTCTTTTTCTTCTTTTTATTTTTGTTTAGTTTTGTCCTGATGAGCATATTATCCCTTTTTATTTAAAACTAAATCTTTATATTATTTGAGAATGTTCTCTGTTATTAGTAATTTTGTTCTTTCCTTTTATTCCATTTTCTCTTTCTGGAGCTACTATTATTTAATTTTTTATATTTAAATTGGCTCTCCAATTTATTTAAACTTTCTCTTTTAGTTTTGAATTTGACTTATTTTATCCAATATATTCCAGTAGCTTAATTTCTTTTTTTTATTTTTTTATTGAATACATTTGGTATACAGTACAATTATGTTAATTATTGGGATCTTGTACCTTTACATGACAGGTCTTGGTTCCCAGTAACTTTATTTCTTTTGGAACTTTCTGACATTATTTCTTTTAGGAACTCCACCTTTTTCTTTCTTTTTTTCTTTCTTTCTTTCTTTCTTTTTTTGATACAGTGGATCAAATTTAGGACCTTGAGCTTGAAAAGCTGCCAGTGGCACCACTGAGTTAAATCTCTCACCCCTTATCATTTTCTTTGCATGTTTTTTATTGTGTTGCTTATTTACTCACAGATCCCACATTTAAAATTTTTAACCATGATGAATTGGACTTACATAGTTTCAGTAAGAATTTCTATAAAATTTCTTTCCATTGGTTTTAAATTGGGTATTTTGTGTTCAATCCTGAGGCCTCTTCTCTCCTATTTTATTTTTATTTATTATTTATTTATTTATTTATTTATTTTTTTTTGATATCAGGAATCAAACTTAGGATCTCACCCTTGCCAGGCAGGCACTGTACCATTGAGCTATGTCCCTGAACCTTCTCCCATTTTAATAGCCCTGAACAAAATGTGTCTTACCACTTTAACTTCTGCCTTGCTCATTTATTCTTAGAACTATGTTAGATTAAAATGTTAGATTTTCATTTTATAAAATGCAAATATTAAATACTCAAGAACTCCATTGTAAGTTAAATATTAGTCATTAATTCTTTTGTATTACTATCCTTTAATGAGGCAATTTTCTCATTAAGTATCCTAAATCATTTTTTATCTTTTTTGTATAACAGCTATGACATTTGTGAAACCATTGAATATTACTGATAAGAAAAATTCTGATTAATCTTATAATTGCTATGTATTTTTATTAATTTTGTTTTCAATTTATTTCTATAATTAATTTTAAATATGCCACCAATTTCAATACATTTTTCTCCAGCTTGATTCTTCTTAATAACAAAAATTTAACATTAGCTTTTTATTAAGAAGTTATATTGGAGTCTATCTTGCTGTATACTTTCAGCTGTAGTTCACTTCTTAGCATATTGTTTTCATTTTTGTCAATTAATTTTTTAAATCAGAAAGGCAATTATCTTTCTCATAAGATATATATATATATACGTATATATATATTTTTTTTATATGTATATATATATATATATATATAGAGACAGAGAGAGAGAGAGAGAGAGAGAGAGAGAGAGAGAGAGATATTATAGGTTTTTGGATTTAGAATTTTTTCTTCCAGCTAAAATACTTAGACTAAGATGATAGACTATTTAAATTAGCAAATTAATTTCTTGATTAAATATTGGTTGCTTATGTAATTTTAATGGCAATAATAAGTACATATAAGTAGTTTCTTCAATGCTATGTGGATCTTTGTTCCTATTCTGAAATTAAAATATTTTCAAAGAAATTTTAAGTGACTGCTGCACCTGCCAGGAACACTATTTAGAAATTTAATTATATATTTTAAACTTTTCATAGATTTTATTATATATTGACAAACAAGGAAACATATTTTTCAAATAAAAAATAATTTCAGATGGAGTATCATGTCATCCACAAATAATGAAAATTAACTTCTTCCTTTTCTATCCCTATTCTTCTATTTCATTTTCTTGTCTAATTGCTGTGGCAAATGTTTCCAGAACTATATTGAACAAGAGAGGTGAAAGTAGATACCCTTGTTTTGCTCCTGATTTTAGAGTGAAACCTTTCAATTGCTCTGCATTTAGTATGATGTTGGCTATTGATGTCGTAGATGGCTTTAATCAGGTTGAGATGAAGAATATCTATTCCAATTTTTCATAGAGTTTTTTTTTTTATAAATGGATAATGGACTTTTTAAAACACTTTTTCTACATCTATTGAGATAATTATATGTTTTTTTGTCCTTGGCTCTATTAATATAGAATATTACATTTATTGATTTGTCTATGTTGACCCATCCCTGCATCCTTGGGATGAATTCCACCTGGTTAGGGTATACAGTTTTCTTGATGGTTTACTGAATTCTATCTGCCTGTATCTTATTGAGGATTTTTGTGTTTATGTTCAATAGGGAAATAGGCCTAGAATTTTCTTTCTTTGGTTGGATCCTTCTCTTCTTTTTTAATTAAACTAATGATTATTTTCAGAAATTAATTTGGTAATTTTCCCTCCCCCTCATTTTCATTAAAGAGTTTGAGAAGTAGTGACATTGGGTCTTATTTGACTTTCTTGTAGAATTAAGCAGTGAATCCATCAGGACCTGGGCTTTTCTTTGTCAGTAGGATTTTTATTACATTTTCAATTTCATTAAATTATACTGAGTTATTTAGATTTTTCATTTCTTGATTCAGCTTTGTAAACTTGTATTTATTGAGGAATCTGTTCATTTCTTCTGTGTTTTCCATCTTATAAGAATACAGTTTCTTGGATAGGTATGGATGGCCTTCTGGATTTATGCAGGATCTATTTTAATTTCACCTTTTTAATTCTTAATTGCATGTATTTGAGTGTTTTCTTTTCTTTTTTGTTAAGGCTGACCAAGGGTTTGTTAATTTTATTTAAGCTTTCAAAGAACCAACCATGATTCATTGATTCTTTTTATAATTTTCTTAGCCTCCATTGCATTACTTTCTCCTGTGATCTTATAATTTCTTCCCTTTTACAAGCTTTGCATTTGATTTGCTCTACTTTTTTCTAGCACCTTGAGGTTAAAACTTTGGTTATTTGAACTCTGATTTCCTACTATGGGAATTTATGGCTGCAAAATTCACTTGTAGGCTGCTTTCATTGAGTTCCATAAATTTCAGCATGCTGTACTGGCATATCATTTAATTGTAGAAATTGCCTATTTTTTTCTTTAATTTTATCTGCTCAGGAGTGTGTTAATTTCTATTTTTTATGAAGTTCTTGTGGTTTATTTTGCCATTACTTCTGATTAAATTTTACTGTGATCTGATAGAATGCATGGGTAGTTTCAATTCATTTGCATTTACTTAAGCATGGGTTAGTCTATTTTGGAGAACATCCCATATGTATCTGAAAAGAATGTGTAATCTGATGTGGGGTGGAATACTTTAGATATCTACTAAGACCATTTGTTCAACTAAGTCCATTGGTTCAGTTCTAATATTTCATTCTTGGTTTTTAGTCTGGCTGAACTATCTATTTGAGACAGTGTTATATTGAGGTTCCCTGTTTCAATCACATTAGTATTTATTTGCTTTTTTGCATCCATTAAAATTTGTTTAATATAGTTAAGTGCAACATATTTGGTGGATATTTAGTTATGGATGTTATATCTTCCTCCTTGATTGTTCCCTTTACAAGGATGTAGTGACACTCTTTATCTCTCTTAATTAGTCTTGACTTGAAATCCACTTTGTCTACGAATAAAATAGCTAACCTGCTTTTTTTCTGAGTTCCTGTCACATGGGGTATTGTTTTCCATCCTTTGAATTTCAGCCTATGAATTTCTTTTTAAATTAGCATGTGTGTTGTACAATGCATAGGATTAGATGTTGCATCTTGATACATTCTACCAGTCTTGCTTTCTTTGATTGGTGAATTGAGACTAATAACTTTGATGCCTTTTAGCTGATATTTATTGACTTATTCTCATCATATTATTTTCCATTTTCCCCTAATGTTTAATTTCTTACCTTGCCTAATGGAGTCTTTCTGTTGAAATTTGTAGAGTTGTAATCCTCATTATGTCTCTCTAGAATATACTTCAGAACATTTTGTGGTGCTGGTTTGATGTTCATGAATTTCCTCAATTGTTCCTTTTCATGGAAGTATCATTTCTCCATCATTTTGAAAGATAGTTTTGTGGAATATATCTATCTGGGTTGGAAATTGTTTTGTTTTAGGGCTTGAAATATTGCACTCAAAGCTTTTCTTGACTTAAGGGTTTGCTTTGAGAAGTCTGCTGTCATTCTGATGTAATTTCCGTTTATATGATTTTTTTTCTTTTCTCTACCAGCATTTAATATTCTATTCTTGTTTTGCATATCTGGAGTCTTGACTATTATATGTCTACATGTAGATTTTGTTATCATGGCTGGTTGGAGTTCTATATGCCTTAATTATTTGTATGTCAAATTATTTTTACCTATTTCAGAAGATTTCTGCCATTATTTCCAGGAACAGTTTTTTTTTTTATATCTTTGGAGCTAGCCTCTGCTTTTTCAATGAGTCTGAATGATCTTATGTTGTTCTTCTTTGCATCATCTAATATCTTTTGGATTAATTTCTCATATATCTGGCTATTTTTTTAAATATTTATTTTCATGTTCATTACCTACAATCTTGTCTTTTATGTCTGATATTCTGCTCTCAGATTTGTTCATTCCATCATACATACTTTCAGTGGAATTTTTAATCTGCTGAATATTGTCTTGAATGTGTTTCTTCAATTCCATTTTTTTCCTATGTTGGGCATTCGTGGTTTGCACCATTTTTTCTAAACTCTTTTTTAAAAAATCTGTATCTTCTCTAGAATCACCAATCATATCTTTCATTATGGTTATCATCTCTATATTTATCTGAGAAATTACCTCTGATTTGATTTCTCTGGAGCTTCTTTTATCTGCTTTGTTACTTTTGCTGTTACCTCTTTAGAGAGACCAGGTGGATGACTTGGATCCTCTCAGTGCCCCCTAAGTTTGCCTCTGGTGAGCTAGAAGTCTGAGTTTGCATTTTGTTTAAGTATCTTTTCATATTCTATTAGTTTTGTTTTTGTTTTTAGTTTAATTCCTGGGTTGATGCTTTTAGATTGATTATCGTGAGTATCTTTATTGCTAGTATTTAGAATCCTTAAGAAATCACTACTCTCAGAAGTATCTTCCAGGTGTAACTGGATTTTGTGTTTTGAGTCTGCTTCAATATCCTACCTCTTTAATTTATTAGGGATAATTTCAGTTTATTGCTGCCTGTTTGGCTTACCTCTTTGTTCTGTGGCACTGGCCTACAGTATTTTTTATGACTGTAAGGCAATCTCAGCCATGGTATAATAGGAAGAACAACATATTAGAGCTATTATGTTACCTTGGCTAAAGTAATACAATCAGCAATAACAATAGTATCAAAGTCTAAAAAATCAAAAACTTTGGTAATTATTAATTCACCATCTTTAACTGTATGAACTAGATTTGTGGTTATACAACAAAATTTTAAAACAAACCAGAAAAATATTTGTAGTAAAAAAACCTTCAATAGAATGAATTCACCCTCAGGGGAGAAAATTTAAAATGAGTTGGGGGAAAAATAGAGAAATAGAAGAGGAAAAAATTAGAAGCAAAGTTAGAGGACAAAGGAAGATCGTGTAAACTTTGGGAGTCTTGAGAAGCAGACAGGAGAGAAAGACAGAAGAAGTAAAATCAAGAACAAACCAAAACAACAACAAAACCAACAGAAAACTAGACAGCATCTTCACCCTCATAAAAATAAGAGCAGTCAACAAAAAAGAAAACAGACCAAAACCAAAACAAGAAATGAAAAAAACAAAAAGGAAAAAAAGAAGAGGAAAAAAATGTCCACTTCATGGTATGTCTTTGCTGTTACTGGTAGAAAACATGGGCAGCATACAGATCTGAATTGATTAATACCAAAAAGCCAGCTCTAGCTTTATGGTGAGATAGTGGATAATCTCAGCAAAGTTGCACCTTTAGTTCCACTGATGATCAGGCTTTTTTCTGACTTTGGAGCTGGAACTGGATCTGTGGGGCCTGCAGTCATCCATGCACCTTAACTCCCTCCTCCCACTGGCTAAACTGGGCTCTCTAACCTACTGTGGATTTGAACTCAGACACTGACATTGGAAGCCACTAGATGTAGCCAGCTTTCAGCTCTTCTGAGTTCTAAACTCAGTTGGCCTCTCCAAGTTGACTAATGGTAGATAGCTGTATCCTGGGGTATGTCCAAACCCTGACAATTCATCAACCACTGCAGTCCACTGCATTGTCCACTCCACTCCACTGGTTTGTTTTTCTGTGGAAGTCTCTGTAGTTGCCATTAGATACAGTTTGTCTTCAGCTTTGAGCTTCCTTTCCCATGCAGGTACTCTGAGCTCAGGTAGGAGGCACAGTCTGTTACCTTCTTCATTGTTGGGGATTCTCAATTTGTTTTCCTTGCAGGCTTCACGTCTCACTTCAGTTCCTTCCTGGGCTAGTTACCCCAAAGACCAGGTAAATTTAGAATTCACTATGTATAGTAAATGATGCTATCAAGTAATTTTCCTTAAAGATTAGTTGTTGTTATCAATTAAACATGTAAGTAAAGGGATGCATCTATGTGGATATTTAGAGTGTGAAATTTCTGGCTTTGTAACAGGAACTCAGAGGGTAGAACTTCAGAGGCCCAATGGGTACATAAAAATAGGACAAAGCTTGGTAAAATAGTCAAGCAGAATTGTCAATTTGCTTGAACTGAGAACTTCTGCGTATATACTTCTGCATGTGTTTGTATGAGGTTTTACACTATATCTGTTCCTGTCCCCTTCCTCCTTAAATCTATTTACTGGCTGTAATTAAAAATTGCAAAGAGAAAATTGCAAAGACAAATTTCCATTAAATTAGCAGCTTTGTTCCATTATACCTTTCTATCATGATGTTCCACCCTTGAACCTATCTGAGCATGGACCAAATCTTCTAAATCTTCTAAATCTTTGAGCCAAATTATGCCTCTATTCCTTTAAATTCTGTGTTTTGGGTAACATTCCAGCAATGGGAAAGATGACTGATACCGAAAACTGATACTGGAAAAAGCAGGACTATTGCTGTTGTGGCTATACATGAAACATATAATTAGAAGTCTTTTTGCTTACAAGAAGAATGTAGAAATTTTGGAAATATGTGAAAAGTACTAGAATGACAGAAGCTGATCTTGATGGGTGATTGTGATCAGAGGCCAGAAAACTAAAAGGATGATTGGCATAAAGGCAGGGAATTCCAGGCGCATGGAGTTTAAGTTGGAAATGAGAACAGTATCTGTGGACTATTTTAGTAGGGGAGATACATATTTCATGAAGGCAAGTAACTTGTTTGCATTTTGCTCATGTCCTTATGTCTTTAAGTCTTTAATGTATGTATGTATATATATATATATATATATATATATATGAATAATGGAATGAGTCATCTAGCAGAGAAAATTTCAAGGCAGCCTAAAGCTCAAGCTGTAGCATTGGTGCCAATTGCTGTTTTTAGTAAGAATTACAGGGAGAATTAGAGAACAAAGAAGAGCAGAATGATGTGAAAAACATAAATTTTGACTTCTAGGGAATCACATGTAAAGTTGGGGCCAAAAGTATGTGCTTACAGAAGAAATGAAGTCTATTTAAAAGAAAACCAAGAACTCTGAATAAGAACAAGGGTAAAGATGTCTGAATTTTTCAGAAATCAGCAAGACTCCACCCATGGTAGGGCAAAGAGTGTAAAAGGTAAAATGTTCATCAGAGTAAAGAACAACTTGGCCTCCTGATTAAGAAGGACATCTAGAAAATTGGTTCCCCATGAATTATTTCACTGTGCTCAATTATGCAAGCACTCAGAGGCCACTGCAGCTATGTTTCAAGGGGCATCCAGTCTGGCATCACCTGCAGCATACTCTGACATCATCTATCTGATACTGACTCTTCAGGTCTGCTGAATTTGATAGTTCTAGTGTCACGGAGATTTCCATCCAAATTGTAAAGGAAGCTGTGTCAAGCCATGAAAAGTGGACCTGAGAAGTGGAAAATGAAGGAGAAAAAAGTTAGAGGTATCAGAAACATGAACTGTTAGCCACAGAAAGCTATAAGACATAAGTAAAGAAAACAAAGAAAGAGGCCTTGTGAGCTGCAACAAGAAAAGTCATGGGAGTGGCAAAGTTTCCAAATTTTAGCTTTTTGATGAGCATATATCATTTTGATATGATTCTTTTAATCTTTTCGGAAGATACCCAGCAGAGGAATAGCTGGGTCATATTGAACTTTTATCCTTAGTAGTTTGATGAATCTCCATATTGATTTCTTCAGTGGTTGTACCAATCAGCACTCTCACCAACAATGAAGGATTCCTATCTCCCAACAACACTGCCGACATTTGGCATTGGATGATTTCTTGATAGCAGCAGCCATTTGTCCTGGGATGAGATAGAATCTGTGTTGTTTTCATCTGGGGATAGTGAACATTTTTTCATATGTTTATTTTCTGCTTTTACTTGTTTTTCTGAGAAATATCTGTTCATTTTAGAAGCCCATTTTTGAATTGGGTGTTTATATTTAGGATGTCTGATTTTTTAAAGTTCTTTATATATTCTAGATTGAAGACCTTTGTCTGAGGTACAGCTAGTAAATTTTTCCCACATTTTCGTGAGGTGTCTTTTAGCTCTGCTTCAGTGCAGAAACTTTTTAAAAAGGTGAGATCCCAGTTGTTGATTATTTGTGCTAGTTCCCATACTAATGAGGATTTGTTCATAAAGTCTTTACCTATGCCGACATCTTCAAGAGTTCTCCCTAACTTATCTTCCAGCAAGTTTAGTGTTTCTGTTTTAATATTAAGATCTTTAATCCACTTAGATTTTAGTTTGGTGAATGGTGAAAAAGTTTTAATCTTTCACAAGTTGAGATCCAGTTTTTCAAAAACCATTTATTAAAGAGGGTGTCTTTCCTTCTCTGAGGATGGTTGGCTCCTTTGTCAAAGATGAGGTAGCTGAATATGTCTGGAATTGTTTCTGCATCTTCTAATCTTTTCCACTGATTCTCAAATCTGTTACATTGCCAGTACCATGTTGTTTTTATCACAGGGGCTTTGTAGTTACATGTTGGGATTATGATACTCCCTGCCATGTCTCTGTTGCCTAGAATTGCTTTTGCTATTCTAGGTCTCTTCTGGTTCCTAATGAATTTTTTGATTGTATTTTCTAGTTCGGTGAAATATACTGTTGGGATTTCAATAAGCATTGTGATGAATCTGTAAAGCAATTTTGGAAGTATGACAATTTTTACTATACTGAATCTTCCTACACAGGAACAAAGGATGTTTTTCCATTTTCTTATATTGTCTTCAATCTCTTTTTTCAGAGTTTTGTAGTTCTCAATATACAGGTTCTTTGTTTCCTTCATTAGATTGATTCCTAGGTATTTATTTTTTTGGGATGCTATTGTAAACTGAATCGTTTCCCTAATTTCACTCTGTTAGTCTTTTATTTGTGTACAAGAAGACTATTGATTTTTGAGTGTTTAACTTGTATCTAGCTACTTTACTGAATCTTTCAATTATGTCTAGCAGTCTTTTGGAATTTTTTTTTTTTTGGTTCTATGTAGAGTATCATATCATCAGCAAATAATGACAGTTTAAATTCTTTCTTTCCTATCTTTATTGCTTTTATTTCTTTCTCTAGTCTAATTGTTGTGGCTTATGTTCTCAAATCTATATTGAACAGGAGTGGTGATAGTGGACATCTTTGTCTTGTTCCTGATTTTAGTGTGAAGCTTTTCAATTTTTGACCATTTAGTATGATGTTAGCTGTTGGCTTTCCATAGTTGAGATAAAGACCATCTATTCCAATTTTTTGCAGGATTTTTATAATGAATAGGTGTTTAATTTTTTCAAATGCTTTTTCTGCATCTATTGAGATGATCATATTATTTCCATCCTTGTCTCTATTAATACATTGTATTACATTTATGTGTATACATATGTTGAAACATCCTTGCATCCCTGGGATAAATCCAACTTGGTCAGGATGTATGATCTTCTTTATGACCCTCTATATTCTGTCTTCCAGTATCTTGTTGAGGATCTTTTGATCTATATTCATTAGGAAGATTGGCCTATAGTTCTCTTTTTCAGTTGGTTCTTTCACTGGTTTTAGCATAAAGGTAACACCTGCTTCCAGGAATGAGTTTGGAAGTACTGTTTCTCTTTCAATTTCATTGAAAAGTTTACACAATAGTGGCAATAGTTCTTCTCTAAATGTCTTGCAGAATTCAGCAGTGAAGCCATCAGGAACTGGGCTTTTCTTTGTGGTAAATTTTTAATTATATTTTCAATTCCATTGATAGTAATTGGTGTGTTTAGAATTTTTATATCTTCTACATTTAATTTTGATAATTCATATGTATTTAGAAATCTCCTAACATGTATCATCGTAATTTTTTTCCTTGTTGAGTTTATTGATCATCTTATTTTTATTGGGTGCTGTATTTAATGTTTTAAATGATGTATCATATTTTACTAAATAGCATATTTTTGAATAAGCATTAGAAAATTATAAAAAGATTATAAAATAAATGCATTCCCAGGAAATTATTTTAAATGCTATTTTGCAAATAGAACTTCAAAATGAAGAAATGACTATATTAGAATTGGAATATTTTTAAGATTCTCAGTGATACTAGGTGTTTTTTAGTATATCAGATCAACAAGAATGGACAAATATTGTATTAGAAAAAAATCATATCAGGAAGAACTTTTGCTTAAAATAAGCATCATTCAGTTTTTGTTTTTCTTAGTATTTTACTGGTACATTTTAGATATACAACACATTTACATTCATCACTGGGATCTTGTACCTTTCCATGGCAGGTCTTGGTTCTCATTTTCCCCCATTCCCCTAGCCTCCCTTCTCCTCTCCACCTTTCCGCCTTTTCCAAAGTCTTTAATTCCATTTTTTTCTGTTCTCTTATTTTTTCATTTCCCTTTTTACCTTTACCCTACCCTTCCCACTTTCCTACAACTTTAGATGCTGAGATTCTACCTCACCACAGAAAGAATGGTTGTTATCAAGAAATCATCCAATAACAAATGCTGGTGAGGTTGTGGGAAGAAAGGAATCCTTCTCCATTGTTGGAGGGAGTGCAGACTGGTGCAACCACTGTGGAAATCAGTATAGTATTACCTTAAATGACTAGGATTGGAAGTCCTATTTGATCCAGCTATTCCCCTGCTGGGTATCATCCCAGAAGAATTAAAAGAATCACACCACAGTAATATATGATCTCTCACATTTATAGTGGCACAGTTTGTAATAGTTAAAACTTGGAAACAGCCCAAATGCCCATTGATTGGAGACTGGATAAATAAGATGTTTTTTTTTTAATATAAAATGGAGTACTACTCAGCCATAAATAATGAGAAACTAGATACATTTATAACTAAGTGGATGCACATTGAGGACATACTCAAGTAAAATTAATAGAACAAATGTGTAAATACTTTATAGTTTCTCTGGTGTAATAAACTGAAAGTGTAAATAAGAATCAAAATGTATAATTGATATTGTGATATTGTATTTTTATAACTGAACTGTATAATAAACATTCTAGATTAAAAAAACAATGATAAGCAAAGTCTTTGTAAATAGGGAAGGGTAGAGAGGGTCAAGGGAGTTCAAGGGAATGGGGAAAAGTATGAACCAAGCTGCATCATGCAGAGGTACAAGATTCCAATGATGAATGTGATTCTACTGTATACCTAAAATGTACCAATAAACAATGAAAACATCTTGCATATTAATTTACTAAATAATCTAGGAAATTTTTACTATTTTACTAAGAATTCTGCTAATTTTTAAGAAGGTCCAGTGCTCAATAATATAACAAACAATTGTGGGTTTTTAAAACAGCATAGATTTAAATTTTTTTTCTGATGAAGGTTTAACACTTTTCGTTGTTAATAACTCGACTTATTTATATCTTTGTGTGTGTGTGTGTGTGTGTGTGTGTGTGATCACTTAGTGCTAGGTAGGCTTTTCATGTATTGCAAATTTTGCCTGATCATTACTTTCTCAGACAAATAATAATGATTGCCAGATATCAGCTTTTTATGCCGTTGTATTATCCTTCAGCTGGTTGTCGAGTTTTTATACAGAGATTCAAAATATATTTATAATAATTAGAAGAGTATTTTCAATATGTGTTATATTCTTGTCTAATTACATTGAACAATACACAATTCAGTCAAGATTATTCAAACAATTCCCAAAGATGGTGCTGCATTATCATAGAAAATATCATTATTTATTTTTTCTGATTTAATCAGTAACCTCTTTTAATTTATTACAAGTTGTTTGATTATCGCATATGATTTGATAATAAATAAATTATTTTTATTTAAATTGTATTGCATAATAAAATTCAAGTATTAGAATTTATTTTTGAATTTTACATATTTAAATTATATTTTAATTTGAATATTTGTATAGAATATTATTATATTTGAATATATCATGAGTGTATAATAGATCAACAATAAACAGTACCAAATCCATTCTTGAATATCTGGAATAAACCCAATTTATTAACGTTGTAGTATTCTTTATGATGTGCTAGATTTTATTTGTAAACATTTTTCTTAGAATTGGTACATTAATATTAAAATAAACATGTAGCATTCTTCTCCATATTTGTGAAGTTTTGAAATCAGTCACATACTGAGCTAATAAATACATTTTAATCCTTTGTTCCCTAAAATACAAATAATTTTAATTTCATTAGAATGTTGAGTTTTGAAAATCTGGTAGCTTAGGCATGTAAATGTTTCTGTAACCTATTTTGAGAAGTATATTGCACTCCAATCTTCGTCTAGATTAATCCCACATTTGCATTTTCCCACGCATTTATTTACCGTGATCTACATTTTTCTGTGTTGAAAATATTCAAATATTTCCAATAGTAAGATAATTAAAATACTAAACTTTTCTGTTTGAACGTTTCCGTTTAAAAGTATATTTTATTTTATAATTTTAAAATATTTGGAAAGTGTGTGTATCTTCCAGTATCAATTACTTCCAATCGAAGGACTTAATTTACTACTCATGTTATTATGTTGCTAAATTATGAATTTTCTCATCTACTTTTCTTTGAGAGACATATTTAATCCCCCTCAAATTACATATCTCCCTATATTTATTTTCTGGAGAATTTTATGTGCATTTATATCAGTGTTGTCTTCACTGATTCTCCTCATTATTATATCCAATAAACATATTTTGGAAGCTTTATTTTTTCATGTAATTTATTACTGTCAATTTTGTACCATAGAAAAATTTGGCAAATATGTACATTAAATCAATATCTTAATATATTGTTTTATTTTGTCCTCATTGATAAGAATGTACTTAATATTTTTAAATATCCATACTTGTCCCATCAAAATCGGTAATATCTGACCAATATTAGGAAGGATAAAGAATTTGTAAAAATAATTTGTGATCTACTTCGTATGCAATATAAATTCAGAACTCATGCCTTTGACAAAGAGAATGAAGCCCACATGTAAACAATTAATTCAGATCAAGGCCTGTGCCATTATCCTTTCTGGCAATAATGCTTTCTATATTCAGGCCACAGTGGCACCCTTTGACTCAGCTCAAAAGAATTTCTTCAAATTTGGTATTCAAAGTACAAATACTATTAGATATTAATAACTACTGGATAAGATGAAATAATTCACAATATGTTTCAAGTATATATTTTTATTTTGCAGAATTTTTGAATAAGGAAATGAAATGTATTGTCTTGTTTAACAGAAAAATAAATGGTGACATAATTTAGTGACATTGCCATGATTACTAAATAAAGTTTAACTAAAATTCGGTTGTCTGACTCTATTTCAATTCTTTCCATATTGTCAATGAATCCCAAAAGCTGATTTTTTAATCAGTATTCAATCATAGAAAGATTTTACACATCCACAATTTAAAGGAAAAAAAACAAAACGAGCATTATTAAGCAGTGGTTTCATGAACATAGAGGTACAGGTTCTTGGAATTATTCTCTATTTTTACAGATGATTTTAACTTTTATGGAGTTATAGATACTTTCCATTTTAATGATATTTATAGTGAGTAATAGACACATATGAGTTTGTGTGAATGAATGTGCATCGATGTACATTTAACTTTGATGACAAAATATCAAAATTGTAAAATAAAATGTTGCTAATTCCAAATCTGGATCAGGGTTTATTTTATAGTGTGTAGAACTCTAAATCCTGTACTATGTTTGTCAGATGCCTGAAATTCATTAAGAAAATAAGAGACTCATTGGGTTAATACCAAATCTGATTTTTCTCTATTTTTGTTACAAAACACGGAAGATTTTTGAGCTACACTGACTTAATTTAAACTGTATGGTTTCATGCATAATATTTGTTCACTAAGCAAGAACAACCTATACAAATCTGGAACAAATTTGAATTGATGATTTCTTTTTAGAAATCAGTGGTGTGAATTCTAGTTAAATGAAGCCATTTTAAAATAAATTTTGCTAATGAATACCAGCTTTGATATTAATTTAACTCCTCTATTGTTCATTTCAGGGAGTTTCTAATGAAATATATCCTTTTTACAAATGCCACTTGATTCATACACATTGCTAAATCAGATATTCTTTTATACTTAGCTACTGTCAATAAAATTAAGTCATATTTTGCTGTGTTCATTTTTAATCATTTGTTCAAAAACTAATAAAAAATTACATAAAGATGTTCAGATCTACTGTTGACAGAGTTTTAAAACTATATATGTTTAATAGGTTTAAGATTTTTTTTCCATGACTCATTTTTGAAGTGCATTTTCAGGCATGTTCTTTGTATTAGAAATTACCTATTTTAGATCAATAAATATAGAAAATCAGTCATATAGTTAAGAAAATAGTACAGTCAGTATGCATCTTTTTTCCTGGTACAGGTTCATTAGCCTGTTCTTTTATCTGTGTTTCAGCAACTACTTAAATATTAATACAACAGCAGTCAAGCTTACTGTATTATAGTATTCACTTACTCATACAATAAAAATATGGAAAAAATAGTTTTTTCAAATGTTTATTTATTTGCTTGTTTATTTGTTTGTTTGTTTTTTGGTTTATTGAGACACTATGTAGTTGAGACTCACCTGAACTCACTATGTAGCCCAGGCTGGTCTTGAACTCACAGCGATCCTCCTGCCTCAGCCTCCTGAGTGCTGGGATTACAGTCATGCACCACCATGTCTGGCTTTTTAAATTTATTTTTAATAAGATGCTTCAACATAGTTAAATATAGTAACTGTATGCTAGCCTATATTTCTTAGTACTTTATTTCTTAGTACTATATTTCTTAGTACTTTGGTTTACTTTAGATTAGGGAAAACTTTATTTTTTGTTTCCTTTCTTCTTACTTCTCGAGAACTTAAACATGCATGTTCAATTTCAGGAATATGCTAATAACTCCTGATGTGTAGAACTGATGCACGGGGTGCAAACTGAATATAGAAGTTGAATAAAAAGTTAAAAACATAGCCAAATAAGGCAAAACAGGACAGAACAAGAAGATAAATTGTTTTTGCCACAATTGTTTTTTTTGTTTTCAGATATATATTAAATAGATTTGTGCATGCAAAGGCAGCATAACTAGGAGTTTCATAGAGCATAACGGATGCAGTAATGGACTGCATATGATTATGGTATTTGAACCTCCTATATCCATCATATGTCTAGAGGAAAATGAATAAAACAGACTTTGTTACTTAATTATATCAACCAAGCATAATTGGACTTGAAGAGGGTGCCTCTTGCAGAGAAGCAACTCTTAACAGCACAATGCAAAATATTTGCTTAGTGACAATGGCAGTGACACCCCACAAGAGATAAGTTTTCTGGATGTGGAAAAGTGAGGCATTCAGATGTAATGAGCAGCACTCTCACTCCTCCCTACCTGGCAACACCAAAAATTTTTAGCACACATCACATCATAGTCAATGAAGATGGGGCAAAGCAGAGAATCTTGCTACTTCAATTAAATCCAGGAGTTAATGTGGCCTTTAGTACTATTTGTCCTTTCTGCTATGTATGTTTAATCTATTTTATCCCTCTCTCCTAAAAATCTAATTTACATCTCTATTCTTTCCAATTCCCATTCCTTCAAATCTTACTCATAGCTGAACAATTTCTTTATTCTCTGCTAAAATGAGAGTCATGAGAAAACAATTCATATATTTTTTAAATTATCAAAATTAGAATCTAGTAGGGGCTGGGGATTTAGCTCAGTGGTTCGGCCACCTGTCTCACAAGCATGAGGTCCCAAGTTCGCTGCCTGGTATCACCCCCCCAAAAAAAATTAGAATCCAGTGCCACACACCACTCAAAATTGTCACTGGAACAAATACCCTTTTCTCTTCTCTCTCCTTCTTCCTCTCCCTCTCTCTCTCTCTCTCTCTCTCTCTCTATCCTTTAGTAAATGTATTACTTTGTCACATTAACACATTTCCTTTCTTTGTAACCACCCTTTGTATGGGGAAGTTCTTTATAGCCCTTTCACAAGGTGCTAACTGCAACTGAATTTGTTACTAAACACACACACACACACATGCACACACTCACACACACACTCACACACAATCTCCTTCTCCTATCTCATTACCACAAAGAAGCGTCAGAGGATTTGGATTTTGCCAAGTGCTAGTTGCCTTGTTTCTCTCTACTTGAACTTCAGCTTTTCTGTTACTTTTTGTTTCTGATTGCTAGTATTAATGCCAACTTCATTTTAAAATTTACCTTTTTCTGTCCTGACCTTAATAAAGTATTCAATAAAGGTGAAAAGGAAGTTCCAAAGATGACAATTATCAACTGAGCAATTAGCTAAGGGAGCAATAAGACAAGAAAATAAATTGAATGAAAACCAGAATATCAAAAACTCCTATCTTATGGATGTCTCCTGAGCTGGTAGTATGCTATGAAAGATGATCACTCATCAAATGAAACATCAGCATGCTTTCAAAATATCTGATTAATACAAACAAAAAAAATGCCTGATTATGCATAAAAAAGGTTTTTAGATATGTTATGTAAGTATGTTAAATATTCCATTGTATTGTCTTGCTGAAATAAAGCAGTTAATACATTTTTTACTAATATATTCAAACTTTGAAAACTATGTGTTAAAATCTTTTACCAGTCCAATTCCAGTAGAAGTTATAAGACCTCCTTCCAAAACACCCAATTAGCAATGATGAGCTTGATAAATTTATCACTGATAAATTTCAATGTAGAAAATAAGCTTTAGAAAAACAAAAGAGAAGTATAGTAGTATACTTAGTACTGAATCTGTCTCTCTAAAAATAGGAAAACTTTATATATACCTTAGGAAAATATATGCTTTAATGGTTTATATTCTCTTAAAATCTCAAATGTAAAAATTCCTATTTTCATGTACACTGCAAACTTCACCTTAAACATTTGGAGATTCATGAGGTTTTACATCTGCTTAACCACAGAACTTCGCCTCAAAATGAAGTAGATCTTACAAAAGGAATTTGTAATATTAAACTATACTTTAGACTTTCAGTACTGTATGAATTAAATTGGGTAATTATTATGAGGTACATGGCATTGACTTCAGTATGTTAAAAATCTAGTTTTCATTAATTTTCCAACATATACTACAGAGAGAGAACTGATTAGTTGAAAAGAATGAGGTTTTTAATATGACATAGTAGTGGAGTACAGTTTTAAAACATTTTCTTATTAGGAAAAATTGCTTTGATTCAGGAATGTTAGCAAGATTTATTGAAAGGTAGAAAAGATACATCAGTAGCCACTCTAACATATCACTGAAGACATGAAAACACAGGAAGAGAATTGCTACTTTCAGATATTTTATACGAGTGCTTCAAAAGTGGGGAAAGTCTCTAATGGAAGAAAGGACACAGTTCTACATTGATTATTTTGCAAGGTACAGCACAGGAGAGTCATTAGAGCACAATCCCAACTGGGAAACATTTTAGAATAATATTAATAATTATCAGGACATTTTTATGATACAATCATCACAAGAATGCAATACTTAATGGAGAAAAAACACACAAATACATAGAGCTCAATAACTAAAAGAAGAAATTAACATTGAAGGACTTTTTCAGAGAATGTGTTTATTAGCATTTTCTTATATTTCTCATCTATATCCATTTTTATAAATTTGAAGCATCTATTTCATTCTATTTCTTATTTTGCAATGCTTAATTACATTAATTTACTTCCTTTACTTATACCTACATAGCAGAGAATACTTGAGAAAACTTCAATTTTGCCCATCCTAAAACCAACCAAATTAAAATTTTTATATTTCAACAAGATGAAGGTGACTTTAAAATTTATTAAAACGCATCAGAGATTTTACAACCACTTTCTATACACACCGATACTATTTAAAATCACTTGATATTTTTATAAAACCTCCTGATGCTTGATATGTTATGAGAGTATTATTTTTTCACTGTGCTTCAGAGATAAAAGTGATTTATGTTTGTACCCTATAATATTGGCTTACTTTCTTCAGGTTGCTACAACAAAATACAATAAACTAGATATCTTATAAACAACAAAAGTGTATTTCTTATATTTGTAGAAGCTGAAAAGACCAAGATCAACAGGCAAGCAGGTTAAGTGTCTGTGAGGATCTCTGCTTCCTCATGGATGCTGCTTTTCACGGCATCTTCACAGGATGGCATGGAGAATAAACATTCCTGGGCACATTTCATAACTGCATTTTATAATCTCAATTATGAGGTCTTCATTCTAATGACACAGTCAATTCCCCTAGGGTCCTACATCCTACTACCTCATTTAATGTGCATTTTTTTACTTAACTTATTCTTGAAATGAATATGAGAGAACACATTTATTGAGGCCGTATGTCAAAAATCACTCTTGTTTTCACACTTTCTGCTTTTTGTTAATAGTACTGAAAATTATAATGTTCCTCATTCACTTAAACCTCTCACAAATCTTTATTATAATATTTTCATTCATTTGTATTCTACTTGTTTTATTTTTTAAAACAGACTCTATTTTCTTCTAAGAAAAGGAGGCTTCTTTCATTACTTCTGCAATGTACTCACCTTGTTCAATGTTATAAGAAAAATGTAATTGTTTAACATGGTTATCAGTGTACCACTTGACAGGACTGTTAAACTGCTTATATGAAGGTCTGAACATAATTATATTCAAAATGCAAAAAAAAAGGATTTATATATATTTTTATTGTTAGTCAAAAACACTATTTATGGGCCGGGGATTTACCTCAGTGATTCTGCCATCTGCCTTGCAAGCACAAAGA
>NW_022900918.1:23463971-23477792 GCF_012274545.1 Fukomys damarensis | reverse complement strand
ATATATATATTCTTTATGATGTGGTAGTCAGCATTTTAGTGTAATTCCCAGTTTAATAATAATGCAGAACATGAGACATACCTCAGTTTCTGCTTCTAGCCAGTAATTGGGAAGCCGCCTGCATCCTCAGGACTTTTTCAATGGCATCAGCAGAAAGACAGCGCAGATTATATTTTGGCAGCATTTCAGCACAATGGGACAATGGTGCTTCTCAATACAAATGCAATTTATATTTGTTTATAGAATCCATTTGTTACCTAGATGTAAATTTGGATAACTTTCATGTATGAGAAACAAATAAAATATTGTATGTCATCCTGAAGTTTCAGAAAGTAAATCAATCTCTTTCCTGACAAGCATAAAACTACTCTGTGTAATCTTTTTCATGTTTCACATTTATTGTTTGCTTATTAGAGCTTTCTATCAAGAAATGTTCTTTTTCAAGAACCATAGAAACAGAGATATAGTCTTTTTGAGACATAGGGTTCACTAACAGAGTGGCAGATATTTGATCTGTTGGGATTGGTTATGTAACTAAGTAATTACCTGTGAAAAGAATTTACTTTTACTGGTACTATTGTAGAAGTAAGGATGGCTAGTCTCACAAGAGTATGAGCCAGTCTGCTGCCTTTTTATTATTCACATCTTAATGGAGCAAACCCACAGACATTTAAGTAAGCTTGAGAAAACATGGAGAGTCTGTGTAGGAAACTTCATGTGAGTTATGTGAAGGCCAATTAGTATATGCTCTAATGAAGACATAATGACCATTTCAGGAGTATATAGCATCAGCATTGGATAAAAGGTTCAGCCAAGAATAACAGCAGAAGACATAAATAGCTTTGCACGTCAGTGGCATGGGGATGAATACAAGATATGAAAGGAGGTGGAGGAGACAGATCATTAATGGCATTTCGTATTTTACTGAAGTTACTGAATTTTATCCTGGGGATTTTAGGTTGGATGGTGACCCTCTCACAAGTATGTTTGAAAAAAGATTCTTACATCAGCAGTGTGAAGAATAAATCTGACAGGGATCTAAGCAGGATGAACATTTAATAGATAGGAGGAGAGATGCAAAGAACAGCATAGACAGTGCACATTAGTGAGCCTTCAAAAATGTTTATTGAGTTGAAATGAAGTGAAGAAGTTTGCTGAAATTTTATCAATTCTTATTTTTAGAAATGATCTTCGTTGGGTTGCTTCAAAGTTCCTCCACCCAACCGCAGCGAGGGTGACATAGTTGACGTCCGGGTGAATGACCCATCTCATCACGGATGCTTCAGAAAATGTCATCAAACACTCCTCAGCAGATGGTCCCATTGTTCAAAATGGTCTTTATAGGTCCTGAGTCTTAGGCTGCAGCTCTGATACACAAGGAAGTATCTTATGCTTTGTCTTGGAATTCAGTGTACCTTAATTATTCCTTCTGAATCTGGACAAACACGTATCAATAGTTGTGTTCAATTTGATTGTTATAACCATAGACATTTAATTCTGAATGCTCACAGATATTTAATTTTCCTTAGATCATTCCCGGGAAATTTCCCAATAAAATAAATCATTTAACAGTTCTTGTAAATAATTTTGAAAGTTAAGATAGACCAGAGTATAAGGTGCCTACTTATGATTGAAAGCTGATTGCAATATTTTTATTTTTGGAACATTTTCAGATTTTTAGGCATGTGTCATAATAACACTGTCATATTGATAAAAAGAAATATAAATTTTTCCATTTTATGTGAGTGGGCAAGATTGACATTTAAGAAGTTGGTAAAAAATGCCTAGTTCAAGAAGTAAAAGAATATTCCAATAATTTCAATATCTATCATATCATAATTGATGATGATATTTTAGTATAGCTTTGTCAATGGAAAATATTATCATGGACACATTTTCCCCCTGTATATACTTATACATTTCCAAGCTTCATATACTAAAAAGTCTGAAAATAGTGAAAAATCAATGGCAATGACCACCTTCACAAACAAACTGTGATGTCTTAAACAGCGTTTCCAGTAAAATGAAATCAGGGGACTCGCAAGACATTAATAAATTTAAATATGAATCCAAATATATAACATATATCTAGAACATCTTGTTAGGAAGCTTTTAAGATATCAGTGAACCCATGGTACAATTCGTGGAGGCTTCTATTGTTAGAGTTTGGTACCTTGAACAGAAAAGCAAGTGTATATTATTAAAAAAATATTTGACACTAAATTAATAACAAGATAATTTGTAAAATTATAGTTAATAAAAAATATCACTACTCTTTTTGTTGAATTCCAGGTGACTAATGCCTCTGTAAACTGAGAAATAAAGGGAAAACCTTAAGCATTTATTCTAACATATTTGGGCAACTTCTAAGTACTGACATTAGTTTGTAAAATTAAAAATTTTAACAAAGAAGCCAAAAGAGAATGCATGAAATTTTTATGTCATATTCCAATGACTAATGAAGGCACAGACATACAAACTGACAATGATGGCTGCCTCTCTTATTAGGAGAGATACTTTAAAAAGACAGCCAAACACCTGAAGACACTAATCATTGTTAACATTGAGAGAAAGCAGGGGGAATGTGTATGGTGTTTTGGTTACACCAAATACATGATTTCAATAAAAACTGATGTAAAATAATTCAGTTTAGCTCTTATAAGAGCAAACAAAAGAAAGAGAAACTTTACCATCCTGGAGAGGAAGATGTTAAATGAGGTAACCGTAGAGGTTAAGGTGTCAAACAGAGGATAAAATACAAAACTCAAATATATCTGAAGGCTTTAAGTAGTAATCACAAGATAGAGGCTGCTCAGTGAAGAGGGGAAACACCTTGAGTAGATTTACAAAAATTTTTGAGTTATAACTAATAGGAATTTGGCTGTGGGTTGTTAAGGAGGAGTTTGAAAATTTACCAAGATTTCAGTAGCATAGATAAGGAAGGAGCAAGTCAAGTATGGACACTGCCTACTAGAGAAGGATGTTAGACCATCAAAGTTAAAATAGCCAAAATCATAACTCAGTCAGAATTTTAAAAAAATATTTAAAGGGTGGATGAAGATAAGACTGGATAATTATCCTGCAGAGGAATGCCATGAAATCTAAGTTTTAGAATCAGAAAAATTGAAAGAGAAATTGGGATAGCTATATATCACATTATTTACCTGTATAGTATTTGATTAAATATTTTATTCCTCTGAGGGTATGTCTATAAAATGCACACATCACAGTAACTTGTAATGTTTTAAATAGTTGTTATATAAAGTGATTATTATAATGTATGGTATTTAGAAATAATCACTAAACATTCTCAATAGAGATATGGTTAGGACAAAAGATTAGAGAGCTAGTTATCCATTTATGATGGGGAAAAGTAAGACAAATAAATGAAAATAGACATGCAGTTGTAAGAAATGTGTCACCCTGCAGGAAAGGAGTCCTGTATTCCAGGAATAAAATTGAGATCCAATTATCAATCTTCTTTATGGCAATAAAAACAAAAAACATTACCGAATCCCAGGAATACATATCAGATAACATAGACCTTGAGTACAAACATTTGGGCAAGACACAAGAACATGATTAATGATGCAGCTGGAAAGACTGAAGATCAAGATGGCTGGGGCTGATGAGAAAAAAATCAAGGAGTTGAGTATGTGCCATGCACTGGTGCAGCAAATCCTCCAAAGTTGCCTCCAGCCAATCCTGTTGCTTGCTAAATTTGACATTTATTGTGTAAATTTATCGTGCTGTATTTAAAGAACTGCTTGTTTTTTGGGTGCTAAATTGAAGACTCTCTTATCATGTTCATGCTTTATGTGAAGTTTGTCATAATTAACTGCAGCACTATCATATGGAATCATAAATTTGTAAACTATTAGAAAGAGACACAGACTTTATATTGTGAAAGATTCACATTAAGCTACATAAGCTGGTCTTGAATCCTTATTTTATTCGCATTTAATTAAAAAGTTAGTATAGGACCATTTACTCTATTCTGATATCCTAAAATATCCTTGCACCACATAATCAAATCCTAGGAGTGATACTTGTTGTAATAAGTGTGATTTTATATATTTGGGGAAATAAGACAAATTAAAGCATAATATTAATTTGGCAAAATTAAGATTATCCTTGTTACTCCATAAGTGAGAGAAACTTGACACTTATTTTACCTCAGTAAACAGAAATAGACTTTTAAAAATTCAAATGCCCAAATTCCATTTTCTTTAGCTTGTATTTTTTTTTTTTTTTGAGGGTAGGAAGAATTTATTGAGTGAAAGATAGCTTCTGTCTAAAAGAGACAGAAGTGGGGCTGGAAAGCTGGTGGCCTGCTCACCCAGCTTCTCAAAAGTGTTCTCTGGGACAAAGCCACAAGGTGAGGCAGATTCAAGGTGGGGAAAAAACTATAGTCAACTAATGAGATTATAAGTACAGTTGTTTAGGTAATATTTATTAAACAGGGATACAATGCAGAAGTAAGACACACAGCAAGCATATAAAGAATGAGCAAGGATTTTCAGGTAAGGGGTGGGTCAGGGATTTTTTTTTTTTGGAAGATCTATTTAGAATATCAATCACAACTATTCATCCTTAGAGGAAGCACATGGGTGTGGTAGTTTCTCTTCTTTTACAATGCTGGCCTTCAGTGAATTTGTCTTGATCGTTCTCCGGGTTGTCTTCTTGACTGTCCATCATGTTGTTTCCTTGAAGGCCAGAAATATATAACTGCCTAAAACATATCTAATCAACTTACCTGTCTATAATATTCACCCCTCTGAAGAAGTACTCCTAACTACTGTGAGGGGACAAAGGGCGAAGACCAGACTGGCTACTTCTGGCTGAAGAAGGTCACAGTTGTGAATCAGAAGTCAGTTACTCTGCAGAGAGTCTATATAAATGCTCTCAATAGGTGTCAAGCATTGTAATCTTGGGTAGTCATATAGCTTTGAGTCCAAAGGAGCCAAAGCCAAAGAAACAGTTAAGAATACAGGGGTCAAATATTAAGGTCAGCAGGATTGCTATCATGTAACCAACAAGTGTTTCTACTTGGAGGAACTAGTAATAGCCTCCCACAAAGAGGACAAAGTAAAGGTCAAGGGGACTTCGGACATAGACATCATATTGTAGTTTAGCAGTTATGAACTTTTACAAGGTCTATGTGTGGATCCTGGTAAAAGAAGTCTAATACATTTGTCTTTAATTCCATTAGTATGACCACTTATAGTTTGGTAGTATATAGGCAAGAATAAACGATTTTTAAGAAATTAGAGTATATATAATTTAAGCATGAGCACTTGAGTAGAAGGGCAGGTTAGGGAAATTGTCACACTTGGAAACTGAAATAGTGATTGAAATGTATCCTTAGCTTGTTTGTTATGACTGTCATCTGTTCCAACATTATTACATTATTACTTTCTGATTTAAGGACAGGTAGAATTTCTCTTATTTAATATTTCATTGCACATAGGAATTTAAAGAGATGATCTGATATTATTTTCTCAAAATTGTTGTTATAATAACAATGGAAGCTATGTAAAAACCTCAACTTTAAGATGATTTGTTTTTCAAAATTTAAATTTTGGTCATTTAGAATTTCTATCCTATTTTCCTAATAACAAAAAGTAATTCATGGGAATATGCAAGTGATGCTCCGTAGATCATGCATTACTTCACAGGTAGGGCAGCTGGGAAAGTAAATTATTTGCTTGCATTTAGGAGCAAATATATTATTGTGAGCACCACAATGAAGTAAGCCAACTTAAAGAAACTGAGATGTCATGGTGTACGGCTGCTACCAATGACTATTCAAGGACATGAAGGACAAATATAAAAAATTTTGACTAAGATTTTTATGTGGAAGGAAGGATACAAGTGGCATGTAGTTGCAATTTTTAATGTAAAGCGTGATTTTTTGATGCATTGGTGACAGTTTTAGTAGCCAATGTGAGCAATGCAGCCAACTACACTATATCTGAGTAAGTGTTCATCAGCAGGGCCTTTGCTAAAATAAAATTTTCATGTTTTTGGAATGGTTCCCTGTGAGCTTCTGAGATCAAGATTACTCACCAGAATTACAGAGGTGTATTTCACAAAGCCAAATTTTAAGGGAATTTACATTAAGAGAAGTGAAGATCCATCCCATCAGTTTGCATTAGACCTCTCAGCTAATGCCTTGGAATACTCCAAAGCTAGGCTAACAATCCTTCATTTTTCCCAAATTGAGTTATATGAGGGGTCAGTCTTTATTTCTATACGAACTCATCACTGAAAATGAAAGACAGGGTATAGTCTTACGTGAGAAATCTTTCTCTGGCTGAAAGCAATATTTTGAGATGTATTTATCTCAAGGTTCTAAGAATTCCACTCCTGGAATCTTCATCCTGTGTAGAGAAACAACTATACTTGTGTGGTTTGGAGAATCATCCCATTTATGTATCCTGCAAACACAGCCCCTGACCATCTTGAAGTCTGTGTTATGAGGCTTATGCACAGCGCTTTCATTGTAATTAAAATATATTTCATATTGTGCAAATAATAGCCTTGGTTAATATAACCTTTTACTTTCCTAATTTATTCTAAATTTTACATGAAGATTTTCTTCATGATAATTGAAAATTAGAACACAACATCGTACCTGGTATGCACTTAAAAATAAGATTTTTCAAAAGGTTCTTATGATGAAGAGGGTGAATAACAA
Source organism: Fukomys damarensis (assembly GCF_012274545.1). Taxonomy (NCBI): domain Eukaryota; kingdom Metazoa; phylum Chordata; class Mammalia; order Rodentia; family Bathyergidae; genus Fukomys; species Fukomys damarensis. Next base: position 23,471,092 of record NW_022900918.1, on the reverse strand, counting down.
CAATTACTTTTTTGTTTGTTTTTCTTTATATTAGAGATTGTAAAGGAATGTAAGAAACCAGAGACATCCTGCCTCAACTTATTTTACGAAATAATCATCTTTGGTCTGCATTATGATGATATAAAAAAGCACAGAGGGAAATGTATTAGTTATGTCTTTGTATAAAAAGAAAAGAAAGAATAATGGAAGGAATAAATTAAAGCAGAAAGGAAAGAAAGAAGGAATGAGAAAGAAAGAAGAAAACAGGGAAGGGAGAAAGAAAGAAAGGAAGAAAGAAAGAAAAAAAGGAAGAAAAGGGGGAAAGCAAGAAGGAAGGGAGAAGGGATATCTAATTGACTTTAGTGGTGGAAAATGTGGGCATTTCTTTTGGTTTTGCTACTTCTCCATAGCAGAGATGTAAATTGTAAATTGGTTAGAACTAACAGGAAAACTTCTTGTTAAGTAGCACTTTCAAGACACAGGAGCATTTTAATTGTTCTCCAAAATTGCAAAGCAAAGTAAACCAGGTGATCTTTTAGCTAGATGTTACTGAACTTTGCTCATTGTCTTCAATTCAATGGCTATTAATTTTCTAATTGCTATATGTGAGTACTAAAATGGCAGAAATAGTCTTTTGGCAAAAGCATCCCAGTGTGTGGGAACCACACACACACACATACACACACACGCACAAGTAGAAAAAGTGTTGGTGTCAGAAAAAAATCTGACACACAGAAGAGTGTGTTCTGGAGAATCATGAGGAGAAACAGAGATAATTTAGAAGAAACACTGGCAGGAAACTTGGAGGCTCAGGAAGACCTCTGAGTATTGAACACAGCACTGATTTTCAAGTGGTGTGGGCTGCTGATGGAACTATTAGGCCCATGAAAGAAATCTTTGCAGCCCCTGCTGTTGATCCATCTGTAGAAAGTTTCATATGCCAGTTTCTTAATTAGGGTGGGCAGGGAAGGACATCCTGTTGAGATGAAGTCCATAGCACAATAAAGGAAGAAACTGTTTTTACTTATTGAGATCCTACCAAGAAATGTGTTAATTATCAAGAGAGAAGAACATTTTGTATATGCAGCAAGTGAAAGTCTTAACAAACATAATATTTGAGGTGATCATTGCAATTTTGAATTCAGTAGGGAAACAGTACAACCTACTGAGAATACTTATTGAACTAACTGCTCTAAATATATGTATTTGGCCTGTAACCTTCATTTATCTAAAATTCTGTTGTGCTAAAATATGATGAACATTTTCCTTTTCAGGCTAGAAAGGGCATTTATATATTACTTTCAAATAGAAAATTTCTAGTTTGGAGAAATTGAAGAATATTTTGAAATGAAAGGTCTACAAGACAAGAAATGCCCCAAAATACAGTATCTTTATGGCATAACTACAAAGTGTCCCTCAAAGACTCCCAATGTGAGAGATGAATAATGAATTCATAAGTGAACTGATTATTAGGAGATTGCGCTTAGTTTGTGCAGTCACTGAGAGCAGATCACTGAGCAGATCACTGAGAGTATGAAGGGTGTGTCTTTGCTCTGGCTCTCTTACTCTTTTGACATCCATAGGGTGTGCAGCTTTTTTTTGCAATGCCATTCCACCGTATGATTTCTACCATGGAGCCAGGCAATTCCGGACTGAAGTCGCTGATGTCGTGAGATAGCATAAACGCTCCTCCTTTGTATATGACAGCTAGTTTGCCTAGGCAAGGGAAAAAGACTGCTACTGTATCACGTACTAATCTTACAGAATATTTTCCTTTCTCGTTTGCCCATTCTTCTCTGTTTTCCCATATGTTGGTCACCTCAAAATAAGCCAGGATGAGGTACATTCATATTCTCCACCTCTCTATCGTTCAATGGCATTTTAATTACGTTCACTCTTTTCAATGATTTTTTCTCCTATTACATTTATCTATTGAATTAGATAGATACATTCATCTGCCTTTGTAATTCAAATAAACATGAAAGGTTATTTTTTGCATCTTTCTCTGACTATTTTCTTCTTTAAAACTTTTCTGTGATTATGTTTAAAATTCTAGTCCATATATTGGTATCTTTTGAAGTTGCCCTTTATAAATTAGCTTCATAGAAAGACTGGCAGGTTAGATTTTTAATTTGGTCTTCCTTACTAATATGTTCATTTCATGCTATTTTTAATAGTTGGAAAATAAAGCAATATCTCCTCTGAGTTAAATTTCTTTTAAAGTTACTTAGTTGATGACTAACAAACATAATACATTATGTTATTATATTATATATGCTATCACAATTGCTTTCAATTGACTATAAAGTTTATATGCACAAGTATATATAATAAATATATATTGATATGGGTAAGTTTTATTTCCTGGAGATACATAAGTTATATTTAGTAGATTTATACTAAATTCACAATTATATTACCTATGCAAACATAAATTGATCAATTGATATAGATATAACTTGATACAGATAAGTAGATATGTCATATTTTTTTTTTACCTGGGTCATCTTTTGTCATCTATAAAGTATCATTTTTAGCCTCATTGTGTCAAGAACACTTTGCCAATAGAATTTCTATGGCACATTTTCAGTTTATGTTTTTCCTTTGGAAGTCTATGTTTGCCTTCACTGACCCTATTTGATATTCAGTAAATAAATTTGATTATAGTTGATCTAGAATTTTGTAGAATTATATACTTACTTATTCATTTCCAATATCAAAATCATGATCATTTCAGGTGTTATTTTTTATTAAAAAGGAATTTCTTTTCCAAATCTTTATATCATCTTGCCAGATCTGATAACAACCCCTTATTTTTTACTCTGTATAACAAAGATGAAAAAAAAGTCTGAGTAATATGACACTGAAATTATTATGACAAAGAACAACATATAAATAAAAAACAAACTAGGTATACAATAATGCCATGTCCTAGTTCTGGCTACTGTAACAAAATGACACATTCTGTTGGTTTATACTTAAAGGAACTTTATTTCTTACAATTCTTCGTGTTACAAGCATGGTCAATCTCTGAAAGGAGCCCACATCTGGTTTCAAGCTGTGTTCTCTATAGAAGATATAGCATTTGCTAGTTCTCTGACCTCATCTTATATGGATACTAACGCAATCATGAAAGGTTCATTCTCATGTTTTAAAAGCCTCATTTCCTAAAGGTTCTACCTGCAAAAACTGTCCTACTAAGATTGGATATAAATTTGGCAATAAACAGATATTCAGAGCATATCATGCCTAATACCTATAGAAGATAGGTTCATGTTAGATGAATGTATCCATGGAAACAAAAAAGTTGACATTTTAACTATATCCAGATCAATGAGAAGATTACCTAAGAAGAACCCATCAAATATTGAAGAATGTATCCCAAATAGAAAAAAGCAACAAGGATATTGACCCAGAGTTTAACAATATATGGAAAGTCATATGAAGGTGTTCCAGTGTTTCTCAATCTTTTTATTACCCTTCTTTCTTATAAGTATCTTTTTCAGAAATTTGTTTTACTTAAACACCACTTTGGTCACGTTTTACAGATGAAGATTTTGCTATGTAGTGTTAAGCTCTGGAGACTTAAAAACCATTATGATATTGAAGGAATTTGCCCCTTCAAGAACCAATCTTAGCCATAATGTGAACAACAATATTACCCTTTTAATAATGTGATACATTCAAATACAATTTTCAGCATGTAAGATTTTTGAGAAGGAATGGAAACTGGGAAGATTTTAAAACATCCAGATATCACAGAAACCAATGAAATATCTCAAGATTTGTTGAAGTCTGTGAGTAAAGATTCAGTTTCAGAAAGTGGGGGAAACAGAGGGTAACAGTTTAAGAGCACAGAAAAATAGAAGGGCAGATTAAGAGCAAAATACGACAAACATTTTTACTATACTGTGGAAGAGGTGAATATCAAGTGAGATTAATTTTACTCCAAGAAGAATGTTTTAGAATTATTCATAATAATATACTATTTTAGTGCATTGGACTTGCTTACTTACAAGATTATATACCTATCAAAATCATCTATAGTGGTAATGATGATTTTTTTTTAATTCTCAGTATTGAAAAGATTATGTGAACTCAGGTTCCACTACAGTTTGCCATGTTGTTATCCTCCTCCTGGGTTGTACCTCCTTGCCAGTCTAAACCCACTGGCTGCTGGCAAAACTCAACCAAATTGTGAAAAACAATACAAGCACTTACCTGAACGTGTAGATTTGTGAATATATTCTGGCTTAGTATAGTGTCTTGATTTAGGTCACGTAAATATAACTTAACTTCTCAATTTTATCCTACAACTGTGAGAATTATTTGCATGCCAATCCTTTTGTAATTGCAAAACATTTCAAATAAAGGTTTAGGAAATTGTAATAAATAACATTTATTTTTCTCCATAGGAGCAATTATTTTCTGATCTTCATTCATTTAATGGCATTATGATAGATTTTTATTTCTAGGCACTTTTCCAGGCTTTGTCAACCCCTGATATTAATGAACAACTCATTCCATATGCTTAAGCATATTCAGAAATAACAACATACTAACGATAATGACCTAGATTGCATGCTTTTCCTTTACACTAGACAATTTTAGACTTCAGGATTTCTGAAAGTGCATCAAGAGTACCTGGATCCACGGAGATCAAGGTCATCCCTGGGGCTACTTTGTGCTGGTGCTGGAGGCCGAGGCTACACAAATAAACGATGTTACATGGGGTCTGGACCGATCTGACATTTTTATAGTGCAATAATAATGAGTACAGATTGTAGCACTCAAGAAACCTAGGCTCTCTTATAATATTTATTTTTTTTAGCTAAATATCCTCAGTGTAGATTTTGGTTAGAAATATGGGGAAGATGACAGAGAAATTCATGAAACTTTCTATTATCAGATCTCAGTAGGTTCTATAATGGGAGGTCAAACAGTGACAGAGAAAAAGAAAAGAGGGTGTTAATGACAGTTAAAAAGTATACCAATAACTACTAAGACTATCTAGAGTAATAGTTGTATGTGGTGTGTGTGTGTGTGTGTGTGTGTGTGTGTCAGAAACAGAGAGAGAACTGAGGAGAAAACACTTATAGCTACAAATTACATGAATATATGCACACTACTATTTTGTAATTACTGATAATCTCCCAAAGAAAAACAAAACCGGCATCTCTGTTTTACTTCACATGTATACATGTTATCTTACAATGGGAAATTTCTTACGTAATTTAACAATATTTAGTTATTATAACAATTCATAGTGTAACCTGTCAATTTGATTTAAATTGAAGTTAATGGAAGTTCTATGTTTGCTACCTAAGATAGTAATTGTTTTTGCAGTAGGTTTCTGGCAAAATTTGCCCCTTAAATTTTTGAACCATTATTATTCTACACAGTGCATGTTTATTGTTTTAGTAGCACCAATTAACATGTTTAAAAGAGATCTCAAAATTGCATGCTTAATAATTTTAAGACTCTTGCTACTGAGTTTATTAGAGTAAAAACACATACCATCTACTGCAATGAACTAATTACACAAACATTTTCCCTGTATTTCTATTCACATCAGTTTCTCTTTCCATTGCTCTTAGTGCTTTCTTTATTTTGTATTCTTCTATGCCATTCTCTTCCACCTGCAGTTTAAAACAATTCCCTTGTAGTATTCTCTCATCTCTTCACTATGAATTAGTTTGCTTCTTTTTTACATATCACTTTATGATTCCTTGTTGTGCATTTCACTTTCTCATTTTTAAGTAGTCATTTTTTTTTATTCATTGCTACACTGCCATTAAACATTCTCCTTTTTTTTCCATCCTTAATTCTATTCTCCAGTAAAATTAGGAAACACTGAAGCAAGAGGAAGGACTTTTAAACTTTCCTATTGTCAAAATGAAATGTACAACATTTTGCAAAATGTTTGGCACATATATTCTGATAAATATTCACTAAATTTTTTCTTTTGCTATACATTAAGTTTGGAACAGTAGGTCTATTTAATACCTTATTCAGTGTAAAACTTGTGCAAGACACTACGTTAATACAATAAATTAAGCCTCTTCCTTTTCTAAAAGGAATTTATCAGCCTACAATTATAACGTATTTCTCCAACCACAAACATATTAATTCTAAATCATACTTACATAGTTGAATACAGTCCTGTTGAAAAATTTGTGTCATAAGAACTTTTTGCATTCCAACTTCAATTTTTAATATGGTCTCTGAAAATTAATTCAGAAAAATTGGTTAGAAGCTTGGCTTCTGGTTAGTTCTTTTATAAAAATAATTAATTCTAGTACTAGTGACTACTATTCTCACACATGGGTTCTGACTGCATTTGCTACCAGCAGTCACACATCCATGTTCTAAGGGACAGTCATTAGATTCTACTTTGGTTTGGTGGCTAGGAGGGTGGCCTGGAGTTATCTGAAAAAATAGGATGCGAATTTTGTAAGCATTCATAAACAAGCATATACTGATATAAGAAAATGAATTAGGCAAAAAATAAAGCCGAAGTTAAAGCTTGCCGGGAAAATGTGTTTTAGTCTATGTCAAAACAAATGCCTTAACTCCTGTTACAAAACGTAGACCTTGGAATTGATATGTTCAATTTTACCTTTAAAAAGATGATAACCACTGATGGATCTTCCCAACATTTCCAAACCTTTGTCCACTTTGTCAATTTAAAAATCTAGAAAAATAACAGAAATGAAACAACAAAAAATAAAACAATGAAAGTAAAAATACGAGCAAGCAACTGGTTACTCTCCTCTCCCTGGCAAAGTAATACTGGAGTAGAACAATAGACAAAATCAGTCATCTCCAGGTTGGCTTCTTTGTGTGGTTTAGGCATTACATAAAGGGATTTATCCACACATGAAATGTCCCGGATAGGATTTTTCATAAACTATATTATAGCAGCTGGAACTACCTTCTAAAACCACAAGCTATGACCAAGCCTGTACTAATTAAGGAGGATTTGGCAGAGAGATGCACGCCTACTTTGAACGCAAGCCAGTCTTTGGGATATTACATGCATGAGGAAACAGATTTAGCTGCAGAACTTATGAGTAATTTGAGTTAATCAGCAAGCTCAGAGTATTTACCAGGTTGTAGCAAACAGGTTTATTTCAAGCATT
>NW_022900918.1:23447422-23463674 GCF_012274545.1 Fukomys damarensis | reverse complement strand
ATATATATTTAAGCAAGATGTCAATGATTTGATATCAATTAATCACTGGAGTTATACAGAAATAAATTAATGTTGAATAAGAAGTTTCATGTGTCTGAGAATTGTAGAAACACAGAATTATGAATTTTAGCTTTCACTTTTAAGATCAAAATCAGGTAACAGAAAGGCTAACTTTTCTTTGCCAAAATTCACTTTTGGCCCTAGTTAGAGGGCAAAATGTCCTAAGAAATATATCATTCCAACCGGATATAGAAAATTCCAGAAGAGAATTAATTAAAATACCAAATTATTTCAAAATATATAATGTTTTAAATGTTATTATAACTTTAAATGTGCTAACAATTTTAACTGGAAAAGACTGGAAGTGTTTTTCACTGTTTTTGTGGAATCTGGACATTTTAGTGATTTGTTAATAGTTTCACAAAGTTTGTTTGTGCTGTTGTTGTTTTTTTTTGTTTTTTTCTTTTGCAAAGTTCTTTTTAAATAATGGGTTGTACCAAACATTCTCTCAGATGATACTGTCAAAACTATGGAATTGGGGATTGCTGCAAAATTAAACACAAAATTCAAATAAACTTTTGCCCAACAGCTTTGTAAACAATGGATTAAATGAATGGTCAAGGATCTTGTGATTGAGCTTTCAGCATGTTCTGGCAAAAATAGACATATTTCTTACTCTTACTTTCCTAGAGTAAGAGGACCACGTGCCTTCACTGTGTATGAATGTTACAACTACATGTTAAAGCACAAAGAGCACTATAATGAATGTCAGTCACTTTTGAGCTTCTGCTATTATTACAGAATCAAAACAATACTGCATACCATGAACTAAAGGTTTCTAAAATCATCACTTCAGTGCCAATATTAGAATTTTCAGTAAAAATAAACATCATTTCATAAAACAATGTGTACCTTAGAAATTATGTAATGTTTTTGCATACAAAGAAATTGGATATGATATTACATTTCCTTGAGAGATATATTATTGCAATTCCAAAGTGAATCACTTGCAAGGTGAAGAATTTTGTTTTAAATTATTCACCTGAATTTAAATTAACATTTTGGAAAGTTAATTTTTACATACAGAATATGCTGTGCAAAGAAAAACAGATTTCAATTTCTAAACAAGATAGAATAGACATATTTCTCAGCATTTTTATGTTAAATATAGCTAAAAATCTAAAACCACCCAGAAAGGTGTAAAGAAGATGGAAGGTTAGGTAAGGACCATGTTCCTAAGGAACATAGCAGCATGCACCCCGGAATTCAACCTAAAAAACACAATAGGCAAAAGAGAAAAACTAATGTTTTTTCAAAATCTCAAAGTAAACCCTGTTCTATTGTGCCAGTGGGGCAGAAAAGAAAGAGCATTGCAAGGCAGAACATTTTAAAATAATGATTGTCTTCCTCTCACTGACTACTATGAGAAGAACTACTCGGAAAAGGCTGCATGCGGACAGGAAACATCCACTCCTCGCCATGGCTGTAAGGAGAGGCCTCCTCCATTCCTCACTGGGGCAGCATGGAGAAGAGGCCTAGTGGAAAGCCTGTAATTTCATCTGCACTGGAAAGTAACATCCCTCCCCCTGCCCAACCTGTAGTGGGCCATATTTCCCAGCTGTTAAGAGGTGGCCTTCTCTTGCCCTCTAAAGTAACACAGGATGTGTTGGAAGGTAGTAATTCACCCTCTTCAAAGGGTGAAGACATGAATTTCCTTTCTACATTTTCTACAGATGTTTATGATTAAATAAAAAGAAAAAGTTAAAACAAAAAAAAAGGAAAGAAAATTTTAATGTTTGCTCAAGTAGGACTTCCAATAAATTGCAAGAGGCCAGTGAAATGAAATGGAGGACAGAAATGAGTCCAAAGAGAGACATTCGACTAGTTTTTGACAAGAACCCCAAGTTACAGTGGAGAAAATTGGATAGTCCCTTCAGGAAATTATGCCAGAAAACCTAGTTTTCCATATGCAAAATAACTAAATTAGACAATGATCTTACACTACTCACAAAAATCAAGTCAAAATGAATAAAAGACTTGAGCATAAAGCCTGAAACCATAAAATTCCTAAACTATACTTGAACACTGGCTTTGGAAATGATTTTTTTGGTCACCACACGAAAGTTTAGGCTATACCAGTAAAAATAAATAAATGGGACTACCTCAAACTAAATGCTTCTGCACAATAAAGGAGAGAATAAAATAAAACTACAACCTGTGGGTTGAGAAAAATGTGTGCAAACTGTATCTGGAACGGATCTAATAGCTAAAATGTACAAACTACTAGTATAAATTCAACAGCAGTAAAACTATTAAAAATGGTAAAAAACCTGGAATGTTTTTCAAAGAAGACAGAGATTGTCAACAAGTGTAAGTAAAGGAGCTAAACACCATTAAATATCAGGGAAATGCAAATTAAAAACTGCTACTAGACTTCTTCCCATAACCCTTATAATGTCTGATTTCCTAAATAGTCAATATGACAAATGTTGGCAAAGATAAAGAGAAAAAGAACCCTTCTACACTAGTGATGGGAATGCAAATTAGGATCACCAGTATGGAGTCGCCTTAATATTTAAAAATTCTAGCATATAAAGAGTGTCAGCAAACTCTAAGCAGTAAACCAGATTGATTTGGGGCTTACAGCATTTGTTTTCTTCTTTCAAGTACCAAAGTCCAGCAATATTCAATGTTAAAAAGAAAACAGTATTTGATTCACTTTCTATCTTTTGAACTGTTTATAAGAGAAGAGCAAGTCTCATAAAAGGTAATCTTCCATTACAAGAGGTAAAGCTCCAGTACTTTCTTAACCACGAATGAATAACAGAGCAGTGGGTACATGAAGAAAACCAGCAAATAGAAAGAAAACCAAGACATAAATAAAAACTTTTACAAATTTTATGGAAAAAAAGGTAATCAGGGGAAAATGAAAAATGATGGCAGGCTTGGTGGTGCATGTCTGTAATTCCAGCACTTGGGGAGGTGAGGCAGGAGGATCACCCTGAGTTTGAGGCCAGTTGGCTACATCGTGGTTTGGAGGGCAGCCTGAACTGTACAGCAAGATATCGTCTCAAAAAACAAAATAACATTATTTTTAAACATTTAAGGCATTAATAGCAAGGATTAAGATTCATTATATACAAATATAAATTGCAATGAATATAATCATTAAGTGCAGAAAACATGTAATAAACAAAATTTTTAAAACAGTAATTTATGTTCTCAGTCATGCTGGAAAGAATATGATATAAAATAAAATGACATAAAAAGATATTCTCTAGGAAGTTAAAATTATGACTTATAAGATCAACTAATATCAAAAGAGTGAAAAAAATGGAATACTAATCCAATACTGGTGGAATACATTTCTGTGTGTTTCTTCTTGTTATTTTGTGTTTGTGGTACGAACACTTAATGTGAGACTTAGCCTATTGATAATTTTTCTAAATCCACAGTTCGGTGTTGTTGAGACATTTCCATGTACAGCAGATCCCTAGCACTTCTTATTGGTCTTGCACAACTAACTTTTCATACCTGTCGCACAACAGCTGTGCACTTTCTCTGCACAATCGCTCAGAACCACCAATCTACACACAGAATCTGTAAGTCTGATCGTTTTAAATACCTTATATGAGTAGAATCATAAATTAGCTTTTAGAAAATTAGAAATAATAAGACAATAAGAAACATGTTTTAGGTTCTCTAAGTTGCTAACTCATGTATGCATTTTTATTATCTCAATCTTGTTCTATAAATTCACAGATGCACTGAACCATTGCTTGTAGGAGAGATACACAGTTAGGCTTGTGTGATCCTACAATCAAAATACTTTTTTTTTTCATTAAGTTTATTGGTACCTTTGAGGTATAGAGTACAGTTGCATTCATCATTGGGGTCTTGTACCTTTACATGATGTATCTTGCTTCTTTTTTCCCCATTCCTCTGCCCTCCCTTCACACTTTCCATCTTTCCCTATTTACAAAGACATTGTTTCCATTTTTTACTTTTCTCCTATTTTTTCTTTTCCTTTCCCTACCTTTCCCACTTCCCCTACTCCAACAAGAAATACACAAGTAATTTTGTTTTATGTGTACTTATGATTAAGCATATCTTACTATATACATAATTCATTTACACAAATGAACTAGTGACCACCAATACTACATGCATGTAAATTCTGACTGAGCAAATCCTATATAATGCATGTATCTACTCTGTGAAGCATATTAGGTTTCTTGCAGATAGAAAAGCTCAACATCATGTCAGCATTATTCTCATGGGCCATTTTAAATTGTGGAAGCACTGGAGATATAGCTCAGTGGCACAGTGCCTGCCTCGAAAGGGCAAGGTCTTGAGTTTGATCTCCAGTACTAGAAAAAAAAGAATAGTAAAAGCACTACAAAAGGGGCAAAATTGTGAAAAAATGTGACAATAAGTGTATTATGGAAGGGAATCTTATTTATGAGAGCTGAAACAAAAGAAACAGTTTTACCTTGTGGGACCTCAGCTGAGAACTTTTGCATGTCAAAAATTGACCACAAAAGTACTGCTAATATTTAGTAGATTACAAACACATTTTATATAGTAGGCAAATTGCAAATAAACAATCCTTGAGGATCAAGTAATAATTTAAAAATTATAAATTTGCATCTTAAAACTATTGTAGTATAAACTGTACAAACACAAACACAAATGTTTTGTCTTGGGGCTTCCATTCTTACATTTTGAAAAGGTATAAGAAATAAAAATGAAACATTTGATTTATGATTTTGATGAAGTTAAGGAATATGCTATTTTCTTCAGTTTCAAAGTACTCCTCACAAGCTAGAGAAAACATTGCTCGAGGGCAAAAAAAAATAGTTTTCTCAAACAGAAGACCCAACATTTATTTTCCTTTTTTAATGAGAACTTTTATCTTTACACACCAACTGAAAAATGCATAATTTAAAAAAAATATTTAAAGGTGTTACTTATTATGTTGAAAGCATGATACCTCAAAGTCACATGAAGAAGGACCTGTGTGATGATGGGCAGAAGATTACCAAAAAAGAACCAGCAACCATGAATGAGTATATAGAAATGGAAATTAGTGGCCAGAGTGCTATAGGAAACTTTGATTTCAAAATTGGTACCTGTATCATTTTACATTCAAAAACTACTTGACAATTCTATGAAACAGTTGCTACTCAATTAGAACTCAATTATATGTTAAATGGACTAAATGCCATTTCATTTGCACAGAGGAATCTTTAGTAATGATTAATGGAAATTTAATCAAATATGAGTTGAGAAGCTCAAATGTATTCTACAATAAAATATGAATGAGTTATATTGGTACTAACTAGATCCATTATCTAGATCACGATGCTGATGAGGTCAAGTTTGAGGGTTTGATCCTTATCCACCACATCAAACAAAAAGACTATTATGTAGAGTAACAGATGGCATCTCATAATCAGCTTTTCACCTTATAAATGCACCCCTCTAACCACAATAGAACAAAATGACTATGAATAAGGAAAATTACTCAAATTAGGTAAAAATATGTTAGGCAGCAATTTTGTTTAACAATCTAAAGAGCAACAGTTGAATGGATTTGCAAGTATATAGATTCTTAAGACCCATAAATCCAAACAGCTACATTTGCTTCCATAGGAGGGAGATGAGATCTTTATTTCACTTTCTTCATTGCCCACATCAACTTATTTTTCCAAACTTTTGATAATTGTAGAATATTTAAGTGATATAGAAGAAAATGGCTTAAATGTGTACATTTTATCTAAATGAAAATAAAATTTAGTTTATCTCAAATGTAATATATTGCTTATAAATATAGGACTTCAATAGAATAGCAAATTTGTGCTACTTATTTGTAAATGGCATATTACTGTGCTCTTTGACGTTTTACTCACATTCTATTAGGTTTTTATTTAGTTTATACTATTAAAAATGACTAATGCACCAAGTTATTTTCTAAGACATCAAAAACTGAAATATTTATGAAGATATTCTTATACTCTTTCCTACGAGTCATATTGTGCTACAAGAACCTCAAGTCCATTTCCTTATCTTCTAATTTTAATACTGACCTTCCAATTTATCTGCCTAATTATACCAAATTCCTAGAGTTCTAACATTAGTAGGGAAACAAAAAAGCATGGCTAATTCCATTATTACCTAGTGTTTAATGAATGCATTTTTTTCAGTAAAATATATTCTGGTTGTGTGCATATTTGACCTTTAGGCTTATAATTTCTTCACAGTAAAACAACAGATATAAATTACTTTCGATTATTATATAATTATAGAAATAAAGAAAAGCTAACATGTAGTTTTTATCCAAAGCCCTATTGAATATGCTGCATCTGTGATAAGTACTGAAGATGACACTTGTACAATGTCATGACATCCTGTTGACATTTATGTCATTATAAGGGGAAAAATATCACAGTCACATTTAGCTTGGTTTCATACAAGTCTTTGGATAGTGACATGCCTTATAAAGTTTGTGAATGCAAAGTCTTATCTTCTTTGACAAAATAAAGGTACTGAGCTATTAAGTCTCATTTTAGACACCCACTGAGAAAATGGTCTGCTTTTCAACTTGCCTGTCTCAAAGGGACAAAGGGAGAGATGAGATGTAAAAACTCAAAGTTATGTATCAAAGAACTTGAGCAATGCATACTGGATTTTAAACTCAAGGAAAAATAACATTTTTTTTTAAATAAACATTATTAATGTAATACCTAACTATCTAAGCTACTCTTTCATTAACAGTTCCAGTTTGGAAAATGAATCTTCGGTGTTAGTTTTCTTTTTTTTTTATCTTTATGGTCTACAACTGAGCTTACTAGTATTTTAGACTTAAACACTGGTGTTTTAAAATACGTCATGACAAATAGCCCTAAACGAATTATAAGATTCTTTTATTCATCAAGTTTATTGGCACATTTTAGGTATACAATATGATGACATTCATCGTTAGAAATTTGTACCTTTATGTGATATATTTTTAATCTTATTTTCCCCCAATTCCCCTGCCCTCTCTTTAACCTGTCTTACCCTTCCCTATTTACAAAAGATTGTTTCAATTTTTTTCTTATTTCATATTTATTCCTTTTCCCAACCCTTCCACTTGCCCTTCCCCTTTCCCTTTGGATATCTTCTTCATATTTCACATTATCTATTATACATTTTTATCATCATTTATACTTTCAGTTTCTCACACCAGAGAAAGGGTATTTACATGTGTGTCCTATTTATTTCACTTAAGAATATGTCCTCAATATGCATCCATTTAGCTATAAATGTCTGTAGTTTCTCATTCTTTATGTCTGAGCAGTTCTCCATTTTATTAAAAATAAAAACAAAAACAAAGAACATTTCATCAGTCACAAGTTGATGGACACTTGGGTTGTTTCCAACATTTAGCCATTACAAACTGAGACATTTTTAAATTTAGGTTTGAGTATATTTTCCAAAGACCTAAAAAACCATTTAAATGGATGTTAAGATGTTACATGCATTATAAATTTTCTTTAAAATTTATAATTTATAATTCAAAAGGTGTGCTATCATAATTATTTCTAAAATAGACAATAGACTTAGTTGAACATTAGTTAATTTTCTACATTAGTTCAGTGTGTGCCAAATTTAGGAAGATACACAAAAACTTGTTATATTACTCATCTTCTCATCATTAGGACAAAACACCTCACCTGAAGCTGTTTGCTGGAGTGGGATCAGGACGCAGACAGTGAAAGGAGGAGCAAATATAAGAATATAGCTTCCAAGTCATATCTCCTTCCACCACCACCTCCAACTCCTAGCTTCAGATCAAAAGCTACCTCTGAAATGAGACATATGAGAGAAACTTTAGATTGAAAAAATCATTCCACCCCTGCTCTACAAAGGCATATGTCCATCTCATTTTTGCAAAACACATCTCTAAGCCCATCTCTAAAAGATACCTAAGTCTTAACAGTTTCAACATTGTTGAGTGGTCCTTGCTCAAAATCTCCTCTGAGACTCAAGGCAAACACTTAGCTGTGAGCTGCGCAAGAAGCAAAAAAGAAAGGTAAACACTTCCAAAATGAAATGATACATTCCCATTCTGAAAGGGAGGATGAATAGATATCTGAACAAAGCACGACTGAAACCCAGTGGTGCAAACACTGAATTCTGTATTTGCATACTCAATATCCAGGGTAGGCTACAGGTGAGATATCAGCTCCAAAAGGCATTGTCAGTCCTTTCCCTATGAACTCATTGGTTGCTTTTCTCTTAGATTAGTTTCACACAATGCCTGTGGCCTTGCATAGCACATGTTAGATATTCTTGGCATATTCAACTTCCTGGGGTCTCCACTGCACCTTTGTTTTTTTGTTTTTGTTTTTGAGACAGGTTCTCACTATGTAGTTCAGACTGACCTGGGACTCACTGTGTAGCCCAGGCTGGTCTCGAACTCACAGTGATCCCCCTGCCTCAGCTTCCCGAGTGCTGGGATTTCAGGCCTGTGCCACCACGCTTGGCTTCCACTGCACCTTTCGATTCTCAGTCACACTTTCACATACTGTTTTTTCATGGTCTCTTCTTGGGGACTGTGGACCTATCATACATTTTTTTTTTCCTGACTTCCCACACCTTCTGAGATCTGGGTGGAAGCCTCTATGGTCAAATAACTCTTGTATTATGCATGACTCAAAAACTACCACAATGTGGATGACACTAGTTCTGCCACTGACTCAAACAGTAGCCTACTCTCTGCTGAGTCTGGAACAGATTCTCAACTGGGGATACACTGCCCTAGGTGGTTCTGAATGAGCAAGCATCCTAAGGACTATTCTCAAATGAGAATTTTTTAGTTCTCCTGTGAGAGAAGGGGCCTGCTGATTTCTGATATATCTGTGAAGTATCTTTCTTCTTTGCCTTGTACACAGCACTTGGCATCTTTTTAAGGTTAAACTTTTCAGCAACCATGAGCTCCTTTGTCCAAATGTGCAGGCACTTTCTTTGTAGCGAAACTTCAGACTTCTCCAATTATTCAGTTCTGGTATTTGCTCCTGATTATCACTGTACATATGGCTAAAAATAGTCAGCCATAATCATATTAGAGACTAAACATTGCAATAGTTTGAAATTTATTTCACCAGACAAATTTTCTCACTTCCTTTAATGCTAGACATTCGCAAAAATCTCGGGACATGGACAAAACAGAAATTTTCAGCTATAGCTTAACACATATCGCCAATAGTCCAAATATTCAGCCTAAACCTCAAGGGATTGGAATTTACTATGTACATTCCTGTCAGCATTCTGGTCTCCCAAGCTCTGGTCTGTATCACTCATCCAGCACTACTTATAATATTCCACGGATTTTGTAAGCTGCATCTGCAAACCTATCCAAGCTTCTCTTGCATGCCACTTCTACTTCCTAATCATGTGGTCAAGAGTTGTAACAGCAATGACCACACTATGGGTACCAATGTTCTATGTTAGTCTCTTTCTCTTGTGATTTATTTTCTAAAGTGGTTTGTCACAGTGACAGATAGATAGCAAATAGTACCCTATTCCTGAAATCTTACCTCTTGTAGCATCTTTTCAAATAAGGGTGGAGGAAGGGGTCACGAATGAGGACCCATCCTTCCAAGTCATGACGCCAGTGAAACACCCCTGACAAACAGGCCTCGTTTCCGATCATGGGACTTTTAGTGGACATTTTTGTCTAAACCATAAGAGAAGTACATAACAAAACATGAGTCGTTGCCCATATATAAAACAACTGATTCAAATTGCATAAATCCTCATTTCTCTTTGCCAGCCACTCACATTGTCTTTAAAAAATTTAGATAAAGCGAATGTTGCCTCATAGAGACACATACCTAGCAAAGTGACTTACAATTGAGATACTGAATTATATTCTTTTTTTCCAATAAGTTTATTGGTATGTTTTAGGTATATAGCACAGTTACATTCATCATTGGACCTCGTACCTTTACTTGATGTATCTTGGTTCTTATTTTTTTCCACATTGCCTTACTTTCCCTTTACCCATGCCACTCTTCCCCATTTCCCCCCCTCAGGTTTTTTTTTTTTAATTGAGTTTATTGGTACATTTTAGGTATGCAGTACAGTTACATTCATCACTGGGTTCTTGTACCTTTACATGCCAGGTCTTCGTTCTCATTTTTTCCCCTTTTCCCCACCCTCCCTTCACCCCTTCCCCTCCCCACCTTCAAACACTTTAATTCCATTTTTACATTTTCTCATTTTTTTTCCTTTTCCTTTATTCCCCCTTCCCTATTCTTCAAACTGTCCCTATAACTTTGGTCCTTTTCTTCCTATTTGCTAACGCTTCCCCATTTTACAAAGACTTTGCTTCCATATTTTTCGCATATATTTTCTTTTCCATTCTTATCTTTCCTCTACCCATCCCACTTCCCCTAATCCTCTAGGCATTTTCTTTCTATTATACAGCATCAATTATACATGTTGATCCTTATTTACTCTTTTAGTTTTTCATATCAGAGAAACTATTTGGTATTTACACATGTGTATCCTATTAATTTCACTTGAGTATGGCCTCAATGTGCATCCACTTAGCTATAAATGCCTCTAGTTTATTATTTGTTATGGCTGAGTAGTACTGCATTATATATAAATTTTTTCTTTATCCATTCTCCACTTGATGGGAAATGGAGCTGTTTCCAAGTTTTACCTATTACAAAGTGTGCTGCTGTAACATGTGTGAGCATATATCACTGAGGTATGATATTTTTAATTCTTTTGAGAAGATACCCAGCAGAGGGATGGCTGGGTCAAATGGGACTTGTAATCCTAGATGTTTGAGTTATCCCCATATGGATTTCCACAGAGGTTGCACCAGTTTGCATTTCCACCAACAATAAAGAAGGGTTCCTCTCTCCCCACAACATTGCCAGCATTTGGTATTGGCTGATTTCTTGATAGCAGCCATTCCTTCTGGACTGATGGTGGAATCTCAGTGTTGTTTTCTTCTGCATCCCTCAAATGACCAGTGATGGTGAACATTTTTTGATATGTTTTTTTGCTGCTTTTACATGTTTGTCTGAGTAATGTCTGTTCATTTCAGCTGACCATTTTTGAATTGTGTCTTTATATTTGAGGGGTCTGATATTTTTAAGTTCTTTATATATTCTAGATAATAGTCCTTTGTCTGAAGATCAGCTGATAAAATTTTTTCCCACATTGTAGGTTGCCTCTTAGCTCTGTTGGTGGTTTCTCTTGCAGTGCAGAAGCTCTTTAAAAAGATTAGATCCCAGTTGAAGATTCTTTGTACTAGTTTCCATGCTACTGAGGAATTGTTCAAAAAGCTTCTGTACTTCAAAAGAAACCATTAGCAGAACTAAGAGACAATCTACAATGTGGGAAAAAATTTTTACCAGCTGTACCTCAGACAAAGGACTATTATCAAGGATATATAAAGAACTCAAAACAATCAGTCCCCCCAAATATAAAGACCCGATCCAAAAATGGGCATCCGAAATGAACAGACATTTCTCATACAAAGAAGTGAAAGCAGCAAGAAAATATATGAAAAAATGTTCCACATCACTGGTCATTCGAGAGATGCAGATGAAAACAACACTGAGATTCCACCTCACCCCACAAAGAATGGCTGCTATCAAGAAATCACACAATAACAAATGTTGGCGGGGTTGTGGGGAGAAAGGAACCCTCCTCCATTGTTGGTGGGAGTGCAGACTAGTGCAACCACTATGGAAATCAATATGGAGATACCTCAAAGAGCTTGGACTGGAGGTTCCATTTGACCCAGCCATCCCTCTGTTGGGTCTCTTTCCAAGAGAACTAAAAGTATCATATCACAGAGAAGTATGTGCACCCATGTTTATAGCGGCACAGTTTGTAATAGCTAAATCTTGGAAACAACCTATTTGCCCATCCGTTGGAAACTGGATAAAGAAGATGTGGTTTTTCTATACAATGGAATATTACTCAGCCATAAAGAGCGAGAGAATAGATTCATTCATAGGAAAATGGATAGATATTGAAGATATACTCCTAAGTGAAATAAATAAGTCCCACATGTGTAAATACCAAATAGTTTCCCTGGTGTGAATATTCTGCAACAATGCATAAGATTCTAATAAGATTACTGACATTTAGAAATGGGAGGAAAGGAGCTAAAGGTGTAGGGAAGGTGTGATACGTAGGGGAAGAACAAAAAGGGAAAAGAAAAAAAATGTGAGAGAATGAAAAGATGAAAATAAAGTGTTTGTAGATGGGGAGGGGAGGAGGGGGTGAAGGGAGGGCAGAGGTAAGGGGAAAAAAATGAGAATCAAGACTTGCCATGTAAAGGTACATGATCCCAACAATGAATGTAACTGTACTGTATCCCTAAATGTACCAATAAACTCAATTAAAAAAAAAAAAAAAAAAAAAAAAAAGCTTTTACCTACTCCAGTGTCTTCAAGAATTCTACCTACCTTAGCTTCCAGCAAGTAAAGAGGGTATCATTTCCTTCAGTGAGGATGGTTGGCTCCTTTGTCAAAAATGATGTAGCTGAGTATGTCTGGAATTGTTTCTGCATCTTCTAATCTATTCCACTGATCATCTGGTCTGTTTCTTTGCCAGTACCATGCTAATTTTATCACAGTGGCTTTATAGTATAGTTTCAAGTTGGAAATGTGGCATACCCTGCCATGTCTCTGTTGCCCTGCATTGTTTTTGCTATTCTAGGTCTCTTCTGATTCCAAATTATTTTGGGATTATTTTTCTCTAATTCTGTGAAATATACTGTTGGAATTTCGAAAGGGATTGCATTGAATCTGTATAGTAGTTGTGTAAGTACGGACACTTTCATTATATTGTTTCTTCCTACCCAGGAACAAGGGAAGTCTTTCCATTTTCTTATATTATTTTCAATCTCTTTTTTCAATGTCCAAGTTCTCAATGTGGAGGTCTCTTGCTTCCTTCATTAGATTGATTCCTAGATATTTCATTTTTTATGCAATTGTGTAAAGATATTTCCCCTAATTTCTCTCTTAGCTGGTCTATTATTTGTATACAAGAAGGCTATTGATTTTCAGCTATTGACCTTGTATCCAGCTAATCTACTCAATCTGTCAATTAAGTTTATAAGTTTTTTGGCAGAGTTTCTTTGTTCTTCTACATAAAGTATCAAATCATTAGCAAATAATGACAGTTTTACTTCTTCCTTTCCTATCTTTATTGTTTTTATTTCTTTCTCTTGTCTAATTGCTATGGCTAATGTTTCCAAACTATATTGAATAGGAGTGGTGATAGTTGACAAACTTGTCTAGCTCCTGATTTTAAGGTGAAGATTTTCAGTTTTCAAATATTAAGTATGATGTTGGCTGTTGGTTTTTCATAGATAATCTTTACCAAGTTGTAATAAAGACCATCTATTCAAATTTTCTGCAGGAATTTTGTCATGAATTCGTGTTGAATTTTGTCAGTTGTTTTTTTCTGCATCTATTGAGTTTATCTCATGGTTTTTGTCCTTGACTCTGTTAATATAGTGCTTTACATTTATTGATTTACATATGTTGCAACATCCTTGCTTCCCTGAGATAAATCCTACTTGGTCAGTGTATTTAATCTTCTTGATGACCCTCTATATTTTGTTTGCCAGTATCATACTAAGGGTTTTTGCATCTATGTTCATTAATGAGGTTGGCCCAAAATTTACTTTTTTGGGTTTTTTTTCCCCCTGGTTTTTAAATCAAAGTAACACTTGGATCCAGGAAAGAATTAGGAAGTATTGATTTCCTTTCAATTTCATTGAAAAATTTAAAGAATAGTGGTGGTATTTCTTTTGTAAATGTCTTGTAGAATTCAACAGTGAAGCCATCAGGACCTGGGCTTTTCTTTGTTGGTAAATTTCAATTACAATTTCAATTTTACTGATTGCAATCAGGGTGTTCAGAATTTTTATATCTTCTTTGTTCAACTTTGTCAATTCATATGTTTCTAGAACTCTGTCCTTTTTTTCTGTGTTTTCCATGTTATTAGAGTATAGGTTCTCAAATTAGATATTGATGATGATCTGAATTTCTGTTGGATCTGTTGTGACTTCACCTTTTTGTATGCTATTTGCATGGATTTGAGCCTTTTTTCCCCATTTTTGATAAGGTTGGCTAAGGGTTTATTGGTTCATTTAATCTTTTGAAAAATCAACTCTTTGATTCATTTATATATTTTTGTATAATTCTCTTAGTCTCCATTGCGTTAATTTCTGCTCTGATCTTTATCATTTCCTCCCTTATATGAGTGTTGGGTTTCTCTTGCTCTTCTTTTTCTAGGAGCTTAAGATTCACCATTAGGTTCTTTGTTTGAACTTGCTCTGTTTTCCTAGTGTGGGCATTCACTGCTATGACTTTCCCATAGAGAACTGCTTTAACTGTGTCCCATAAATTCCTGTATGTTGTACTGGTATTATCATTACATTACAAAAACTGTTTAATTTCTGCTGTGACCCATTGTTTGTTCAGGAGAGTGTTATCAAATTTCCATATGTTTGTGAAGTTCTTCTGCTTTCTTATGCTATTGATCTCCAGTTTAATTGCACTGTGGTCTGATAATATCCATGTTATAAGTGCAATTCCTTTGTGTTTATTTAAACATGTTCTATGAACTAGTATATGGTCTGTTTAGGAGAATGACCCATGTGCAGCCAAAAATAATGAATATTATGATTTTGTAGGGTGGAACACTTTGTAGTGTGTATAAAATGAACTTTTATACCTATAGAACTTACTCTCTGTAGTAAGTCCATTTGTTCAAAATCTTGGTTCAGTTCTAATGTTTTATTGTTGACTTTTTGTCTAGATGGTCTATTTGTGACAGTGGAATATTCAAGTCCTCCTTTACAATTGTATTAGTGCATATTTGGTTTTTCTTGTCCCTTAATATTTGTTTTTTTTTATAGTTGGGGGCATTAGTATTTGATGCACATATGTTTATGATTATCATCTCTTCCTATTGGATTCTTCTCTTTAGAAGGAGGTAGTGACTTTCTTTATCTCTCTTAATTAGTTTTGGTTCAAAATTTAGTTTGTCTCAAATAAAATAGCTACCCCTGCTTTATTCCAGGTTCCTGTTGCATGGAGAACTGTTTTCCATCCTTTTACTTTCAGTGTATGACTTTCTCTTTTTACTAGGTGAGTTTCTTGTATACAGCATATTGTTGGACCTTGGTTCTTAATTCATTCTGATAGTCTATTTCTTTTGATTGGTGAAGTGAGGCCATTAACATTGATGGTTATAACTGGTATGTGTTGACTTATCACTGTCATGTTATTTTCTTGTTGTTAGCTGTTTTTAATTTTTCACCTCTATTTTGAATTTCTGGCCTTGCCTGATGAAATATTTTGGATATGCTCTGTTGGGCCTCATGGAGTTGTGAGTTTCATTGTCTTTTTCTTGGATATCAAAAAAAAATTGGAGTGCTTGTTGGGTATTCATGAAATTTCTCAGGTCCTCTTTGTCATGGAAGTAACTTATCACCCCATCAATTATGAGATAGTTTTGCAGGATACATCAGTCTAGTTTGGAGGTTGTTTTCTTTTAGAGTTTGAAATACCTCACTCCGGTTGTACTTGACTTAAGGGTTTGGGTTGAAAAGTCTGCAGTGATTCTGATGGGGTTTCCTTAGCATGTGATTTTCTTTCTGTTTTCTAAATGCTTGTAGTATTTTGTGCTTCTGTTTGATTTTTGAGTTCTTGACTATTGTATGTCTAGGTGTAGATTTTTTTTTTTTTTTTAATCATGGCTAGTTGAAATCCTATAAGCCTCACTTATCTTTAGGACAGATTTTTTTACTCTCTTTAGGTAGTTTTCTGTCATTAATTCTGTGAAGTTTTTTTTATATCATTTGTACTTTCTCCTGCTTTTTTGTGGACTCCTTTCAGTGTTATATTTTTCTTCTTTTTAACATCTAGAAACTGTTGGATTGATTTTGTCATGGTCCCTTACTATTTTTAAGAGATCTCTCTTTTCATAGTCACTTACCACCATCCTGTATTCTATATCTGATATTCTGTCATCACATTGGCTCAGTCTGCTGTGTATACTTTCTTTTTTTTTAATTGAGTTTATTGTTACATTTTAGGTATACAGTACAGTTACATTCATTGTTGGGATCTTGTACCTTTACATGACAGGTCTTGGTTCTTATTTTTTCCCCCTTGTTCCTGCCCTCTCTATGTATACTTTCCCTATGTATATTTTC
>NW_022900918.1:23425482-23447314 GCF_012274545.1 Fukomys damarensis | reverse complement strand
TTTTTTTTTTTTTTTTTTTTTTTTTTTTTTTTTTGTACTGAGGATTGGACTCTGGTCCTTGCAAGGGGTAGGTGGTGGAACCACTGAGCTAAATCCCCAGGCCCCTGTGTATAATTTCAATAGTGTTTTTAATCCCCTGGATATCTCTTTAAATCTGTTTCATGGATTCGATTTCTTTCCTATGTTGTGTATCCATGGTTTTCATTTCTTTCCTGTGCTGGGTATTCATGGATTCCATCGTAGTCCTGAACTCATCTAATTTTTTTTTATATCTGTTTCTATTCTACAGTCTCTTATCATGTCTTCTATTCTACTCATCATCTCTGTAGTTATCTGAGAAATTTTCTTAGTGCTAAGTTTACCTTACATACATAAACTTATCTCCAAAATACTTTCATTCTCTTTTCATTACTGCCATTTTATTTAACTTTTCCTAAATTTATTCCTTTTTTGAGTTAAAGACACATAGAAAAATAAGCAGAAAGGAAAACAGAAAACTATTTAATAGTTCAGTGGTCAAATTCAATGTTTTCATTTAGGGGAAAAAGAAACTCTTTTTTTAGCTTTAATTAACTATAGTCATAATTTCACTAAGCTTTAATGGCATTAATGCCAATACAGTGTGTGCCTCAATTCAGTCTTTGCTTCTAATTTATTCAAAAAATTTAAAAGTTTTTTTTTCTTTCCAAATAACAGGCAAAAAATTCACACAGAAAAGTCAGGAAGCCCCAGAAAACTGACAGTAAAACAATGGGTTTTCCATTAGATGTTATAGCTAATGAAAATAAATGTTATCATTGAGCTTCCATGTGCTACATTGAGTTATTTTTCTTTCTCAGAAGTTGCTAGTGGAGTCCTATCAGTATTTTTCCCTTTAAATTTTGATATGGCTGTCATCTTTCAGGGGGAAAAGTGTTTTTTCATCCATTTTGATTTCAACCAATCTTGTTCCATTTGAATATTATCTAGAAGAATTTTGCATAATTTGTATTTGAAAATAGACTTTTCCCAAGGTATATGTCATGATTCCAACTTTTCTAGTATGTTCATATGTTTTTGTTCTGATCCAATATTTGTTACCTTCATATTATGGAAGCATATTGTCATATGCCCATACTTCTAAGAAAGCACCAATTATCTGTTTTGGTGACTTATATTTAGAAGAGATTTTCTTGATATAGAAAAATGGGTATAGAATTATTTTGTCAAAGATTTGATTTTTACCTCTACTAGTTTGGTGAGTTAGACATTGAGAAAAGGAATCGAAATCATGTATTTTAATGTATAAAATAAAGTTCTGTGAAATGCAATATACAATATGAGAAATTTTAGTAGAAATGCAGAATTCATTGGACATCAATATGATGTATTATTTATTGCTGAATAACTTTGATATATGTAATTTTATCAAATATATTTATATTAATGTTAATTCATGTTTTATCTATTCATTTAAATTGTCTATCTTGGAACTAGAGAAAATAAATATAACAAACACTATTACAAATGTCAGTCTTACAATTACTTAGATTGATCAACAGTGGTCTGAAGATTCTCACTGATCTATGTCATACTGTGTTCTTTTAGACATTTCAAAGATATGATTTCCTTATGCTCAATCTTTTTCACTGCTCTCAGAATATTCATCAGAGCACACTACTTTTTCATCAGAAGCCAGAATTGAACACTGTTCTTCGGAAATATATTCTTTACTAAAAATGTAAAGGTTTAATTTTCAAACCTCAAAATGATAATATTGATTATTTTTAAGATATTAGTGGGCTCTTTATTTTTCTTATTATCTCTGTCTTAGCTATTATAATTTTTCTTCTCTTTATCTCCATTATTTTTCCTAATGCTCTGTTCTTAGATGGGACTGAGAAAGAAATTCATTTAGGTTAGGATTAGAAAATACAGTGTCCCACAGGGGATGACAGAAAATGAGAGAGAAATGAGAAGCATGCTGTGGGGTGTAAACTCTTACCATGCAGTGCAGGAATCCAAACAGTATGAGAAAAATATCTGAGCAAAATGGTGATCCAAGACTGTATGTCAGAGCCAAAGCAGGTTAAATATTATTTCTATGCAAGATAAGGTGACTATCACAAAATATATTGAGATTGATGTCAGGTAGAGGGGAGAAAAAAAGTACAACAAATGTGGCTTGTCAGAAATCAGGCTATGTAGGGAAGTTTTGGGCTGGGTGAGGATTTAGCAACCAAACATAAGAATCAGAAGCCAAGTGGGACCTACATGTGTGCGTTCTGGATTGGACTGTTAGAAAAAATGAGATGTAAGGGAATCCCTGGACTAGCAAGTTCATGCTCATCCCATTTAAGGAGGGAGTAATTGGAGGAAATGGTAATCACTGCTGAAATAGGAATACATTAAGGGAGTGTCCATGATACAAAGGTAGTATTTGTGTAAGGTAGGAAAGAAGATAAGGAAAGATTTAACATTTCTAATTTTGATCCAACATCACACATTTTCAATCCATTGTTTGCTGATTATTTTACTATGGGCCTTAGTGAAGGTAGAAATATCATAACATAACAGAAGTGAGGAGCAGAGCAAATCTACTTTTCTCATAGCAGCCAGGAAACTTAGAGAAAGGGAAAGAACCCAAGATGAAAGGACAGTGGATAAAATACATGCATCAAAGAATATCTGACACCTACATCTTAAAGGAGAAGAGGTTTACTGTGACTCATAGTTTCACAAGATTCATTCAGTGGTTGTCTGGCTCCAAGACAGAAATTCATGATGGAAGAAAGTTGATAAACTCGTGGAAGCTGAATGCAAAGAGAGAAAGGAGAAACCATACGGAAGAAATTAACTTTCTAGTCATAACTCCAGTGACACATGTTCAACAAATCCCCATCTCTGCACAGGAAACTCAACCATGATCCCATGATCTCACTCATAGACTGATGCCCCAGTGAGTATGCCCTTGTGATCAAACCATCTTCAAAAGGTCCTCTTCACAACAAATGTGACTTCTGCTACATTTTATATCAAAACCATAACATCCTGATCCTGCTCATTTTGAAATTGCACTGAGTTCATGTCTAATAGTTTCCATAATCTTAACATTTCAACAATGTTGAAAATTCTAAGTCCAAAGTCTTCTCTGAGAAGCAGTGAAGTCTCTTATCTGTTATTTCTTGTTAAAAACAAAAAGAAAGTTAAATACACCCAATATAAAATGGCCCAGGGTAAGCATCTCTAATCCAAAAGTATGGAATACTCAGATAGAAAGGAATCAGAAGAAAACAAGACAGAAAATCAGAGGAACAAACATTAAATTCTGCATCTACATGTCCTAGAACAGATTGTAGTGAGATGTGAGTTCCAAAATGCTTGGTAGTCCCATACCTATGACTTAATTGTTGCAGCCTATATGGCCTCTTTCTTCAGCTGGCTTAACTCACTTCCTGTGTCTTTCCTCAGGATATGTTCTATGTTATTGATACCTTCAACTTCCTAGGTTTGCTATTGAACCTTTGGCTTTATTTCCACAATTTCACACATCGCACTGTCATGGGCATTTTGTTTAAACACTCAGCATTCCCTCTGAATTCTACATGGAAACCCATATCATCCCAAAATTCTTGTATTCCACATGCCTAAAAATTGTCTATCACTTCAATAACACCAACATTTGCTATCAACTTTAGCTGTTGCTGGACATCATTAAATCATGACTTTAATTGCTTCTGAGTGCTCTGAATTCAAAAGTACAGGATACACTTGCCTAGGTGCCCAAAATCAAAAGGAGACCCTCAGGACCTCTTCTAGATGTTTATCAAGGTAGTTTACCCTTTTATCCTTCCACTAAGTTTGCAATGGAAATGGTCTGGCCATTAAAATATAATTAATATGTCATTAAGATGTGATTTTGATTTTGATGTAAAGTACATGGCTTTTTTTTTTTTTTTTTTTGGTACTGTGGATTGAACTCGGGTCCTTGCTCTTGCAAGGCAGGCCATCGAACCATTGAGCTAAATCCCCGGCCCAAATCTTATTTTTAATGATAATCTTTTCATCAACCAAATTCTTCTTTAACCCAATTTTCACTGTTTCATTTCTGTCCAAGCTGCAAATTCTTTTTAATCATCCAGCTCAATCCTCACACTTCTCACTTTAGATATTATATTTGAGAAAATCAACTAGCAGTACCCATGCCACAGATTGAATATTGGGATGCCTTGAAATTTTCTCTACTATTCCATCTCTATAAATTCAGCCTCACACACAGTTTTAGAAGATGTAAAAACAGAGACAAACTGCCAAAATGAAACAGATGTAGGATCTAATGGAGTTTCCTATACAGTCCTCATTCCCGTGAGCAACCTCACGAGCCTGGCCTTTACCATCCACATTTCTATCCACATACCTTCTTCATTCTGACTTGAATGACCCATCAAGCTCTAGTTGCAATAATGTACAACTTCTCTGAACTTTTCCAAACTTCTCACACAAATAAAAGGCTCAAAAGCTACTAAAACCCATGTTCAGCTGAAATCATAGCCATGGCTCCACTCTTGATATCTATATAGCTATATCTATATATAACTATATGTCTATATCTATAACTATATCTATCTATCGATCGATCTATAGATATAGATTTTTTTTGGGGGGGGACCAGGGATCTAAAACAAGACCTTGCACTTGTGAAGCAGGTGGTGGAATCACTGAGCTAAATCTCTGGCCCCTGGTATCTATTTTGGGGCAAAATATTTGATATCCACAACTTAAATGAGGAGAGGCTTATAGAGGACTCAGACAATGGTTGGCTGGATACAGGGAAGAAATGGCATGGAGGAGGGGCATGGCAGAGGAAAGCTGCTCAGTCATGGCAATCAGGAAACAGAGAGTGAAGGGAGGAACCAGGAACAGTAATACACCCTATAAAGCCAAGCCTTCTTGAGCTGCCTCAAAATAGTCCTAACACCTGCACATCACACTGAGCTAGTAACTCTTCTGTGTGCTAATCCACTCATGAATGCATGAACAGTATCTCCATGATACAATCCCCTTCAAAAGCCCAACTCTATACAGATGAGAATTTGGAGGGACATTTTAAATTTAAGCCATCAGAGAGGTGCCCCAGTGAAATATTTATTCAACAGAACTTCTCCCAACATTGTATTCAGCTGTGAACTCATTCATGGATTAATCAATTAATGGGGTCAGTGCATTGAACACTGCATGACCTCAATACGCGAGCCTTTGGTATTCACTTGAAATTTGATCTGGATCTGGGCCCAAGAGCCAAAAAGGATAAGCCACCTCTAGAACTTTGAACGACCACTAAATTTTCCTTTCCTGTAAATCTATCATGGAATATATCCTGCTGATAACCTAATTTCTTCCAGCTAAAGTCTGTGCTGGTCTTCTTAACTGCAGATTGTAAAATAACAAATTTGTGTTGTTAGAAGCTACAAAGTTAGTGCTGATTTCTCACAGCAAAAATAAAAGCAAAACATATTTAACTTTAATAATTTTAAGACAATACTATATGTATCACAGCTAAAGTTTTATTTCACATGTATAGTTTAGGTGACATGATGAAATTTAATGAGAAGATATATATTATAAAGATAAAATATTGGTAAATACATCATGATGATGATAACAAGAAATTCCCCTTATACAAAACTATACTAGTTTATACCTCAGAGATAAATGGCTGTTTACATATTTTTCTGAACTTCTTGAAAGTTGCTGAAGATAGCTATTATTTTCTTGCAGAAAAATACTTTGTTAAAGGTAAACAGAACAAATTGATAATCCCTATGCAGTTCTAGGACCTAATGCATGCTGGTGAATTTAAAACATATATCATACTGAATGAAAAATAATTTTAAAGGCTGTACACATTTAAAAAAAAAGTGGCAATGTATATTATATTACATTGAACAATCTATGTGAAGCACATATTAATTTTTTAGGTTGATTATTTCATTATTATAATCTTAATTATTTTGTTTTAGGTATGATTCCTGAGAAGTACATATTTATATGACACTATTTTGGAACTCATTAATTTTGTATTTCCAATTTTGTTCTGGAACTGCTCCACCTCCCCTGGTGAGCACTGTTTTATAGTTTCTATGCATTAAACCTGCATTTTTTCACTTCAATATATGAGTGAAATAATGCAGTTTTTATTTTTGTTTCTATTTTTTCTTTTATCATAACGCATTTTAGTTTTATCCATGTTGTTGAAAATTTCAGGATTTCTTTTATTATTATGGCCAATTCATTTTTCATTGTTTATGTTTCTATACATATTTATATATACCATTTAATATCTATTATTTATTATACATTATACTATGTATAGTGCATATTATGTTAATGTTTATTAATATATCACATTTTCTTTATCCATTCCTCCTTTGAAGGATACATGCTTTATTTGCATATTTGGGCCATTAAGAACAATACAGTATTGATCATAAGAATCAAGATACTTCTACAGGCTTATTTCTTTTTCCTTGGTTTTGTACCCTACAAAAGGACTGATAAATTATATGGTAGTTCTACTTTTAATTTTTCAGGTACCTCCATGTTTATCTTAGCACCATGTTTGAAGAGACTATCCTTGACTCATCATTTCTTCCTGTTACTTGTATTCAAAACTGCTTGACAATATATGCTTACATTTATTTCTAGGGTCTGTATCCTCATCCATTGCTCTGTCAAGCTTTATGCCAGTGCCACGTGGTTTTCATTTTTATACCTTTGCAATAAATTTTGAAATAATGAAGCATGATGTCCGCAACTTCTTTTTATTTGTTTCTCAAGACCCTTTTGCCTATTTAGTGTATTCTGTGATTCCATAAGATTTATTTATTTATTATTAAGGAAGGAAATAAAAATATTTATATATTGATCACATTGAATCTGTATAGTCTTTGGGGAAGTAGTATATTTTAACAAAGCTAATTGCATCAAATCCTGAATACAGGATTATTTCCATTTATTTGTGTCTTCTTCAATTTTTTTCCTTTAGCATGTATTATAGTTTTCAGTGTACAGGCCTTTCACCACCTTTCTTAAACTTTTAAAGTATATTTTTAAATTAAAAATAGGATGATTTCTTTTTCAGATAATTGATAATTCATAAATGGAATGTTAGTTGTTTTGTATGCTTATTCTGTACTCTGTAAATATAATGAATTTAGTTTTTAGTGAACAAATATTTTTGATGACCTTGAAATGATTTCTGCATAAAGGATTATGCCATCTGTCAATAGTTATAAATTCACTTTTTTTTTCATTATGGAGGTATGCCATAAAAACAAACAAAAAAAATAATTTTGCCACAAATGCAAAGGTTTTTTCAAAAATTTGAATTATTTTAATTGTTCCATTTATAGAGCCGTATGTAGGAGTTATTATCTTTAGGAACATTTATTTTTAACCCATTTTAATTGAAAATCCAAATGTTATACTTGTTTCGAGTTTCTTACTCAACTGCCTCCTAGGTATACTTAGAGTGTTTTATTAAAAAGAGACAACTATCCTGTCTACATTTATTGTGGTATGTATGCAGTACTATCATATTTATTAAATATATTAAAATAATTTAAAGTCTACACACAATAATTAGCTTAAAGTCTACACACAGACATGAAGTATGCTTCAATTAGTGTTGGAAGCCAACAAATGCATCCAATACCTACTGGAGACAAGAAAATCCATGTGTCTAATCATAATGTGGACAGATCTGAAGCAATTGAGTACTGTGAAATATTATCGCATCATCCTTACATTACTGAGGATCTAGAGATTATAAAAGAAGAAGAAAAGCAAATGTAATGAGAAAAATGATAAAATTGTGAAACCAGGTGATCTTGAACTTAGTACAGTCTATACAAGTTAAGAAAATTTCTACTACTAGCAAGCTGTATATTCCTCTACATTTTATGCTATTCAAAAATGAGAATTTGTTATGTTGATGCTGGAAATACACAGAGATTAAAATTTGTCTTTAAATTGTTTATGTATATAAAGGAAAAACTGAAAACCTCATAATTCATTGAGATAAAGCAGAAATTAGAGATGCACAGCTGCGCTGTCCCTGTGGTCTCAACTAAGTCATCAGTTTTGTAACCCACAGGTGGTACAAAATTTAAGGTTTGGAGATTGTTTCACTTTTTCATGTCTCAGCTTTGGGGGCCTTTGCCCAATTCCACTCTGCAATCTGTAAGAAGTTGTTTTCAGAAATGCTTTTGTTAGTATTTTCTAGAAACTAGAAAAAATATGTGCATCATAAGGAATGTCTCTGTGTGTGTGTGTGTGTGTATGTGTGTGTGTGTGCATGTTGGGAAATTGTTCTTAGGACATAACAGTTTGCTAGAAAGTCCATCTGTCCACATTTTAAAATATCTGGTTTATTCTGATTCTTGATAACAAATGTCTCATAACTTCTTGATTCTTTCATAAATAAACACAACTTTAAGTAAAGGTCTACTGTATACTTATAAGATAGCTTTGAACTCTAGGAAGATTCAGCAGTAGGCATACTTCAGTAAACACTAATTTAATATTTTGATTATTATAAACTCTTCTTATGAATGGAATAAAAGTATAAAATATTTAATGTCCTTGAAATAGTCTATGGATAAAATTTAGATAGTTCCAATATGTTTTTCATAGAACACTTTGTAAAATGTTCACATTTGCCACAGCTACTTTCTAATTTTATAGTCCTGAGATAATTGGGTTTTTCTATAATGAAGTTGCTAGCAGATTTGCAATATTTTTGTTTATAATAAAGCATTTTGTAGTTAATTTTTTCTTGAAATTATCATCAGGAAGTAAAACTTCTTTATGATACACAAACTTGTTTGGCTCACAGACCAAACATTAAGTATGTGAATATTCTGTTCGCATTGGAAAAAATCATATCATTTGTTTAGCATTTTCTCAGTAGAAAGTATAACACTGTCGGAATTTTATTCCATCATGGGAAAGGAGTGAGAAAAGTTAACCCACTAATTTCATTTTCTTCTGTGTTTATGTTAAGATCATTTGTTCAGGTATTGTTTGTGCTTAAGACTAACACAAAATACAACTAGTAACTTGAATTTGTAGAAAGTTCTATGATATTACTGACACTTGGAGAGATTTTTATCTTTATAAAATTATTTATTTTTCATATTTCATATTAGTATGTTTACCTTTATGTACATTTTGCCCTTATATTTTCATAGACTATATCGTGAGCACAGTCAATATTACTCATATATCATATGCAAAGTACTACAATCTATCCACTTCATATATTATTAGCCAGCGATTCAGATAATGAATCTTCACTATGGCTTTAAGAGTTCATTATTCCCAATTGTGAGGTGCTCCAAAACATTTGAAATAGTTACATTATGTGCTTTAGAAATTTACTAGCAAAACTGTTAAAGCAATTTCAAGGATTTTAATACCAAAAAAGTCCTTCTCATTTAAATTAAATGTAGTGCCTTGCTTAACAAACTTCATTGCTCACCTAAGTTCCCTTTCCAATAACTGACAACACCAAATTCTAATTGCTAGTGTTGGAAATAAGATAGCTATTTCTGTGTCCTTTTCTTATTATAAGATAATAACTATCCCATCTGATTGACTTCACTTTGAAGTATTGTTCAGTCCTCTAGTTTCTACCATCCTTATTCATGCAACTACACTTGAGACAGCTGTTATTTCTCATTTGGGTGAGTGACAATCTTCAATCACTGCCCTGAAAGCATAAATTTTGCAAAGCACGAATTATCATCCCCTCCTTGACTGGTCCTGTATTAGATTTAGGATGAAGTCCAAATGCTATAATAAGTCTTTCAATTTTTTCGTATATAATTTTAGCCTACACAGAGTTGACATTCTCTCACTGATACAACTAGCCATGAAAATCACCCTCTGATTATGTTTTTTAACATATGTCCTCTTTTGCTGAAACACTTACCTCATTCATATTCCATTTTGCTTATCATCAAGGACTTATAATTTAGGACTCATTTTTTTCAATCTTTCCTGAATTACCACCTGCAATTATTGACCTTCCTATGCATTATCCTTGTATTATCCACTTCCTCTCTCCTGATTGCATCACTAGGATTTTGATTGAAATCCTCATGGACATCACAGTGCCAGACTCAGTGTAAAGCATATGGTAAACTTGATAAATGTATGCTGTATGAATCTAGGAATAACAGCTAAGAAAGGAAGACAGGTGTAAATAATTACTAATTCATCTACAGTATATAATAAACTGATTCACAGTACAATGAGCTCCAAAGGTGTTTATTTTGCTTTTGTCCTTTTTTTCTTTCTTTTAGTGAAAGAAATCAGTGGGTATAAACTAAAAAGCTTTCTTCATGTAGAATATATTAGTCAATCTCAAATTAAATCTGTTCTCTTCAATGCCCAGGTAGACTATTAAGAGAGAAGTACAGGTGAGAAATTCAGAAAGTAGATGGAGGAAATATATGCATTTTCCATCATCCATAAATGAGGGAGAAATTGATGGGATTTAAATGCATATGGTATTTAAGCTCTTTCAGAATGTTTGACATTGTACAATGTAATAAACCAGTAACACAACAGTGCAGGAAAAGAGACACGTCCCTTTTGAGGCTGTTGCTTTGGCAGACACTGATTAGGAAAAAAGGGCAGATTTTAAATATAATGTACTGAGAACCTAGAATTAAAAATAAGCATTGATTTATAAATATTGATAGTGACAGAATATTACTATCTTTGAAGAGTGGGGTTGAGTTCATAGTTTTTACTACTGATTATATTTCTTGACACAGTTTTGAAATTATGATTCTTACAAGAAAATTATTACAGGAAAACAATGTTGGCAAATCTCTGAAATACGTGCTTTATTGCTTTCATGAAATCTACTGCTGCAAAAACGTCTTCACACTTGTCACAGAGCTTAGAGAAGAAAGATAAAATATATGGATTTAAGGTGAAAGCTAGAACACAAAAAGAATGCAACAGAAATAAAAGTAAAATAGTAAAATGGGGAAATGATTTCTATTTTCTTCACAGTTTCAGAGGCAACTTTAACATAACTTTGAGATCTGTTCTCACATTGTGTTGCTTTTTTAGAATCGTCACAGTAATATTATGACTGATATTTTAATAATGCATACACTTAATTAAAATTATCAAAAGTGATTTTATATGGGTTCAACATTTTTATTTCAAAATCTTCTGTTATCTACATAAAACTTTACCTTCTACTTATAATTCTGACAAAATTTTCCCATTTTTACCCTTTTCCAACAAGCTCCTTGCAGCCAAGTTACCTCATTAGGCTATGGCTCTCTTGCTGATGGGTAACGCTACAGATTTTCCACATTCCACCACTTTTCCATTGTCTTCTATGCTTCATGATATAAAGAAAAATCAGGAAACAGAGGAATACATTATATATCTTTTAATCTTCGGTGTGTGTCCTCTTTCCCTCTTTCTTGCTCTCTGTGTTTCCATGACAACCTAGTAGATCTGTAATATTTGGTGAAGATCTGCCTAGAATTTATTCTTATCTATTTACATCCCATAATCTGAGATCTGTGCACTTTTCAATGTGGTACCCAACTAATCTGAAAATGTAATTGCTAATTATGTGTGAAAGGAGTTTTCATTATTTATATGCTCATAAAAGATTAGCAACATGCTTTCATATGTAAGTTTTTACATTAGCAACACAAAAGCAATAGTAATATAACAAGATAAAAAATAAATTATCTTTGCCAAAATGGTAGTTTTTTTATTATTTTAATGTTCAATTAATTTTCAATTGGCTATATTATAAAACAATATTTAACTGAAATATTGGGAAATATTAATTTGTTAATTATTTTAATTCATTCATCAAACTTTTATTGAATATTTAATTGTGTTTGAACTTTTTTTGAGGAGTGCTTTATGAAGGAGTTTCAGCCTGCAGAGTTTATTATATGTTTGGGGATATTGCAAGTAAATCTAATAATGCCATATGGAGTGAAGTATGTTATAGATATTTATAGGGTGCTATCGAAACATTTTAGTGAATGACCAAATTCCTGAGAAAAATTTCAACCCAAAAGGACGCTGCAAATTAGATGTAAAAAAATAAATATTGTAATATTAAAGATACATTATGAATTATGCAAGACTTTAGACAGAAAGAACAGCAGAAAGTAACAAGATGATATAGTAAGAGAATTTCAGGCAGCAGTACAAAGTGTGTGATGATAGAATTGCCCTTGTGTATATGAAGGAGGTGCTAGGAAGAGTACAAGTAATCTGGGTAAGAAGATGAACGCCAGCTCATGAAAGACATCGCATGAAAGCTATGTTAGGGATTACAAACTTTATTCTAAATACTAGGAGGATTTTTTAGTGAATATCATTGTAAATAAGGCTAAATTATTAGGATGTGGATTTTTTGGGTGGAAGAGAAGAGATTTGTGGATGACTCGATTTCTGTTTTCCTCAACTAAAATGTTTACATTGGTGAAATTCTAATTTAGAACCCATATCAATCAGGGGTACAGTACCACCAATGTGGTCTCCCTGGACAAGAAGCTTTGTTCACAGTTGCTGGAGTTCTTGAGCAGAATCACTATCATTCAGGATCATGAGCCATAAGAAATGAATAAAGGAGAAACACACATATTAATCACATACCGGTGATTTGTCTAAGAACCTCTGAACATTCTTTGTTTCTGAAAGACTTCTTGGTAACATTAAGATAAACTATAATTATTAAATCATGCTAGCCAAGTAAGAATACATTAAATTTTAAAAATGTGGGGCAGTTCAAGAAACCCCCTCCATAATTTTATTCACAATGAGGGTTTTATGGGAGATTTTGAAAACCTATGAATATTACATAAATATTGTACTCTACCTCTGTATCTCTATTTGCATGCTTTGCACTATTTCTGTATCTGGAATCATCATTCATTCTTCAGTACCTACTGAGTCTTTGATTGTTATTCTTTCAATGCCACAAAAATGATGCATCCCAATACAATTGAAACACATAATCATGAGTATGGTCCAAAGGTCTAATTTTACTAATTTTCTGGTAGGAGGTGTGGTTTAGTTTCCTTTAAACACATACAAATGGGTCAATTTTTTAAAAAAAGGCGGAAGTCTAGAATGCAACTGTAGACTCTGCATGAGAATGCTGTACATTGATAAGATTTCTTGTTGCTGTGCTACAGTTTTCAACACCCACAACTTAAAGAAAAAGATGTTTAAGGTGACTCACAGTCTTAGTCTGTAGTCAGGTGGCACCAAGACAGAAATGCCATGGTGGGCAGATGTTGCAGAACAAAGCTGTTTAGTTCATGGTGGCCACAAAGCAGAGCATGGGATAGGACCAGAGAAAAGCGATGAGGCACCAGACCTAGATCCTAAGGTCTTGCCTCCCTGACACACCCAGACATACCCACAAGTGTACTTTACTCATCTCATGTGTGTTTTCCAAACCAATCAAGTTGGCACTTTACCCTAATCACTGTAGATGCAGTCTTTTATTTAAGTCCAGTGTACAGCACTGGGTATGTTTCCACATCTGTTTAATGATGGATCCAGGCAACTCATTGCTGTCCATGAGGTACAGAGTTTTTCAGCAGTTTGATTACAAATGATCATGTAGGAGAACAAACCTTTCTTGTAAATACTGTCGAATGTCTCTTCTTTTGTCAAATAAGGATTTTTGTCTGTATCAGAAAATCTGTCCAAGAGGGCCAAAATGCAGCTTTATGATAACCAGAACCTACTACAAAAAACTCATATATTTTCATATCCTTATTTGAATTTAAATTCGACTTGAGGGATTATAGAAGGAACTGAGCCATAAAATGGTACAACTGATGTGATTCTTCTTTAATCCACATTATATAGCAATTATACCATTGTATACTGCATCTCAAATGAACTAACAATAGTCCCAATGATTCATGTACTTTCACATTTCCTGCTAGCAAACTCCATTTTTCATAGTTAGAGTAGGTGCCTGACTTAAAAGAATCGAAAACTGCTGCTAATGCAGGGAATTAAGAACCAAAGACTGCATGCATGCAACATTTGTGGCACAGTTGCTTCCAAGTAGAGTTAGCAAGAAGAAAAGTGCCTTAGAATCTCCTTTGAAGTAGCCCTCTAATAATCATTCTTCCTACTGTTGAACTTTAAGAGAAAGTGGGCAAGAATTGTCTAAGAAACATGTAGTGTTTATTTATGCTGATCAGAATTGTGATTAGAGTAACACAAATTCAAGGAGGCTGAATATGTGCTCCAGGATCTTTCAGATTTTAACTAAGGTGTCAAGGCAGTCACCACAAATGAAGAGGAAAATGACTTCCTTGGGTTGAAATGAATTTAGATGAGTATGGCTAAGGTAGCAAGGTGCCCTATTAGAAAGTGGTTGGGTAACTTCAACCATTTCTAGAAACCAGTTTTCTGAAAGGGAAAGGAAGCAAGGCAAGAAGACAGAAACTCTTGGAAAAAGGGAGGGTGTAAGGGGCAGTATGACCCAGGTGGCTCTCTATAAGATTCCAATGCTCTACTCCAGATAAAACTTCAGGGCTCAGCTCAGGATAAAGTAAGTTTGGCCTTGTGGGGTCTCCATATGTGTTTTGCAAAGGATGCAGGCTTGCAGAAGATCAAAAGTTTACTTAAAGATGGTGGTGATGGAAGCCTAGTTTCTCGAGTCCTGCTGGACCAATATTGGGGTGTCTCATTCTGACTTTATCCCTTTGATTTTAATTTTTCCACAGTACAATACTGTGTCTCTTTAAGCACCCCATTCTCATTGCCAAACTAATAAAAACTGTAAAGGACCTGTGTTATTAGCATCTTTTCATGCAAAAGTGTCTATTGTAATTTCATGTGTATTAACTCTCTCTCTCTCTCTCTCTCTCTCTCTCTCTCTCTCTCTCTCTGTCTTTCTCTCTTTCTTGCTCTCTCACTTTCCCTCTCCCCTAAGGATTAAACCTAGGACTGGGTGAAATTTATAAAAGCCCACTACCAATTAGCTACATTCCAGCCCTTTTATTTATTTTGAGACAGAATCTTACTCAGTTTCCCAGGCTAGCCTTGAACTTGGAATCCTTCTGCCTTATCCTCCCGTATAGCTATGATTACAGGTATTTACCACTATGCACAATTTTTTATTTATTCATTTACTTATTTACTTACTTGTTTTTAGATATTTGGACTTGGTAATGTAACCAACTACTTTCCTATCGACTACAAAACTTACTTAGCCTGGGTTGAACATTTGTGCTAGGCAGAATAATGTTTTCTCTTCCTAACAATGCCATAATCTCCAGGCTGGCCAATAGGTAACTGAGCACTGCAAAACTTGTTGCAGATATAACTAAGAAGTAAGATATAAGGCTAAGAACACTGAAGTAACAAAATTATTTTTCATTACCTGCTGGACTCAATTTGATTATATGAGTATCTAAAGGGAGATAACTCCCTAAGAGCACATCAGAAAAAAACTTTGTGTAGGAACTGGAGTCTTTCTTCTTGGTCTTAAATCAAAGGGCAGAGGAAGAGGTGGAATTAAGGAATATGGCAGATTCTAGAAATTAGGACTAGTCTGAGGTTTATATCCAGCAGAATTATAAGGACCTTAGTCCAACAGATTTCAGAAACAAATCGGGAATCAATAAAATTGAGCAAAGACAGTGATTTTTTTCCTAAAACCCTCCAGAAAGGAACATAGCCCTAAAGCCCCCTTGAGGACTTATAAGAGACTTTTGGTCTACATTACTGTAAGAGTAAGACTATCTCTCTCATGCACTCTGGGTCTGCTTTATTGAAACACTTGTTATAGTAGCATATTTACCTGTTGTCTCATCAGTGTCCTACTAGACATATACCACTACCTGCTATTGTTTGTGCTTTGTCAACTTGAAAATGTCTGGAGCATAGGAAACATCCAATAAATCAGAGGAAAATGGACAAATATACCACTATCCAAAAATTGATTTATTCAATTAAGTAAAACTCATCTTAGATTTCATATACAAATTTTAAAAATGTTTTAAAAGTTCTCCTCTTTGTTTCTTTTATTTTCTTTTCCTTTTCTCTATTTTCCTTCCAGAAATAAAGCTCTTTACAGGTATATTAGTTTGACAGTTTCGTATAACTTGCTGAAAAACAGATTATCTTGAACTTAAAAATTATTTGGTTAAATCTTATTTATACTTTCAGTTTATCACACAAAAGAAACTACTTAGTATTTACAAATGTATATCCAATTTATTGCACTTAAGATATGGTCTCAATGTGCATCCATTTAGTTATAAATATCTGTAGTTATAAATATCTTATTTTTTGTTTGTTTTTTGTTGTTGTTTTTTGTTTTCCTTTGTTTTTTGTTTTTTTGATACAGGGTCTCACTATGTAGTTGAGACTCACCTGGAACTCATTATGTAGGCCAGGCTGGTCTCTAACTCACAGTGATCCTCCTGCCTCAGACTTCCAAATGCTGGGATTACAGGCATGCATGAGCATGCCTGGCTTTTTCTCATTCTTTATGCCTGAGTATTACTCCATTTTATTTATTTATTTTTCTTTAATAGTCTCCAGTTGATGGCCTAATGGGCTTTTTCCAAGTTTTAGCTATTGCAAACTGTGCTGCTATAAGCATGGGTGCACATGTATTGCTGTGGTGTTATTATTTTAATTCTTTGGGGAAGATACCCAGCAGGGATATAGCTGGGTCAAATGGTACCCCTAATCCTAGTTCTTTGAGGAATCTCCAAACTGATTTCCACAGTGGTTGCGCCAGTCTACACTCCCACCAACAGTGGAGAAGGGTTCCTTTTTCCCAGTGCCCTGTCAGCATTTGTTATTGGTTGAATTCATGATAGCAGCCACTCTGTAGGGTGAGGTGTTATCTCATAATAGTTTTCATTTCATCTTTCTACTGAACATTTTTTCATATATTTATTTTCTATTTCTACTTCTTTGTCTGAGAAGTATTTCAGATGCCTATTTTTGGATTGGGTCTTTAAATTTAGGATGTCTGATTTTTTAAAGTTCTTTATATAGTCTAGATAGTAGACCTTTGTCTGATAAATGGCCAGTAAAAGTTTTTCCCACATTGTGGGTTGTCTCATCACAAATTCGGTGGCTTCTCTTGCTGTACAGAACCTTTTTAATAAGAAGAGTTCCTGCTTATGGATTTTTTGTGCTAGTTCATGTGTGAGTAATGTTTTGCTCATGAATATATAATATGAAATAGAAAAATCCAAAGGGGA
Organism: Fukomys damarensis; assembly: GCF_012274545.1. Lineage (NCBI taxonomy): Eukaryota > Metazoa > Chordata > Mammalia > Rodentia > Bathyergidae > Fukomys > Fukomys damarensis. The sequence continues at coordinate 23,430,023 of NW_022900918.1, read as the reverse complement.
AGGGGAAGTGAGAGGGGTTTGCAATGTTTTAAGGGGTACCAAAATTTATATATAGATGCTATTAATTAAGTTATAATTAATAATAGTTTTATAACATTTATTGCCATTCTATCTATTAGAATGTAACTTATTTCTAAGAACTTTAAGGTTTACATTGCAGGCAATATTCAATGATTATTATATTAACAGTCAGAAAGTATTAGAAATTTACTTGACTACATCATCACTTAAGACATGATATTTTTAATACCAAATGGATCTATGAAGGAGGGAGAGAGAAAACCTCATATAAAGAGCACAGAATTCTTCTTGCCATCATAAAGGGCTATTATTCTATTTATCATTTTATTTCTGTTCAAAAATGTGCTTTTGTCCTTGGATTTCATTGTTTGGAACCTCCTGGGAAGTCGGGGAGGTAGATAGATGTGATTTTTGCCTCCAATTTGGCAGGCTATTCTAAGAAAATGGGTTATAATATACTGGGGGACAATGGCAGAAAACCTGCGAAAAGGATATTTAGGAGAATGGCCTTTAGAGGGAAGTAGGCCACAAGCCAACATAGAAGAGGTTGAAAATGACTGCTCTGGGCTACATCATCTGCTAAATGTAGATGGATTATCAGAGGTATTCTTCATCTCTGCTTCTTAGATTTCCAGTGGGATGGTGGGAGGCCTTTCAAGAAGCAACTGAAGATACACCAAGTAAAAGTGTGCCTTCAGGGCTGCAGGCCTTCTCTTCTCTCCCAAAAGAGTGATACCTCATAGGGATATCAAATACAAAGATTCTATATATTAACTTTCTAAAATGTATAAGTGCTTTTACAACTGAGATTATGAATTGTGTTGGTTATTTGCTCTAGATATAAAATTGCATTTCTAAATAAGAGCATAGAAAATGAGGTGATAATTAATAAGATAAAGTCTTTGTTCACAACAAACTCAGTTTAAAATTTCTTACCAAAAATCATTGTACTATTTAAAAAAATAAATTATGGCCGGGCATGGTGGCACAAGCCTGTAATCCCAGCATTTGGGAGGCTGAGGCAGAAGGATCACTGTGATTTCGAGACCAGCCTGGGCTACACAGTGAGTTCCAGATCAGTCTCAACTACATGGTGAGACCCTGTCTCAAAATAAATAAATAAATAAATAAATAAATAAATAAATAAATAAAGCGGCAAGTGAGGGGAAAGGACATCTTGAAAAATAAATGTTTGTAAAATATTTTCACATATAAAATTATAAAGATTGCTTGATTTCTTTTTAGCTTAATGTCAATAACTGATTAAATAATAAAAACAAAAAAATGTAGTTAAAGTTAAAATAATATTAATGGAAATGTTTTCATTTTCTTTGCAATTGATACTTGAAAATATTTGAAATGAATAAATATGATTAAAATATTTTAAAATTAATTTTATTGGTATATTTAATGAATGCAATATAATGACATTCACTGTTGGAAAATTGTACCTTTACATAATCAATGTTGGTTCTTATTTTTCCCCATTCCCCTGTCCTTCCTTAAAGATATATTTCTGAAAATTGAAACAAGATTTGAGATTTCTAAGGCCTGTTACTAATACTAGCGGCTATTTAATAACAAAAACTTAACTTACTTGTTATGTTGATGGACACATTTAATATCAGTTATCCAAGAACCTACTGCGAGAGGTGTTTGAGGATAGTGTAGGCAATATTGTCTTGATAAAAATGCAAAACAAACATACAGGCACACTAACAAAAACTTCCCTCGAGTTGTTTTGGCATTGTATTTCAATCACTGAAATAAATGAAACATTGATACAAGTCATGAGTAGTGAATAACATTATTTCTCATTTAAAATGTAAAGAAGCTGCCCTTTTCCTTAAAATTCAATTAAATTTGCTTCAAATCATTTTTAACTATTCTCTCTCATTCTTCATGCCATCATTGTTGGAGCTTTGCAATGTTTTTGTTTTGTCTCTGTTCTTAGTGTCTCACATTTGTGACTTGTTTTCTTTGTGTTCTGTACCAGAAGCCAGATTTTTAAAAAATGCTACTCTTCAAAATTATGCATCTACAATTTAAAACCAGTCTAAACATCACTGACATTATCTGAGTGGAAAAACAGATATTCAAGACCCCTCAAAGTAAAAACTAAGAGGATTTGAAACTCTAAATGATTCTCAAAGAAAAAGTAATCTCCAAACAAAGTCAATCAACTGTGAGAAAAGACTGAATGCATCAGAAGTAGTAAACATCTGTTTAAATAGGAACCATTTCATAGTAATAAATAATATATTTAAATATTGTGGAATTCAGAACATATTAAATAAATGTTTTCGCTTAAATTGAAAATGTCCTCCAAAATCCTCTGGTGTGCAAGGTGATTGAAGGTGCACCCATAGTTCAGTAGGTTAATTTGCTGTTAGCAGTTGGGGCCTGGTTGGAGGGGGTCAATAGGTCCATGACCTGTGAAGGTATACTCACTCTTGTCCCCAGCTCCTCTCTCTCTCTCTCTCTCTCTCTCTCTCTCTCTCTCTCTCTCTCTCTCTCTCCCTCTCTCTGTGCTTCCTGTGTGCTTCCTGGCTACAATGGGTTGGATAGCTTTTCCTCCATTGCACCCCTCTGCCATGCTAGTTCTTTCTTGGAGCCAGCTAAGCATAGACTGAAAGCACAAGGAAAAATAAACCTCTCTTCTAGGTCATGGGTGTCAGGTGTTTTTGACCCAAGGACAGTAAAGAAGCTAAGAAATATTTTGGTATTAAGAGTGGGGTCACTGTTCTGACTATACTTGAACATATGTCTCAGAAGTCTTTGGAACCAGTTTATGGTAGAGGCTGGAAACGCTGGGTGATGTTGGGTAGAAAAGCCCCGGAATGCTATAAGGAATGCTGGATAAGGCTGCCAGATTTGATTTTTAAATGAGATCAAGTATGTTTTATTTTATTTATTTATTTTTTTTAGTACCAGGGATTGAACTCGGGTCCTTGCACTTGCAAGCCAGGCCACCAATCCACTGAGCTAAATCCTCAGCCCCAAGTATGTTTTATTTTTGAGAGAAGAAGACTATGCATAAATACACAGAAGCATCATTAAATAATTCAAAATGACACTGTAAAAATGAAAAACTGTGTGGGTATATTAATACAATAGGCAAAAATTCCTACAAGAAATAGAGATTGTTTGAAATGAAAGAGGAAATTATAATAATCTAAAATTGTTATTATGCAATCAATTTTATTCTTTTAATACTTCTAAAATGAAACCTAAAAATCTTGGGAGACATAAAGAAATCCAAAATCATATTCAGACATACAGTATTAATATAATTATCATAATAAATTATATAATTAGCATTCCCATATATTAAGAATGATAGAGAAGATCTGAATAAGAAAAAAATTGACAAGTGAAATACTTGGCCAGCCAATGCTATTTTAATATCCACTTTTAAACTGTAAATGGTGTGATGATAAAAATAGAGATTTTAACAAAACATAGAGAATAAATTTCAAAATCTTGAAATGATGTTTCTATGAATGTATTGACTCAATAACATTTGATCTCCTAGAAAATGCTTAGAAATTAGGTAATACATCACTAAATATTTCATAGGTTTAAACAGTATGAGTTACCTGGCTCCAAGAAACAGGATGGCAGAGGAGCATGATGGAGAAAATGGTGCGCAACTCATAGCAACCAGGAAGCAGAGAGAAAGGAGGAGCCAGAGAGAAGAGACTCTTCCAGGTCAGACCTTCAGTGAAATTTTGTTCAAACAGTGTGACCAAAATGTCTTTCAGTAACTGAACAGAGAAGCAAATACAATTGAATATCATTTGATGATAAGAATATGTTCATCATAATGCTATAAAATATGCATATAAATATTCAATTCAAAATTACTACTAGAAACAAGGCAGTATGATATGAATAAATTGTGGAATCTTGTTATTAATACTGTATCAGTATTGCTTCCTTAATTGGTATACATGTACCATACTAATTCTGTGTAGGAATGAGACAGGGTTGTCTTATAAGAGTTGGGCATAGCAACCTGTCTTTGGAATTCTTTACTGTCTTCAGAATTTTTTGTAAACCTAAAACTGTTCTAAAAAGTAAATGCACTCTAACATTGAACAACATAAGCCTCCAGAATAGGAAGCTAAATAAATAAATAAAGCAAAACTAGTGAAGAAAAATAAAAGTAAAAATCAAACAAAACAATAAAATACACAGAATGTCAACAGTACAAAAGTCGGGTTTTAAAATGATTTAACAGATAGAAAGAAAATCTAAGAATGACAGCTAAAATGACAGAGAAAATCTGTTGCTAGTATTATAAACTATAAACAAAATTTCTGAGTTTATAGTAGGTAAAAAAATCACAGTATATTATAATAATGTGAATCTACATTGATTATAATATATATAAATTATTTTGAAAAATAAGAATTATGTGTAATAGAAATACTTTCCATGAAGAATAATTTAAGTACATTTGACTTTGTATTATTTTCACAAGTTTTTTTTTTTTTTTTTTTTTTTTTTTTTTTTTT
>NW_022900918.1:23401762-23425279 GCF_012274545.1 Fukomys damarensis | reverse complement strand
TTTTTTTTTTTTTTTTTTTTTTTTTTTTTTTTGTACCCAGGATGGAACTTGGGTCCTTGCACTTTCCAGGAGGGCCACTGAACTGCTGAACTAAATCCCCGGCTATTTTCCCTATTATTAAAGGAAATTGTACAATAGCAATATCATGCAGAACCTTCTAATGTGTACAAAGAAAATTACAGGCCAATTTCTCTCAAAATCCTAATTGATAATTCAAAACATAACTAGCAAAAGTACTAGAATGACATAAAAATATTATATTGTGAAAAAATAAGATTTATTCTAGAAAGAGAATGCTATTTTAAAAATCAATAAATACTTTCTATGTAACACAAGACAAAATAATTAAAATGTATACAGTTGTTCTTTCTATAGTTGGACAAAATGAATTCCAAAATTAATGAGAATATTTTTTTAAAAATCACGTGTTCTACTATGCATACTTGTTTATGGTATGATATAATAGAAGCAGGAACTACTATATGCAAGTTAAAAAAAAACAATTATAATGTTACCACAGTGATTATTAATACTGCTCCCACCTGGAATTTTTCCAAAATGAAATATTGGAGAGACACTAGACAAAACATTTTCTGGATTCATTTGTTTTTTTGTTCTAACATCTGTAGGGTTCGAAGCAAGTCAAACAAATCTTTGGAGAAATCTTAATTTAAATTTCTTCTTAACCCTACTGCATTAGAAAATCTGTGAATTTTAATTATAATACTAATGAAAAATTTACAGACATTGCAGTCAAAAATGAAAATAATTTTTAGCTTACCTTATACTTGATAGAGAGAAAGTAGTAAACATATTATATTAAGCATTTCCAAATAAGTAGGGAAATCTGAAGCAAATTAGCTAAAGTGGCCTGTGTTATGGCAGCCATTTTTTTTTTGTTGTTGTTGTCCTTTTAGCTATCTCCCAGACATCTTTTTTGTTTTAAAAACATTATATTTTGGTTTTCCATTGAGAGCTTGCTTTTAAATATCTTTTACCTCTCTTGAAAATGGATAGTCATGTTTAACTTTTCTTCACCAAGAACAGTGGTCTCAATTTCTGTTCAGTTATTGTTTTAGCCAAGGAAATCTGAGAGATTTGAAGCAAATTCAACATACAAAGAAGTTCTTAGAATGTATTCTATGGAGGATTTTCACATTCTTAAAGCAAATAAAAGTCAAAAAAGTTTTTTTTGTGTGTGTGTGTTTTTCTTGGTTTGGTTTTGTTTGGGGGTTTTTGTTTTCTTTTTGTACCTGTTTTTCCATGTGACCTCTCAAACTGGAAAGCTATCTTGCAGCTACTAGCAAGGAATTAACAATCCCAAGAGAGCAAAAAAGGAAAACTATATTTCTGTTTAGCCACTGAATTAACCATTTCTAAAATGGCCTCTCTACCAGACTTGTCTTCAGAATTTCTATTATTTGCATTTGCAAACCTTATAACTTTTATTCTTTATTTTCCACATTCTAATAGACTATAAAAGTAATATACAAATTATAGGATAAATTCCAAGCAATGTGGAAGAGAAAACAAATACAATTAACAACACAGTTACTTTAGTTCAGAGCTAAATGGACTAACAAGGCCCTAAATTCAATCCCAGAAAAAGATAAAAGAAAGGTAAGGCAAGGCAAGACCTGTGTACATATTCTCTTCAATAAATAAAGGTTTGGTCCCTGTCCCTAACGAATTTAAAGCTGAATAATGTCCAGTATTATGGAAGTTACACTCATTCTATAAGCTTCCAGTATTTTTGAGAACATACAGAAAAACATTTTTAGACACCTAAATGTTAGGGAAAATGTGATGAAACATAAATTAGTCATTAACAGACATAGAAGTGTGAAAATCTAAAATTTTGCTTCTCATAATACTAGAGTTGACTGTGGTATTTTTGAGAGTACAACTGAATAAGAATGCCAAAGATAGGGGAGTACTCAAGTCTGACCGTGACTCTGTAACTATAGAAAGCTGAACTGACTGTGAACTGCTGCCTTGTAATGTCACTGTGTTAGAGATAATATGAAAAGTCATGACACAGAAAGAGAAATTGCTAAATGAGAAGCCAGTGTGGCAGGAAGACATTTTTCGACTTGTACTTGCAAGGTTTATGCAACTCTCCATGATTCCATGTTGCATATAAATGAGCAGAATATATTTAAAGGCCGATCTGGAGACAGACTTGCTAAAGTGGTATACCCACATGGCAAACAATCAACTGGGCAGAGAATGATAGAATCAAAAGGAGTTCTTTGTCAAACACATTATTAATTAATTCTATAGCTTTCTCTCTCATCACCATCATCATTGCTTTGCTTCCTATTGTTAAATTGTAATTATTTTTAACCCCAATTTATAAAACATGGGTTTCTTTAGAAACTTTGAGCGAAGTCATTTGAGGTAATGTCTGCCCAGTTTTTAAGATTTTTTTTTCTTAAAAATTCATAAACAAGGGCCAGCAATTTAGCTCAGTGGTTCCACTGCCTTTCTCTCAAGTGCAAGGTCTGGAGTTCGATCCCTGATAGCAAAAAAAAAAAAAAGAAAGAAAGAAAGAAAGAAAGTGATAAGGATCCAGTAGAAACTGAGATTTGAATTCTGGAGTTTTCCAGGGCTAATAATACGGTATATAATGCTCCCTTCCGCTGCCAGGGAGCAGCAGCCACGGTTCCCTATCAGCCATCGTACACAACTGATACTTGGCAATGTAAGGTGAGGATAAGGCATAATGTTTGGCGCATTAGGTGTATGAAGTGTGTTTTTTCCTAACTACATTTTCAACTTGATGGATTTATTTCTTTTATTTTTAGAGAAACTTCTATTTTATTTTTATTATTTTATTTTATCCCATTCCCCCCTCCTTAAACACCAGACCATTGTTTCCATTTTTTCTTTCTATTTTTTGCTTTTTTCTTGTCCCTCCCTCCTTTTCTCCATCACTCCCCCCTTGTTCTCCTCCCCATTTGAATACTTTCTCCCATTTCTCAACAAAAATGTGCACTTCTTATGATACAACTACATGTTAAATTGCTGACGATGTGTGTATTTTTTAGATTCAACTGAAAAAACAATCATTTATGTAATTGTGTGACATAAACTTGCATTTATAATATAAACTGGAAATTTGTTTTATTTTCTAGGAAATTTTAACGTATACACTTGAGGTTCATAGCATGATGTAATGGAATAAATATGTCTATATATATATATATATATATATATATATATATGTATATATAAAGATTACTATATGGATGAAAATATACCTCACACTGTTACTTTTTGTGACAGGAGAAGCTAATTCCATTGCTTTAACAAAAATCTTAATACAGTACAATTTTGTTATAGCGCTACATGGTATGTTAGACCTCTAGGCTTGTTCATCTTACATCTCTACTCACTTTGTATCCTTTTATCTATATTTTCCAATCCCCCCTAGCCATGGCAACCACTACTTCTGCTACCTCAGTATGTTTAAACTATTTGACCTTTCTGTTTTTAAATTTGCCTTAAATGCATTATCTTTTATACAGGAAATAATTATCACATCGATATTTCCAAAATGATGCTATTTTATGATCATTTCAACCTTACATTGAATTCTCATCATGTTTTGTTACAAACACTGTGAAAACAACTGATAGGCATTATAGGAGAGTGCGATATTTCTTCTTTTGAAAACACATAATGTAAACGGACCTCTGTTTTTTGAAGACAAAAGTAATTATCAGCATGGCAGGAAAATGTAAAGGTGGTTAAAGAGCACATTCGCAAGTGACAGTGACTTGTTCTATGGAGATGCTTCCAAAGCAGAACCCTGGAAACAGCATTCAAGGCTCACTTCAATACGGAAAGGAACTCAGTCTGAAAGGCAGATGCCATAAAGGAGAGACACAGCATATAAAATGCTGCTTAGCAGCATACCAGAATGTTTCTCCATATGTGGCTTTCAAAAACTTAAAAACCACTGTGTTCTAGCTAATAAAAATTTGGTTGTTGTTATCACTACTTGTTTAAGAAATGATAGAAGAAAGAAACTCGAACATATTTACACTAGAAGCAACTTTATCTTTTTGTAAACAAAAGGTATGTCATTGATGGGAATTAATGAGTAAAAAGAGCAAAATGAAAAGTAGGCAAAGATGACACTAGAGGGCAACTGTGTATACCTTAGGGTGTACATAAGAGAAGGGCAAATCACAACGGAGCAGAAAAATTTCATTTCAGTCATGGCAGTTTATAGTTGACCTAATGACAAGGTCGGGTATTATGCACTGAGTGTAAAATTAATGTCAAGTCGAAATGGGCTTTTCATCTGGATGGCACTTGCTAATGCAAAGCATTTTACAAAGAACCCATCAGGAACACTTGGGGAAAGATAATTTTGAAAGGAGAAGTAATTCATGTCATTTATTTTAAGAGGAAAAATAAACCCTTGAGAGCCAGCCTTTCATTTCCATGTTTCATTTTGAAGAAAAAGAGTCTGATGCAGACAAAAGCCAGATAGATATCAATAATTATTTCTGTTCACCTGGAACCAGGATAGTGATTTAATTTGTATTAAGGCAAAATTGAACATTTTTCATTTTGCTGATAAAAGAGCTTTTCTGTAATGTCCAAACTTAAGTAAACTGGTACTTAATGTCTGAAAAAGAAAATGGAAAACAATGTAATTTATATTAGTAACACTTGATGTTGAGACGACAGGTGGATCTCCAGTCCATAGTTTTCGGTCCTCTGGAGACTAACAGGTGCCACGCAACTGGTTCAGTTTTATGAAGTTTGAGTGGAAATGATAAGTGATAACTACTCTATCAAGGCTTTGCCCATTTACTACTGAACACAGAGGGTCCAGATGTACTAAGAGATGGAAATAAGAGCCAAGCGTGGTGGTGCATGTCTGTAATATGAGCATTTGGGAGGCTGAGGCAGGAGGATTGCTGTGAGTTTGAGACCAGCCTGGGCTACATAGTGAGTTCCAGGTCAGTCTCAACTACATAGTGAGACCCTGTCTCAAAAAAACAAGAAAAAAAAAAGATGGAAAGAGACAGGGGCCCTGAAGTCACCACCTGCAATCTACCCACTACCCCAGAGCACTCTCATTTGATTGGGTCAAGAACTATAGAATTCCCCCAGTTTTATGGACTTAAGGAACTGAATTTTATTTAGAGTTATATGGTTCTCTCTCCACTTTCTCTGTTCCCCCTCTCTTGCTCTCTATGTTTTCTTGGAAACATAATACATTTTTTCTCTATATGAATGTTTGTAAAGAAACTATAAATCCTTGAAATGGAATGGATGTCCCAGAGTGAATGGGTAGATAAGTGAGCAATAAAGCATCTCTAGGTGGGGATCCCATATATGGGTGAAACAAATCATTTGTTTTACCTAAGGTAATCAGTTTGCATTTGTGTGTGTGTGTATGTGTGTTTCGGTGTGTGTGTTTTTACAAAATCAGGCATGCTGGAATTTTGTTGTCTTTCAAATTCACAAACGCTTAGCTCTAATTTTTCATTCAATATGTAATTAAAATGTTCAGAAACTCACTCTACCTTGACTTTTCCTGCTAGAATATGAGGTTTAAAATATACCAAGTTTGCGATGTGATTGGTTTGTGTATCTATTTTATACCATCAAATATACCGTGAAACTCTCAAGAATAACATTCTCCATTTGTCTTCGTTACTTTCTCATTTCTGAGTCAAAATATTCAACACGCACAAGTTAAAGGAGGAAAGGTTTATTTTAGCTCTTAGTTTTTAGAGGTTTTAGTTAGCTGACTACAATGCAGGGTGCACAGCAGAATACAAAGAGCTCATGGCATGGCCCGCAGGAAGCAATAGCGGTCATTCTTCTGCTTTGACTTTTATTAAGGTTGCAAATTTATTGGACGGTACCACACATACCCAGGATATACCTTTTTAGTAAATCCGTCATCACACCCAGAACTATGCTAGGCAAATCCCTGTACTAATCTAGTACCACACTCATGATCCAGTCCCTCTCAAAACCCCCACCTATGAGTGCATGAGGCTTTGCAGGGTGCATCTAGACAGAAACCATGGCACCATTCTTAGCAGACTGACTAATCACCTTAGGGTAGTGCCAAGAATGTCAAACAAAAGAAAAGCAATTTAAATAAATGTCATTTCAGGGCCGGGATTTCTCTCAGTGGTTCCACTGCCTGCCTCGCAAGCACAGGACCCAAGTTCGATCCCTGCTACAAAAAAAAAAAAAAAAAAAAAAAAAAAAAAAAAAAATCATGTCAAATTCCACATTCATGTCTTTTGTAGCCAAAATTGATAATTGAATCATAATCATAAGGCTAATATATACAGTATGCAATAAATGTCTCGAAAAACATTTTGTTTAGTCACATTTAAGCCCAAAGAAAAGCAAAGCCGATTTACAAAGCTAAAAGGCAATGTCATGGAAACAAAGTAAGAAAGTAATAAATTCATGTATGTTTTAGATGCAGAAGATCAACATCAGATTTTTCATTAACTGAGAACATACTGGCATTTCTTTGTCATTTTTCTCCTCTACCAATCTTTGACTTGCTGGTTATAGCATATTTTTCCCTTCAACTTATTCCCTTTTATGAGTACCCATCCATTTTATTCATATTGTGAAAATTGGAGTGTATCTAAAAACACATAATTATTAACCAAAAATTACTATTTCATAAGCATTGTGCTCAAACTATTATTGTCAAAGGTAGACTAACATAATTTCCTGCCAACATCACTAGGAGATCTGAATTCAGTTCTTTTTTTACTCTATCTAAATTATCACATTCCTAAATAAAGGGAAAAATAGAGATATGCTTTGAGAAAACTATCACATGTTATATTAGGTAACAATAGCGCTTAGGGCATTTAATTATTATTTACTAGGCATAATGCATTGAATTCAATGTGTGATATACAGCCTGAATGACTTACAGAAGACGTCATATTATATTGTAATGAAGGGTAATGTCTGTTCACACAAATACCTTTAAAATACGTTTTAAGTCCCTATCATCAGCCTATACCACATACTATGATAAATTGTCTTTAAAGTTCTGATACTATAGGAAAATAATTCAGACATTATTTTCATATAAGAATCCAACAAGTTTTAAAATGCTATCAAATTCTCTAAGGAAGAGATTGAAACTGAAGCTACAACAGATTACAAACGAGGAGCATAGGAGAATTTGTTGCGTAGAGTACTTCCGAATGATATGGGAAGATGCTTTACTTTTTTCAAATTAACATAACCTAATCACATTTTTCCCCTTTGGGGGATCCTTAATTGACTTTTCCAATGAAAAGAAGAAGTATAGTTTACTAACCTCCCCAGAAAATTTTAATTGTTCTGCCTTCTTCAAGAGTGTGAAGGGTTTAGAGATTTGAATAACTTTCACTCTCACGGATGATGTTTGAAACTGTTGTGTAAGGGGCATGCCTGAAGCAGAGACAAGCTAACAATATTTTGTGTATGTGTGACTTAGCTGAGTGAATGCACTTTAATAATTTGGATGAAACTGTCACTTGTATTTAAAATTTCATTTGTGTGTGTGTGTGTGTGTGTGTGTGTGTGTGTGTGTGTGTTTTCAGACGGGATCTCACTATGACCTGGAACTCACTATGTAGTCCAGGCTGATCTTGAACTCACTGAGATCTTCCTGCCTCAGCCTTCCGAGTGCTAGGAATGCAGGTGCACACCACCATGCCCGGCTCATTTGTGTATTTACTTGCTGTTTCTAAATGAGGATATTTTGTTATTAAATATCTCACATATTGTAACGAGGAGAAATAATATATCAAATGTTACTTGGAATAAATATTTAAGTGATTAAACATTAATTTTCTTCAGATAAAAGAATGTGGTGGACTTTTGGTGTATACACTGTAGTGCAGCTTCTGCAGCCCTCTGAGGCATATTTGACAAGTACACAGATGCTGGACAGTGGACAGGCATGAGAAAGAAGACAAATACATGAGAATTCTGGGGAACCAACAGCAGAGAGTGAAGGATTTGCAGATGGCCGCAGATAGAATGTAGTGCATATGAAGAAGAGCTTGTTTTTCATAAGTGTGATCATGTGCTATTTGGCATCTGGAAAAAAGAAAGAAGTAATTATGTTGACGGAAAAATAAACAAAAAACACAAAGCGTCCTTAAAATTTTAAACAGCCCATACGGAAACAGAACAAATCACTTCTGCTCATGTTTCACTGAAAATACTACAAGATGAGGTATAATTTCAAATAAATGAAAAGGTACAAATAACCAAAGTACCTCAAAAGCAAAAGAGCTCACACACTGTTAAAAAACTAGAGACTATGGTATATAAATTATTGTAAAATAGGAGGCATTGAAACTTGTTTTGTGCAAATGTGAAGACTCTAAGGAAAACATTAATTTTTGTGAGTCTTGCTGGTTAGAAAAATTAATTTACTTTCTTAGTTTCTCATATCAACTAAACATCAGAGTACAGTTTGAAATTCAAGCTGTCTTTTAGTATTTTGTGGAGGAAAAATTTTATTTTTCAAAATTAAAAAATGAAGAAAGATTCCTTGTATAGTTGATTGAATGTAAATAGTATTATAAATTCAATTCTACCACTCTTGAAAAAAAATTTCACATTTATGTGCTTCTGTAATTAGTTCCAATCAGCCTGCTATAAATATGTAAAGGTTTTACCCATCTATCACCTGCATCTGCTGTTTAAAGATATCCAGTGAAATGACAAACAATTTCTAAGCAGGATTTACTCCAGTAAGGAGTTTTTCTAAGACATATTTTTTCTAAACTACAGACGACTCATTTATCATTGAATTTAAGTCTTAATTTTCCTTCTATTTAAAGTAATAATCCTTGGTTTTTAAAAGCAGAGAAGACTACAAAGGTAATATTATTTTATAATTGAAAACAAATGAATTTTGTTTATCATGGAATCCTGGGAGATAGATATAAATACTCAATATTAATCACCTGAAAGATTTACCAAGTGATAATAACAGCAAAAATGGAGGGCAAATATTACTTATGAAATATATACTTGGAAATGGTACAGTATTCAATAATATATTCATTCTTTCTTTTTCTGTAGTTCTTCTACCTAGATGAAATGTTTTAAATGTCCTTGCAATAGTGAAATATGTCATCAATCTGATACATTTCTAGGGGCAACAATATTATTATACATTTTTCAGTGATCTTTGAAGTTTAGAGATGTATTGGAGCATATCACTTAGGAAATGTTTTGCACTTTTCCTCAGGAGAGTGATGCTTAAATGGAAGTTGGAAAAAAATCTTATCATCCCATAAGCTTATAATATATTCACCTTCAACTCAGTTATGTCGGTTGAAAGTGACAATCATATCATCAATTTTCTTCATATGTGAGTTATAAAGTAAAATGGATATTTTTATTTGATTCATATATACAGAGGATATCAGAATATCATGCTTCTAAATTTACTAGGATTTTCAAATGTGTTGCTAAATGAAATTACATAAATACATAACCCTCAAGAACAATATCATCACAAATAGGGGCAAATAATTAATCTGTTATAAATAATGTAGGCAAGAGAATGTTTCATCTAACAGGATTATTTGGAATTTGTGACTTTATTTTAGTGCAGTTCCAGAGATTTTGCTTAAAAATAATTTCAAGTTGGCGGAGATCTCTAAAGAAGTACATCACTGTTACAGATGATGAAGATATTCAACATGTTATATTGTTAAGAGTCTCCTTTGGTGTGCATGTCCTTCTGGGAGGACACCCAAGTTCTCCCACATACCAGGCAAGCTTTTTATACCAGGGTAACTTCCTCACTCCCTGAATCCTCTTAATATTTTCACATACTATATATGAATATCTTAATCATTTTCTAAGGAGTTCACTACATTTTAATTTATTTTACATATATATTCATTTAATATTTCCTATGATAAGACATTGGTTCATAACTATGAAGTTGTGGAAAAGGTATATATTCTACTCTTGGCAGTTTAATTGTATTGAGAGAAAGCAGATAATAGGTAAATTCAAAGTTATACACATAATACTTATAAAAACAAAACTACAAAGTGTTAGCTCTGAAGCATTAGAATTCCCGTCATTAATTTGAAAATTACTAGAAAGCTTCTTGCAAAAATGACTTTTAAAATGGTCAAAAAAATTGTAGGATATTAAATGAAAAATGAGAGAAAGAGAAAGAGAGAGAGAGAGAATAATGTGGAATAAACCAACAATAATCTAATGATCTAATGAGCCTGGGACATAGCAAGATGGAGAAAGAAAGTTGTGGATAAAACCAAGAAATTTTGTGAGGAACAGAAATAATAGATTTTGTAGGTAAACTTGAAATTATGATTTTCTCTATGAATAATGAGAAATAAAATCCGTTCTACAAATTTACTAATAATGTCCGATTTCCATTATATAAAGAACATTTTGGCAATCTGTGGAACCAAGTGCACGTGTGGACAAGCTATGTGACATAAACTTTTTATCACCCTGTCGTACCCTAACCCACTAACACTATTCTAGCAAGCTTTGTCTGTTTGTTTGTTGGTTTTCTTGTTTGGAGAGGAGGTTTTCCTGTATCGCCTAGGCTCCCCTGTAACTATTCACCTCAAATGGTCCTCCTGCTTCATTCTCCCAAGCAGCTGGGACTACAGGTGCATTCCACTGCATCCATCTTAACAGCTTCTTAAAACATAAAACCTAGTCTAAATATAACACTCATTTAGAAGAGTAAAGCACTTTATTTTTGGAATCAGTCTGGAAGTTTTCTGTCTGAATACATGTATATCCCCACTTTTGGAAATGAAAATGATCAGTAAATTTGAATAAATGGGAGAATTAGAGCAAGACAACCCAATAGAATTTTTCAGAGACATTTTGTTTTTCTTGGATGAAGCATCAGTTTGATCAACTATCCAGACATAGACTTTCCCTCATAAGAGTTAAGGAAACCAGCTTAGAACATAGAAAACAAATTGTATCACTGTAATAGGAAAGTATTTATTGAAGAGTATGTAAAGGACCCTTTTACGTTATCCAAATCCCACTGCCCAAATCCTAAAATGGAAAGGAGGGAGAGAGAGAGACCCACACCATTTGGAGGAAAGAGAAGGAAGTGAGTACAGGACTGCCTTTGCACTTTCACACCAGGTCAAGCCTTGAAGACTGCACCGGGCCCACCACAGTTAAAACCCAGCACTGGTCAGACACCGATGCCCTCAGATGCCACGAGATTAGTTCACAGGACCTAAGGCTCCAAACTCTTGCTGGCACAAAGTGGGAACACACAACTCCAGGATTTAGGCCTGCCAGATGGTCTCAATCTCTGCTTGTCACCACGACCAGGTGAAACTCAGGGGCTCTGGGAGATTGGCAGCTCTCATCAGCAGGAAACCATCACTGGTCCCATACTCCCATCCTTTCCACGATGGCCTCAGGCTTTGAAATGCCAAACACTCTGCTACAAAAACCCAAGACAGGATCACTGTCGAAGGACTTTGACAGAAAAAGCCCATTTGGAAGGTTAGAATAAAAACCTACTTTTTTCAGGTGTGCAGAAATGAAAACAAAACCACCAGATTAAAGAAAAATCATGGAAAAATGACATAGAGTTCCAGTTACTTTCTTTAAAAATGAAGAGCTAATAAAGAATTCAAATCAATTTTGAAAGGTGTTCAATAAATTTTGTAAAAATACAGGAAAAAACAATACAAGAAACTCAACAAATTACGAGAATAAGAAATTTAACAGAAAATAAAACAAAAATTTGATAGAAATTTTGGAACTAAAAAATAGAATGAATGAAATTAAATAAACACAATATAGAGTTTCACTAATAGGCTTGTTAGGCAGAATAATTTGAATTTGAAGACAAGCTAAATTCATAAAATATGCACTCCAGAGAAATAGTAACAAAAAGGAATGAAGAAAGTTTATAGAATTTGGGGGGAAAACAAAGCAGCAAACAATGGCATCATAGGAGTGAAGAAGGAAAAGAGAGATAACATTACTAAACTAATTAAATTAGAGCAGTGATATTTAGTAACCATTTATAAGATATAAGTAACCAGGAGAGTCACAGTTGTTCAATTTCAACCAAAAAAAAAAAAAGAAAACTCCTGGCCGGGGATTTAGCTGAGTGGTTCTGCTGCCTGCCTTACAAGCACAAGGCCCTGAGTTCAATTCCAGGTACCAAAAAAAGAGGAGACTCCGATATATAAAATTTGCCCAAGAATCAACTACAAGGAGAGGATTCTATGAGGAACAAGAAGAAATAATCAAATTAACATAATGTAGACTCAGTGTGGCTAGGAGCAGATTTCTGAGCAGAAAATCAGCAAGACAAAAAAGAATGAGGTGATACATTCAAAATGTAAAGGGAAAAAACAACTGATAACCAATAATATTATATTCAGCAAAACTATTTCAGAAATAAAGAGAAAGAAAAATTATTAAGCTGACAGATAGTGATACAATAAATAACACAAAATCATCTGAATTACAAATGGTTACAGTGAATATCAAGTAAACTTTACAGTACTTTAACATTGTACTGGGAATGTGTGAATCATTGGTATACAAGTTAAATTCAAAACTATTCACAGTAATAGACACTGTAGTATCCTGTGAAGGGAAAACCAACAGAGAAGTTCAAAACCGTACTAGGAACAGTAGTACATGCTTGTGATTCTAGCTACTCTCCTTAGGAAGACAAGTAATTAGAAAATGAAAGGGCACGGATAAAGCTTAATGGTAGAATGCCTCTGGTATTTCCCTCAATAAAACACACACACACACACAAAGACATTCTGGTATCATAACTCAAAATTTGTGGGACCGAGTGGAGTACATGAGGATAATTTGATTTTCTTTTTCACCTTTCTCTTGGCAATGACAGTTAAGTGAAAAATGATCTGACAGTAGATGCATTCTTGTAACCTCATAGTAACCACAAAACAAAAAGGTATAGTAGATAATGCAAAAGAAAAAGAAAGAAAGAAAGAAAAAGAATAAAAAGAAATAACACTAGAGAAAAATTCTTAACTACACTGAAAGACAATAACAAAAGAAAAAACTAAAAAAGGACCTAAAAAACAATTGGAAAACAATTACTATAATAGCAATAGATAATTTAACTATTAATAATTACCTAGAGAATCAATAGATGACATTTTCTAATCAACAGATATAAATTTGAGAAGATTTTATGAACTCTAGATTTAACTATATTCCTCCACAAGACATTCATTTTACCTACACAGTCATACACAAGATAAAAAGGGAGACATTAAAATATATTACATGAGAAGGCAGCATAGGTATACTTACTTCAGATAAAATGTATTTTAAATCGAAAGCTCAAAAAAAGAGACTGAGAAGGTTATTGTATGATGATAAAGGATTAATTGAAAAATGAATAATATAAATAAATAATAAAGTAAAATGAAAATAAACACATAGGGACTGGGATTTAGCTCAGTGGTGTCACTGCATGCTTTGCAAGTACAAAGTCCTGAATTCAATCCCCAGTACCAAGAAAAACAAAAATAAAAACATAAAAATTATAGTTAAGCAATTGCATTTCAGAGAAAAAGATGTGAAATTGCTGTTATTGTTGTTTTAAAATTTCCTGTGGTATTTTGTAACACTTTTATACTTACTAGGAAACTATCATTGTGGAAAATATGCAAGACATATTTTCTACATGTCTGATATTACACAAGGTGTCATATTTTTTTGTATTGTTAGAGACAGACCCAAGCCTCACTGATCCTCAGCAAGCACTCAGCCACTGAGATGCAAGTCTTTTTTTTTTTTTTTTTTGTACCAGGGATTGAACTCAGGTCCTTTTGAGCCAGTTGGTGGAACCACTGAGCTAAATCCCTGGCCCAAGATGCAATTCTTATTATATCACTTTGTACCAAATCACATATTGTTATGTTATATTATGTTATACAATACTACATTAGTTTATAATGCAACTTTATTTCCAGTCTAAACTATTCTTAAAATAAATATCTACTCTGAAGCAGTCAAATTTAATGGACAGAAAAACTATAAAATTTATCAAAGTTTTACAGTCTAGTAGAGGTTTACTCTATTATCAAAACACTGTTAATATGGAAATAAAGATAATAAGCAAATCAAAATAAAAAATGTAATTCTGGTCTAATTTGGCAGTGGTTATATTTCAACCAACATTTCAAAGCATGAAATTAAAAATTGTAAGTGGTAATTGGAATATAATTTGTGAGAATCCTGTGCTACTTTACTTTCATTTAAAAGAAATTATAAATATAAGAAAATGATGAAATTCAAAAACCTCAAGATAATATGAAAACCAGCAGTGATGAGTCGAGGACTCTGCTTAAAGATGTCTAGTCACACATACTGAAAAAACAGAAATGGCTTCCAGATGAGGGCAAAATTGTGCATTTTATGATTTTTCACAAAATGATCTTTCTCATAATTTGCACTCTGTAGTAATACATTAAGTCATCACAGGTACTAATGAATGAGGTGTGCCCTTTTCCTGACGTCATGACTCTCAAGAATACCTCTCACTAGAGACTTGTGCAATTACTAATTGCAAGAATAGGAATTAATAAAAATTTTCCTTAACTTTAGAAGTAATGTATTTGTTCTGAAACACAAATTCCTAACAGCCATATCAGAATAGAGCTGACATTAGATGACTTAACAGATTGCCTAGTAAGTGTAGCACTGAATAATCTGACACAAGTAGTAACTATTATATCATTGGGTATCATATGACTCTATAAAGTGGGCACTTACAATTTTACTTAATAAATATAATAAGATATTATATTTGATTTCTATGATTATCCACTAAAATACCCAAATAAATAATCTAATAAATATAAAACAACCTACCTGCACAGAAATTGATTATCCTAATATTTATTTTAGTAAGATGTCACATATAATTAGCATATAAAATGTGGAGTAATAAAAAGGAGAAAATATTATGTGACTTGGTTTTGTTGACTAAATGTTTACACTGTAGTATTATAGCTTTCTCTTAATCATGAGTGTTTTCAGACATACAGCAGGGAATTTACTTTTACTTCTAGTCCAAATATTATCTAAAAATATGTTTCAGAGAAAATATTTAATTTCAATAAAGAATTTAACCAGATTAAGTACTTACAGAAGGAAAAAGTATTTCTTTCAGCAATAATCCTCTTAGTTTTTACTTGTGTAATTTCAGTTCCCAAAATGGAGGATTACAGATTTACTAGACTTTCCCTATTGCCAGCTATTCCCCGAGAGACAAAGCAAAACTACTTTCTATTTTTCAAAGATTCTTCATTTTGTAGTATTCTATACTACTCAGCCATAAAAAATGAGAAATTAGAGTCATTCATAGGAAAATGGATACATTTTGAGAATATACTCCTAAGTGAAATAAATAAATCACACGTGTGTAAATACCAAATAATTTCTCTGGTGCAAAAGACTATAATAGTACAAAAGATCCTAATGAGATAATTAACAATGTGAAATAGGAAGAAAAGGGCTAAAGGTGTAGGTCAAGTGGGAAGGGTAGGGGAAATGGAATAAGGGAAAAGAAAAACATATGAGAGGGCTGGGGATTTAGCTCAGTGGTTCGGTGGCCTGCCTCAAGAACGCAAGGACCCAAGTTCAATCCCTGATACCATGATTGAAAATGTAAATGACAACCATAATGTGAAATTGATGATGTAAAATAGGAAGAAAAGGACCAGTA
Organism: Fukomys damarensis; assembly: GCF_012274545.1. Taxonomy (NCBI): domain Eukaryota; kingdom Metazoa; phylum Chordata; class Mammalia; order Rodentia; family Bathyergidae; genus Fukomys; species Fukomys damarensis. The sequence goes on along the minus strand of NW_022900918.1, from coordinate 23,409,504 downwards.
GGAAAGGGGAAATAGTAGAAGGGTGGTGGGGAAAGGAAAAAAATGAAAGAAAAGAAAAACATATGAGAAAATGAATAAATGGAAATAAAGTGTTTGTAATTGGGGAGGGGAGGGGAGGGGAGGGTGAAGGGATGGCAGGGACAAGGGGAAAAAATGAGAACGAAGACCTGTCATATAGAGGTACAAGATCCCAGTAATGAATATAACTGTACTGTATACATAGAATATACCAATAAACTCAACAACAACAACAAAAAAGATTCTTCATTTTGTAAAAACATGAAAATAGTCACTGTAAGAAAACATATCAACTTTGGATGGGAATTTATTAAAAAATAATGTTTATTCCAATTCTCACACACAACTGTTGAGGATATCTTTAAAAATTCAATTAAATTATATGTATTTTAAATTACTTTCAAAAATGTTAATAATCTTTAAAGCTTGATCATTCTCAATTGTCTAGAGGAAAGAGTGCATCTCTGATTAAAGAGTAAAGAAGTCTTATGTAATCCACGTATTGTCAACTTTCTGCTATGTGAAATGTGACATTTTACATATTTAATAAATTTTCAGCTTTGAAAACTAAGTTATATGAAATACAAACTATCATTTGAAAAGATGCTACAAAAAGGCAGATTTCAGTAATAGTGTACCATACACTATTTACTTGTCATTGTGGCAAACTACCTTAAAAAACAAATCAAAAGAGAAAAGATTTATTTTGATTAACAATTTAAGGAGTTTGAGTCCATGGCCACTTGGTTTGAGTCCATTGCTTTAGCAAAATATTATAATGTGTGTATGATGTTCAACAAAATATCTAACCTCATGGTGGAGGCAGAAAGAAAGAAAGAAAACATTTTTAAAAAATCATATATCTTTTCGTTATACAACCTCAATGACCTTCGCCAATGTGACCCCATGTCTTAGTAACTATTCTTGTTGTAACCCACAAGTTACAGGAGAAAATGCTTATTTGACTTACAGTTTGTAGATGTATTAGTCAATAGTAGGCTGGCCAAGCCAGGCTTATATGGCAGAGAGGCACCACAAAGCAGAAACAGTTCAGGGCAAGACAGGTAGGAATCAGCAAGCTGCGAGGCTCCCATTCCCTTTTATAGCATCCAGACTACTAGCCTTTTTGGTGGCTCCACCCCTCCCTGGGTGGGCCTTCTCATCATGCACACCCAAAATTATGCCAAACCAATCAGTGGACTAATTTAGTACTACACACCCTTAATCTCAACATCACACACTCTAGATGCATTCCTCTCCAAAAAACACAACCTGTGAGTGCATGATGCTTTAGGGGGACTGTTAGTCACAAGCCATACCACCCAATTTTTACAGTTTCTACTGACTTTCAACAGTTTATTCATTTATAAACCTATGAGTGGACTCATCTGTTAATGCGATCAGAGGCTTCATGGTTCAGGCACTCCTCAAAATCCAACCTCTGAGCTTTGCTACACTGGGGGCTGTCACAGGTAAGCTTGTCCATTTGATTGGTTTAAGAGCCATTTAGAGGATTAGTAAAGAAAATTTAGGGGTGTGTCCAGGAGAAGTGAATGTGAGATCTGTATCTGGTCCTGGACCATGACCTGTCTTGTGTTGTTTTCATGTTCTGATTCCTGGCCACCGCTAAATGAACATTTTTGGCCCACCATGCCCTTCTATGATGTTTCTCTCTTGGAGTCAGCCCTCTATACTGAATCCCTGAATCTATGAACTAAGTTGAAGAACTCATCCTTTAGGTTGTGGGTATTAGGAAATTTGTTCCAATAATAAGAAAGCTGAGCAATCAAAAAAAAAAAAAGTACCAGGAATAGTATCATTTCTGTGACTGTACATGACTATACATGACCATTTAGTTCATATATCTTTGGAACTGACTGGGGGAAGAGTTGAAAATAATTAGAGGAGCAAGTGAGAAAAAGCCTAGAATCTTGAAAGGAGATCTCTCGATTCAGGGGAGCAGAAGGTTGATAGTAATGAGCAGAATAAAGGGGTGTCTCATAAGGCTTCAGGAGGGAATGAGGATCCCACTGGGATTTGGATTAGAGGTCTGGCTTTTATATTATGGCACCAGAACTTGCCTATATTTTTCCTATGTCCTAAAACATTGCCAAAGGCTGAATGTAAAGGCTATGGATTAATTGACCTAGTGGAAGAAATTTCAAGGGAGGCTGTATTGATTAGCTTTCCAACTTCTGGTACGAAAATCCCCAACTTTTCTCTCTCTCTCTCTCTCTCTCTCTCTCTCTCTCTCTCTCTCTCTCTCTCTCTTTGTCTCTCTCTCATTGAGTTTATTGGTACATTTTAGGCATACAGTACAGTTACATTCATTATTGGCATCTTGTACCTTTACATGACAGGTCTTGGTTCTCATTTTTTACCCCTTACCCCTGCCCTCCCTTCACCACCTCCTCCTTTCCCTATTTACAAATACTTGAATTCCATTTTATTGGTTGTCTCACATTTTTTTCTTTTCCCTTATTTTATTTCCTCTACCTTTCCCACTTCCCCTACACCTTTAGCCCTTTTATTCCTATTTCACATTGTCAATTATACCATTAGGATATTATTTACAATTGTAGTTTTTCACACCAGAGAAACTATTTGGTATTTACTCATGTGTGACTTATTTATTTCACTTAAGAGTATATCCTTAATATTCATCCATTTAGAATGACTCTAATTTGTCATTCTTTATGGCTGAGTAGTATTCCATTTTATAGAAAAACCACATCTTATTTATCCAGTCTCCAACTGATGGGCAAATGGACTGTTTTCAAGTTTTAGCTATTACAAACTGTGTCTGTATAAGCATAGGTGCACATATATCACTGTGATATGATTCTTTTAATTCTCTTGGAAATATACCCAGCAGAGGGATGGCTGGGTCAAATGGAATCTCTAATCCTAGTTCTTTGAGTATCTCCATATTGATTTCCATAGTAAAAACCTCAACTTTCTGTCTCAAATATTTCATGGTGGAAGGGAATGCAAAGCAAGGCTTGTTTAGGTCATGGCATACCAAGACTACAAGGAAAAAGAGATCTGGGCTCAAAGTACTGTCCAAGGTCACATGTTGATCACCCACCTGAATTTAAACAGAATTTAGTTTTTCTAATACTCTAAGCTTTCCTCAACCAAAGCAAGTTGGCTATTAAGCTAAAAAGTCACACAACTCAATGTTCAGGGTATAGCAAGAGTACTGAGGCTTTTTTAATGAATATGTATAGTGAGATTAGGAGCAAGTAATTAGAGCAGAATGAGGAATATTCACAAATAAACCTAAAAAACAACATGAAAAATTATTCTAAAGGAGGTTTGGTTACTGAAGAGTTTATTTCCATTAAAAATAAACCAAATACTTTGAACAAGGACAAAACATGAGATATTTTAAAGCCATCTCAGAAATCAATATCGCCCCATGCACCCCAGGCTCAAGGGTGGATGTATAAACATTTAATTCAGTAAGAGAGACTCTGGGCTCCTTCCTGAGAAGGTCTATCTAGTGAATTAGTTCTTTGAGATTTATGTTAATATTTGCAGCATCCAGGCACTCAGAGGTTCCTTCAGTTATGGTCCATGGGGGGAGGGGGTAATGCTCAAGATGCCCGCAGACCTTGGTATCTTCCATGTAGTTCTGATTATTCAGGCATGCAGAATGCAAGAATTGTGGGGTCACTGACACTAATACACAGATTTCAAAGAATTGGTAGGCTAGGCTAGGTGTCCCCTTAGTGGAGTATACCTAATGCTGTGTGAAAGAAGCTAAATTTGTGCAGACCTGAGAACAATGAAGATGCCAGAATCATGGAAAATCTGATGAGCAAAGCCATAGGCCAACAGCAGAACTAGTTCAAGAGAGAGCCTATAATTTGCAAGGTTATAGTGTAGGACCACCCAATCCATTTCAAACTCATTTAGCTAGAAAAGGAGCTACAGAACTTAGTGTTGCTCTTCTGGATTTTGGTTTGAGTTTTGTCCTATTTCTTACCTTATCTCCATTTCTCCCCATTAAAATTGGAATTTGTACCATTATGTATTGTGATTATTTAGCTTGATTTTTGAATTTTAAGGATTTTCCAGCTCAACATCTGTCTTGAGTCACAGTGGAGACTTTGGACAAACCTTTTGGGAAATACTAGATCCGTTTAGATTTTGTTAGGGAATTAGTGAGCTGTAGTTAGAACAGTCATATCAGCCTAAGTGGTGTTATGACCTTGTGTTTATTGGTTATCGAGTATAATTTAAAGAAGTGTTTGGTTGTCAAGCTGGAATGGAATGAGAAAGTCCAGTTTAATTGTAAACTGGATTGTTCTGTGATTTACTTTGCAAATCAGTAAATTACAATGCAGGATGTGTTTGAAAGTTTCACGAAGACTCACTCATGCTTATGTTTTGTCCCTAACCACTTCCTTTCTGGCATTCCTTCTCCGCCACCAGTAAGTGAGCAGCCTTACTTCAATGTCTCTGCATTACACTCAGCTGACCTTTGACCGAACCCATGAGATTGTAAGCCAAATGAACCCTTTCCCCCTCGAAGCTATGTATATTAGATAATTTGTTCCCACAACAGAAGAGCTAACCAATGCGGAGATCAAACCTTTGGGGAATATTTCATTTACTCTTTCTTATATAATATCTTGTTTTAACACTTCCATTCTCAGAAGTACAAAAATCTCTATTTTTTTTAACTCTTGGATTTATTAGTAGTTTTGTGGGATTTAAATGAGAATGAAACACAGTCACTAGCTGTCAAAATATGTTACATTTTCTAAAGCCTTTTTGCATTATTTTAATTAAACAATGCTTACCTTTAACTGAAAACAGTCTATGAGATTCAGATTTGGAATTTATTACTTTAAATTCAGTTAACTCAAGAACCGATTTTGTGATATTTGAATTTATAAATTTGTAAGAATAAAAATGTAAATACTGGGCATCAAAATATTGTCTTCTGATCTGATTATCGAAAGAGTAATTAGATCATTGGTATGGAATTTTAATTTATTTTACATATTACTTATTTATCTTATTATTTTCTTAGAATTGAGAGTCTATCAAAGTTTATCCATTACCTCAGGTACAATGTGACTCAGTAAGTCTGACCTACATGTAAAGGAGTGAAAAGAGAGGGGTAACAATAAAAGACAAAAAAATGAAGAAGAGGATGAGTAGTAAAAGATGCATGTAAGAAGTGATGGATGACGTTGGAAACTGGATAAAGAAGTTGTGGTTTTTCTATAAAATGGAATATTACTCAGCCATAAAGAGTGAGAGAATAGATTCATTCATAGAAATGGATACTATTCTAATAAGATTACTGACATTTAGAAATTTGAAGAAAGGAGCTAAAGGTGTAGGGAAGGTGTGATGCGTAGGGGAAGAACAAAAAGGGAAAAGAAAAAAATGTGAGAGAATGAAAAGATGAAAATAAAGTGTTTGTAGATGGGGAGGGGAGGAGGGGGTGAAGGGAGGGCAGAGGTAAGGGGAAAAAATGAGAATCAAGACTTGCCATGTAGAGGTACATGATCCCAACAATGAATGTAACTGTACTGTATCCCTAAAATGTACCAATAAACTCAATAAAATTAAAAAAAAAAAAGAAGTGACGGATGAATGAGATCACCTAATATCATCTGCCCCACAGAGATCTTGTGACTGACAGGAAAAACTCTCATAATAAAAGATTTAGCATTAGTAATTCAAAACAAAATAAAGGTTCTATTAAATTCATGTTTTACGTGTATTCTCCAATAATTTTATTTCACCTAATTTCACAAGCTGACACTTGAAAATAAGTATGTATCAATGAACTATTTTATATGCATTCATTTATTCAAAAGTTTTCAGACTATCGATTATTTGCTATGTTCTGTGGTAGTTTCATGGTATAAGCAAAAGAAAAGCAAAGCAAGCTTAAATATTGTCTTCACAGAGTAGTTCTTCTTTTTTTTTTTTTTTTTTGGTACCAGGGATTAAACTCGGGTCTCTGCGCTTGCGCGGCAGGCCACCGAACCGCTGAGATAAATCCCCAGCCCTTCACAGAGAGTTCTTAACCTCTAAATGGCACAACAATCACCAAGGGTTTTTCATGTTTTCATTGTAGATGTTTGAGCCATAGCAAGAGAATCTGGCAAATTAGTTCTAGGGTGGATTCCAAGAATTGGAATATTTAGTAACTAAGATCCCACGAGTTTATAGTCCACTGTATGAAAAACAATGGTTAGTGAAAAACAGAATGATCCTAAATAATTGATTACCATAAAATTTAAAATGAGATTAGTAGCTTTGTGTAAAAAAAGTACAGTGTATAAAGACAATTACTAGAAATATATAATGAAAACTGTATTAAGGATATGAGACTTGAAAGATTTTTATTTAGCCAACAAAAATTAGATCATGGGGGAAATTTCTTGAAAGATGAAAGAAGCATAAAATTCCCAATAAATGGAAAGAGTTTAGCATAATTGATTAGGAGTGATTCTGTGACTATGGTAGTATCCAAAAGGATAGCTGAAGAAAGAGGAGTAACCGTCTTTAACTTGAGCCTCTTGCTCTATCTGTAAACCCTCAACTATTCAAGATCCAACAAACAGATGACATCTGGAAGAGTATAGGGTTGCAAGCTGGCAACTCATTTGCACCCTTGTTTGAGTTTTACTAATGTTAAAACATTTTCAACATAATTACAATGTTTGGTTAGTAGATACATCTAAAACGTTAAATGTGAACTAATAATTAAGAAGGATGTGACAAGCGTTTTGATTTTTAGCTGCATTCTGAGACTAAATGGAGGCCGTGGAAGAGAGTTTAAGTAAGTGAATTCTATGATTAGGAGTATATCAGTATCAAAGCATCTGTGCGTAAGAGTGTGGAAGGACAGAAGAAGAAATACCATTACCTTTATTTCAGAGCAGGATGTGAAATATACAGAGGGATAATCCACTGTAAATGTTGAATATTAATTTTCAGAACACGAGAATCAAATTTAGAGTTCTCATCTGGTCACACAATATTTAAATAGTGTCTAGACTTGCTGATTGGCATCTGAGTGTCTGTTTCTCATTAGAGTATAATATGCTAGCTAAACAGGAGAGTAGTTGAGTCTTCAAATGAGATTTTCTTCTCAGAGCAATATAATTTGGTTCTCTTCTCACTGAAGCCTATTATCACTTTGTCAAATTATACTACTGTATAACATAAAATCTCGTTACAGAAAGTTGAAATCTAGATTTGGCAGCATTTAACAAATTTTTATCTTGCTACAAAAGTCTCTTTTGCCATGATAAGCTCAGGCTTTTCACATATAGCCAGGCAGTTGAATACACAATCAAGTTATAAATTCTGCTTCATTATACACTGAGGTATAATACATCTGTGATTTTTCCCACTTATTTCTTTTTTAAAATATTTTCCTCATATCTTAATTTATTATTTATTGTTTTTATATTTTATTTGTATACCCTGTGACTCTTTTTTTTTAATTTTTATTTTAACATAGAGTAATACTAAGTCACTGAGTTGCTGAGGTTCGGATCAAATTTGGTAGCTCATTGCCTCCGCCTTTAAGAGTAATGGGATTGTGGGGATGTGCCACCATGTCTGGTTTCTTCCTTTCTTTCTTTCTTTCTTTCTTTCTCTTTCTTTCTTTCTTTCTTTCTTTCTTTCTTTCTTTCTTTCTTTCTTTCTTTCTTTCTTTCTTTCCTTTTTTTTTTTTTTTTTTT
>NW_022900918.1:23372451-23401468 GCF_012274545.1 Fukomys damarensis | reverse complement strand
TTTTTTTTTTGGTTTTTTGAGACAGGGTCTCACTATGTAGTCAAGACTGACCTGGAACTCACTTTGTAGCCCAGGCTGGTCTCGAGCTCACAGGGACCCTCCTGCCTCAGTCTTCCGAGTGCTGGGATTACAGGTGTGTGCCACCACATCCGGTTTATGTCTCATTTCAATATTAAAATCCTTTCAGAGCTTCCACGAAAAGTTTACTCTGACTTTATTTTCTTTGCCCAATGAATAATAAAACATCTTCAGTATTAAAATATTCTGACAATCAGTAATATCTGCTGTATCTATTTATTATTGGGTGTTTGAATTTTTGATGTTTCTAGTAATTTACTCAAGCAAACTGCATACGTAAAATAAGCCAGTAATTATACATTGTACCCTATAAACTAGTGAGGACATATTTAAAAGTATTTTTAAAATACCCAGTGATTATGGTATATTTTCCTCATTGAAAACTAGAAACTTAAAATTCCCCTGAATATATTGGTTTATTTTTCTAATTCAATTGTAACTAAAAATTAAAGCAGTTTCTTTCTCCTTTTTTAGTTTTGTATTATCTTTTTAAATGTCTTCGTTGTTGACATGACTACCAGAAAATTAATTCTTTGCACATTTTGTTTGTTCTACCAGCATAACAGAGACAAACTCTTCCACCAATAAATTGTACTTGCTGTTAGAGCTTAATGATAAATATATTTTTTGTTCCCTGTTACTTCCAATGATAAAATGCTATTAGCTCTGAACTCTCCCTTCACTACTACAGGTCCAATGAATAACATTAATTGTTTTATAACAGTACACCAATTCATTCTATTTGATTCATAAAACAGTTCTGCACCATTTAGAAACATTTCTCAGTAGGCTCCATTTTTCCCTAACATGAAGAGTTTGACTTCATTAATCTCCCCTTTTTATTCCCAAAATGTAGTATGAACTTTGAGTTATACTGTCAACTTTACATAATTTTCATAGCCTGATGTAGCTAAGAAAGGAAAGATTTCTTAAACTATGTTAAATGTAATTTAACACAACAGAGGTGAAAGGGAAAGTAGTCAATGATTTTCAACAAATTCTTCTGCTACCCGAATTTCCTTAAAGTTTTGGCCACAGTAATATTTGCTATGCTAAACAAGGAACAAAAGCATTGTAAATGTACACCTAAAAGCAAAGAATCACTCTGTGCAATATTCAGAAGTATTTAGAAATAATGTGTATCTCATTTATGCATATTAATTAAAGGAAATGAGAAAGTTGAATTTATTTCTTGGCACAGGCTCTGAGTACTCCAAATTACATAACTAGTAATCCAAAAAGGTATACAGAGCAGGAAATAAAATTAAATAAGTAATTAAAAACCCTTTAGAAATCTGTACAGTATTAAGTAGGGAATTTTGTAAAGCATGTTGTTATCTCACTATGAAAATAGAATGAAAACCACATTTAATATGTTTTAGGTTACAATGTACTTTTCTAAGTATTCAATTAGATATTCTACTAATGATTAAGATTAAGAAATTAAAAATAGTTCTAATTCATCTTGTGTCATTTTTTTCTTATGCGAGATAGAAAAAATAAATTAATAATGATGACTATGTCCGGATTTCAGCACATAGTTGAAACATCAAATGGAATGAAAAATAAGTCTCTGAGAGAAAGATTTTAGATGAAACAATCTAGGTTTCAAATAAATGGTTACAATTAAGCTAAAAAAAAAAAAGGTGTCGGATAAACAGTAGTAGAACAAACTCTCAAACAGGAACATGTCTCTGGGTCAAGACTACTAAAGTAAACACCTTGAGTTTTCTTGCTTCTTTGTTTTTTTTTTTTTCAGCTTTAATTGAGTTTATTGGTACATTTTAGGGATACGGTACAGTTACATTCATTGTTGGGATCTTAGATAATACCACTAAGAAAACACTGCCTGCTGTTTGTCTTTACATTGAGGAATACTGATATCTGAGGCCAAATTAAGTCATTGTATTGCAAAAGGAGTCATTGCTATAACACCTAAGGGAGGAGAGGAAAAGGCCACGGAATCCAAAATATGACAAAGACTTGAGGAATATCAAAGTGTAAGCCATATTTTGAGACTGCCATGGTTTTCTTAATTAATTTTACTTTTACCCTTGTACAGTGAATATCTTCAAAATCCACTCTTCCAACTATTTTGAGAGGTACAATATATTCTTGTCATTTTTATTTACCCTACTATGTCATAGAACACTAGAATTTATTGCTCCTATCTCACTGTAATGTATCATTAATAAGCTAGCCCGCCTCCATCCTCCTCTTCCGTCTCTCCAAAGTTTTTGGTAATCAGTGTTCTACTCAGCCTCTATGAGATAAATATTTTTAGATTACATGTAGAAACGAGATTTTATAGTGTTTATCTTTCTGTGCTTGACTCATTTCACTGAACATAATGTTCACCATGACATCACATTTTTATAAATGACAGAGTCATACATTTATGACTAAATAATATTTCATTGTGTGTATGTTGTACTTCATCTTTGCTTATTTGTTGACAGACATTTAAGTTTCTTCTATATCCTGCCTCTTTGAATAGTGCTTGAATAAATATAGGAGGGAGAATGTCTCTTCATCATGCTGATATTACTTTCTTTGCTTATATATCCTGTAGCCAATTTGCTGAATCTTAGATTAGTCCTATTTTTATTTAGTTAGTTTTTTTGAGGAATACTCAAACTGTTTTGCATAATGGCTGACTAATTTACATTTCCACCAATGGTGTATAAAATCCTTTTCTTTTTTTCAATTAATGTATTTTTATTGCATGTTTGCAGCACATAATGAGTACATTTAGGGATGGAACACATTTTAAATCCTTTGTTGTTCCCTTCCCCAACCATCCTCCCAAATTCCCTCCAACTCTTAATCCCTTTCCCATTTGAAAGAAGCTCTATTTTCATCGATTTTCTGTTTTTAATCCTTTTCCTCTTCCTTTCCCCTTCCTTCAAGATTTCTTTCTCTACACTTTTGCCATCATCTGTTATGTTACCTATATACCAGGAGCTGACAGAAAATGAGATAAAATGAAATGCTGCTCTTACTAAGAAAAAAAACCTATAAATTACTTACTATGCTACTATAAAAAAATGTGCATGTCCCTTGTCTGGGGTATGCAGAACATGAGGATTTCTTTGTGGAAAGAGAGGTAATTTAACATATGTCACTTCTCATATTGATCAATACAAAGACAATCAAAATGGGAGCAAGCTCATGTTGCAAACTTGTGCAGCTGATTGAAAGTATGAAAAATTAAATGTCCATGGAGAATCAGAACCATTATCAAAAGAAGAACACTAGGGAATACTCTCCATGTTGAAATTATAATCTAATTTAAAGTAAGAATTATTTAAATATTCCAATAGAAGCATAAATATAAACAGAACAAAATATGAATATTATACCTGGAGAACTAAAACATGTCTTTAGCCTGCAAAGTACTGCAGAAAAGATAGAATACTTAAAAGCCAGTGTTAGGATTGTTTTCTTTATAATCTTGGGGAAATGTTGATTATTTCACTTTGTATCTAAACTGGGATCTATCCAATTCAAATGGTTAGGCCCTAAATGATTTTTTAAAAAGCTGAAAACATCAAGTCCATCAGAGAAATTTTGGAAAAATATAACTGTGACTCAGATAACTGAAGTCTTTCTTAAATAGGCATCAAAATACAATGAATAGAAAAGAAAAGAAATTTTGCAATAATGCAAAAACTTCTGATTAAGGAAATACATTGTTACAGCATACAAGTGAGTAACAGATTGAGAAGTAATACGGCTATTCCTAAAGTTCAGGAAATTAAAACATAGAATTAAATAAAATAGAGAACTAAGGAATAATAGGAATATGAGCTCTTGGAAAACAAACTGGAAGGTTAATGACAAAATTTAGAAAAAGTCTTCCTTATCGATTGTCAGGTTAATTAAATTCAAAAAAAGCAATTAGACCCTGCTGTGCACATCAAAAGGTAAAAATACCATGTCAAAAATTGTAAGAAGTAAGAAGGACACCAGATGTAAGAATCTTCCTCCTTTGCCGGTAGTAAGATAAACTAGCCTGGCTATCCTTAAAAACAAGCTCCTACAATCTGATTAGTGAAATACTCTCCAAACTCCAACACTGAATTTCCAGGCCACATTTTTTTTTTTTTTTTTTTTGTACCAGGGATTGAACTCGGGTCCTTGCGCTTGCAAGGCAGGCCACCCAACCACTGAGCTAAATCCCCGGCCCCAGGCCAAATTTTATCAAAATAATGAACACTTTTCACTTCTTCCCTGCAGATACTGTACAAGAGGTATGGCTACACATAACTAAACCAGCCTACTACAATAATTACACTTCTGTACAGAAGTCAAGTAGAATAAGTAAATTCACAGATAGAATAAGTCCTGCACAACAAACACATCAAATGACTGACCGAAACTTAGGTAAATGAAAATACATATAAAATTCATTGCTTCTAAAATGATGTAAATCAAATGTGAAATAGGATTCAATATGTTTTATGAATTTAAAATACTGGCAAAAAGAAAACTATGTTTGAAAGCTCGAATGTGACGATATATTTATACTTAACATTCCTAAGAAAGTGTTAGAGATGGGAAACGAGATGAAGGAGGGAGCTGAAAGAAGTGAAAAGAAGTGAAGCAAAAACAGTTGCAAAGAGAAGAATGGAGCACTTTCTGTGGTTTGGGGCTGAAAGGGCATCAGGATGGAGGAGTGTGATTTACCTAGATAGGGTTCCTAAGATTAAAAAATATATATATTAAACTGCCTCCATGTTACAGATAAGAAAAGAGTTGAATAAATGATAATTCTGAATATATGTATATATATATATATATATATGAAATTTCTAAACCGTTAAATGAGGAAAAAGTGAATATTCTATGTTATAACATAACCCAATAATTACTTAAAATACATTTAAAGCTCATGCATTATTTAAACATAATTGTTCAAATGGCTATAACACAGTCACATGAATATATTCATGTTTGGAAATCTAGTGATTAAGTTCTATGAGATATAGCAAAGTGTTAACAGTATAGGGAAGTTACAAAGTTTGTTGCATGCCATGTAATTCTAAGCTATTACTATTTGAATAATAGAACTAAGGATAGAGACCCGTAGGCAGGGAGAGATGAGGGAACACACACGCGCACACACACACACACACACACACACACACACACACGCTGCCCAAGGAGTTCAGATAGTTGGCAGTGCAGGCTTAGTCATCCGGGAAAAGCTCACAGTCTGTTACATTTCCTCTTCACGTTGTACCCTGCAAAAGCTTACCCTGCAAAGCTTGGCTTGCTGAGATGAAAAAGAAAATAGAACCGTGACCCTAAGGTGCAAAAGTTCCCAAAAGATCCTGACTTGTCCCTAGTAACAAGCTAAGACAATCATTAACCAATCAAGTAAGGGTGCCCTCTGCTCAGAGACCGGATAGGACCCGGTAGACTATAAGAACATCTTGAGCCCCTCTTCAGCGATGGCTCTGTTTCAGGCACCCCTGCCTGAATCTCTGAGAGAAGGCAGCTGTACGCTTGCCTGCTTGCTACATAAAAGTACAAACTTTGCTCCTACGCTTTCGATCTCTTTCTGACTCTTCCACAACCTTCTTCATCGTGGGGAGTCCGGCCAGGGATGCGGGGACTCCACACTTGCACCCCCCACCCCCGACAGAACACAGTAACAATAACTATAAAATCCTATTGTTTATTTAGTGTTCAATTTAAATTATGCAGTTATTTAGTTGGTATCTAGCCTTGCACATAATTGTGCTTTCCTTGCTTTCTGTTTTTTAAAACAAAATATTTCTTATTGGTTCATAGTTAAATTGTATAAGCCTATGATCACTACCTTAGAATAAATTCCTAGGTTTTAGTTCAGTGAATTAATACCCTAAGATTCCTCATATAAATGGCCAAATTTTATTCTCCTTACTACTGTGTAATTTGTCCTTTGCCAGAATTCGGGAAGCTAAGAATATTTTATAAGCACATGTAAATAAGAGCCTTGGGTCAACATTAAAATTTTTAGCTTTCTTTCCCAAATGTTTAAAGTTTTTTCTCAGTTGACAGAGTGTATGACAATTAGAAGAGAAACCAAAAGACATGTCTTTTTGTTTCCCCAATGTTCACTTCTTATTTTTTTTTCTCAGCAACCCCCACCCCACAGTAAAAAATAATAATAATAATTTCATTCAATGTTTCTTCCATGCTACTTTTTTAAATACTCAGGACTATGTGATTTATGTTTCGTTGACCAAATCTTTTCATAATATATTCGACTTCTACAATGTTTTAGGAACAAAATACCTAAACTGTGTTAGAAATGTAATATATTATCAAAGATGTTCTATCAGCAAAAAGTATATTAGGCATGCTCACTCAATCTGGAGGGCTTTAGATGAGTTTACTCATTTTGTCAGTGCAATTCTGAAAGAAAAATAATTGTTATCATTTTAAGAAAGGTAAGCCTTTCTGAAAAGTCTGGAATTTAGTTCTTCCATTTGTTCACAGGCTCAACAGATCCCTGGAATATCAAATGCCTTATATTATTTTTGTAAGGAAATTGAAAAAAATGAATACACTGGAGGTATTCTAAAAACGTTAAAGATAATAACTCTTCAAATCCAGTTATAAAGACCCTGGGAGTGATCTCGCTCATCTTCACAACAATAAACAGCTGGAAAAAGTAAAAATAAAATGACATTTTGTGGACAGCTTTCTAAAAACTGTCACAAATCAAACCACGCACTCCAAATCTGAGGATCTGGCTACATCCACACAGACGCAGCTGAGGTCTGCTTGCCTGGATGAGAAGCCAGGGGAATCATACACTGGAATGAATGTCTCAATCGTAGTGCTGCTCAGCTCCTGGAAGCTCAGTATGGATGAGCTTAAGTGAGATACCCAGGCAGTCTTTGGCCCACAGTTTTATCGGTTTCACCACTGTAGTGAAGATTAAAGAAAGACTTGTGGGTATGAGGGGGTTAGCCAAGAGTAGACATCTTGATATATTCCCAGAGTACTACCTCTAAGGAAATACTACTCTGCAAGTTAAAATACATTGCTCGAGAATTATGGTGCCTACACGAAGGGAATTTCTCAAATTCCAGCTACTTCTAGCCTCCCTTTATCACTAACGGGAAGCTTCAAACCTTCGTGAAAGTCACAACTCAAGGAAAATACTGACTTCTAACCTTCAATGCATGGAGCACTGACCCAACTCACAACCTGACTAGCATACGTCTTATACTAGAGGGCTAGTTGCTTCCATTCTCATTACCAC
Source organism: Fukomys damarensis (assembly GCF_012274545.1). Taxonomy (NCBI): domain Eukaryota; kingdom Metazoa; phylum Chordata; class Mammalia; order Rodentia; family Bathyergidae; genus Fukomys; species Fukomys damarensis. The sequence goes on along the minus strand of NW_022900918.1, from coordinate 23,394,129 downwards.
ATCCATAATGCCCTGCTGTCAACAAATAATTTAAAACCATTTTACAAAATGAAGCAAAACAAAGAACCAAAAGTCAAAAGAAGACCCAGAATCAAACTCAGAAATGGCACGGATTTCTCTTTCTGAAAGAGAATGTGAAATTATCATGATTAATATGTTAATAGTTCTAAGGGAACAAAGAGGCTTGCCTGAAAGAAGTAACGTAAGTGGCAAGATTAAAAGTCTTAGAATAAATAAAAGGGAAAGCACTAATAGCCTGAGGCTAGAGGATTGCTTTGCGTTTCAAGACAGCCGGGGCTACGTAGTGAGCTTTGGGCCAGCCTGAATTATATAGTGAGACATTGTCTCAAACAAAACAAAACAAAACAAAACAAAACAAAACAAAAGCGTAGTAATGTAAAACACATATTAGAGATGAAAGTGCCTTGATATTCTCATCAGTGGACTGAATAATCAGTAAAATACGTAAAGGGTAGCATCAAAAGAAAAAAAAAAGATATATGTATATATATATAAATGACCATACAAGAATTGTAGGCCATTTTTAACAGGTAAAAAATTATGTGTAATGGGAATACCAAATAAGAGTAGAAACAATTAAGCAGAAAAAAATTGAAGTAATAGTTTACATTTTCCTGAAATTAATGATGGACAACAAACCATGGGTCTAGGACAGTAAAAAAATCAAAACCAATCAAAATAAGCACCAGTTATAAAGAGCCTGGGAATCATCTCTCTCATCTTCACAACAAGAAACAGGGAAATCTGTTACAACCATAGTAAAGCAAGAGGATGTCTTTGAAGATATTGGATAGTGGCAACGAAGATCTGTCTTGAGAAATAAGATTAAATATTGCAGTAGACATCTTTTTAATTATGCAAGTGAAAAGACAGTGAAATTCAATATTTAAATATACGAGTGCATACACATAACTTGGATGTTTATGGTTAGTAAAAATATCCTTAACTGAAGGAACAGTAAGACTATCTCAGAAAAACAAAACCAAAGGAGTTAATAGCAGACTTCCTGCAATGGTAAATATATATATATGTAAAAGGGAGATTATCAGATCAGAAGTTGATCTACAAAAAAAAACATAAAAAGGTTAAATATTGTATTCTTATTGTTGATTACCTATAATAAATGATTATTAATAATTTAATTAGCATTTCTAGTGTATGAATAAGTGAAATGAATAATTGATTCCATGAAAGAGTAAAGGAAAATAGGCAAATTTTGTTATAAGAAAACTGTTTAATTGCACCTATTTAATATTACTTGAAGGGGTAAGCACCTAAGTTAAAAGACTGTAATCAAATTTTAAAACAATTTTCAAATATAACTGGCAGACATGATAAAACAAGAGATAAACCATACAACATGCTCAACTAAAACTAGGGAAGGTAATAAAGAAAGTAAAAAGTAATAATTTCAACAAGTAGAAATGCTACAGGCATGGTAAATATTAAATCAAACATACTAATGATTATTTTCTACTAACTTGTCCATATCTACTAAAGATTGAAAATTTCAGAAAGAAAAAGAAAATGAAAACTCAACTAATACATTATCTATCATAAACTTACTTTAAATAAAAAGATTGGGAAGAGTTTAAATATTAAATGAAAAAGGAAAATACAATTTGCTAACAAAATTGGAATAACTATTAATTCCAGGTAAGGCAAGATTCAGAATGGAGACGATGATCAGAGATGATCCTGATATTACATAATAAAAAAGATATTAATTTCCATAAAATATATTGCATAAAATCCCATGTGTGTACAATTAGCAAAACATCTTAACATGTGATACAAAGACTGATAGAATTAAAATTAGAGTACACAAATCTTCTAAATATTAAGCTGTGAAATATTTTTTAGTAATTAATATATCCAGTAGGCATAAAATTCAAAATTATATAATTGCTCTAAATAGCTTTATTAATCAACTTCTGTTAATTAATATTAATAGCACACTCCAGCCAACAGTAGCAGAATATATTTTCCACTCCAGGTCTCATGGCACATCCACCAAAATAACCACATGTGACTTTAGTAACTACTTTAATAAATTTAAAGACTACAAATTATAAAAAAATATAGTACTGGACAAGCAGAGATAAATAGCCAGAAAATTTCTCAATTATTTGCAACTGAAACTGTACATCTGTATGTAATTCACGGGTTTTTAACAAAAAAGAAAAAAAATTGAAAACCGAACTAAATTATAATGAAAATATATACTATCATAGGTGGTTGGAAAAGACATATTTAAAATACAGAAAAATACAGAAATACATTTACTGTTCAGGTGCAAAAATCAGAAATCACTGTAAGCATTTCAAGAGAAATTTTGCCAAACATGGATTTAATTATTTTAAAATTGTTAAAAGGTCTCCAAGATGAGCTGCGAGGAGCACTCCCACAGCAATCCAGGAGCACTGCCACAACACTGGCCTACAGTGCCAGCTGCTCTCTCTTTAAGATTTCAGAGTGATTCCGACATGCAGGATGACTCTAGAACTTGCCCTTCTCTGGTTTAATCTATGGAATCTGGAGACCCTACACCCTTGAAACCCATTAAACTGAGTGTCAGACGGAAGGACGTTGCCTTGTGCAGAATGAGGAAAATACCACAGGCTCTCACGTCCTTTCTCACGAACTCTGTTCCAGCTTTAACTTCCAAATAGGGTTTGCCTTCTTCCAGGTAAATCTCAGTAGAGCAGTCTTTAGAGAATCTATGAGATGTTTTTGGCTTCCTATGTATATCATGTTACAGAGTTTGAAAAGGTCAAGTTTCAAATCTTTCTTTTTTCTTTAAGCTTACACGTAACATCTTCCCATCAAACATGACTGTAGTATCAGTCTCAAAATATGCCTCACTATTAGACTATTCATCTCTGGAATATAGTAATTTCATCTTTCCTGGAATAATTCTATGGTGTTTCATAACCATGGATGAAGTTATAACATTAAATGTCACATATATTCTAATAAAAATTAGGAGTATGAGAGAGGAAAACATGATGTAAAACAAAAAAGAGATTATTGGATGTACTTATTTCCAATTGTGTAAAAGCATTATTGTGATTTTTTGTGAAACTGTATTTTTTATTGCACATAAAGTTTTTTAAACAAGTAGAACATAATGACATTGGGGCATACAGAGACATTTGGAAATTGTGTCATGGAGCATAGTAGTGAGATCGTCACTTAAATCCAGAGTTTGGTTACTATACCAACGTATTTAATCAATAGGGAAAAGAAACTTATATTGTATCTTTTTTTAAAAGTATAAACCAGGAGATTTTGTAGAAAAAAATGACGCTTTACATTGCTGTAGGGAGTATAAACTAGTACAATCACTATGGAAATCAGTATGTACATTCTTCAAAAAACTAAAACTAGAAATTCCATTTGACCCAGGTACACCTCCCCTGAGTACTGTCCTGAAAAGTTAAAGACAGTAGAGAAAAGGAAGGAAGTAGGGTTATAGTGGGAAGTAGGGATCAAGAAGTAGAGGGAGGATGGGGGGAGGAGGGAAAGGGGGTGAAAAAAAGAACAAAGATATGGTATGTACATGGACCGACTCTACAGAAGGAATGTGAACATTGTATACTGCTAAGATGTGCTAAGAAAACAAGAATTGAAGAAAATATTCTGTATTACAGTGATACGTGCATACTGTGTTTACAGAAGCACAATAAATACATAATTGCTAAACCTTGGAAGTAGCTTCAATAGAGAGGTAGGCAAAGAAAATGTTGTTTATATATATTTCTAAAGAGAAAGAAATAAAAGAAAAGACAAGAAGGAAAAGAGAGAGAAAGAAAGGGAAAAATTAAGAGCTCTGTAGGGCCAAAAGAGTCAGGTGAATAGCTGCAAATTTAATGCATTTGCAAGTCATAATACGATTTAGTTCTGGGCAGGGAGATACAAAAAATATTTGGATCAAGATGAAGATAGTGGTCTGAGTAATGGTAATGAATAGGACCTACTGAGAAGCATTTATATCAGTACTAATATGTGTGGGCTCATGTCGAACTTGTGAAAGATTTTTAAAGACTAAAAAGAAGTGCTTTCAAGGAAAATTCAGTTTGGCAAGATAAAATAATTTATTACAACATTTTGTCTTTATAACTTTATATAGTAAATGCCATGTTATTGAAAATGTTTATTTCATGGGAATCATTTTTGCTGCCAAATTCAGATGGCAAAGTTAAATTTATTTATCTTTTCTGAACATCCTCACTTTTATGACTAAATAATGTCTTTTTTCAAGAGTAACAAAAATGTCTTCAACATTTTATTTTTCAAAGTTTAGAACAAATGTCAAGTCAAGAGGCATTATAGCATTTGACAATATAGTTTTTATAACTAGATTCCATATTTTTTTCTCAAATTTTATCTTCAATTTTGTCAAATAGTATTATAAACCATTTTTATCAAAGTAAATGATTTTTTAATACCAAATCTTTTCATAAAGGAGCATTCTAAAAAGGATAACCTCAATATTTCTTATTTGATCATATATATAATGATTATTTTGAAAAGTATCTACCTTTTATTACAAATTTAGGAAACAGGTAATTTAATATTTTAATGAATGTGTCTGTCTCTTACAACAGCCTTAGAAACCACTATTAAAGAGTCTAACAGAAACTAGGAAATCAGCAGAAGGTGCCAGATGCAGAATTACTTTCAGACTATTTTGCTCAAGTTTTTGTCTGAATGACATGACTGAAAAATCTTGCAATGTTTCAACATAAGAAAAAAGTATTTGTGGACATGGCAGTAATTCCCCATTCCACCACAATCATACCTTCCATAAAAGGCTACATTTCCCCTTATTTCCATATTTGTAGTCCTATTCCCAATGTATATACTGGGAATCAACATCTCGTTATTCATTTCCTGAAAAAAAAAGTATATGATTGGGGAAAGCAGGATTTTAGTGAACATCCTGGTCCATGACATGACTTCCCTGCACTTAGTCTTCCCTAGGCTTGTTGTGAGAAAATTAGAAGTGTCTTTTCAGGGCTCAGAACATCACCCAGACAGATTGCTTGTCCTGTCTGCCCAAGGCATCCACTGTTTCAGTGAATTCTCTCTACAAATTTGTACCTACTGAAACTCTTATTTCTCCCTTCTTTTCAAAGACAATTAAATCAGAAGAAGGCACAAGATTATTTCCTCAAAAGGCAAAATATATATGTTATGATGTTTGTTATTCAAACTATCATATATAAAATAGTTACTGGGCTGGGATTTAGCTCAGTGCTTCTGCTACCTGCTTTGCAACCATAAGGTCCTGAGTTCGATCCCCGGCACAATAAAATGAAATAGTTACTAAACAAAATATTTCTGATTTTATATATATTGATGAGTAAACCATTCATATTATGACACAGCCAATATTCATATTCAGTCTGAAGTTGTCCCTAAACAATGTCACACCAAATTTTCCTTATTGCTAATGTAAAATAATTATGAATAAAATGATAGCAATGCACTCACACCATCCCCACCCAAGTACCCACATTTCTATTTATAAATAAATTGGTCCCTATAATTAGCTACTTGATCCAACAGCGCTATTTTTGCCCTCCACAATAGAGCTAGGAAGAGTCAAGATTTGACGGTTTCCTCTTTCCTGCTATCACCAGGCTCACACCTCCCTGCCAGAGCTGGGGCTTCATTTTCAAAGAGTTTGTTCCGACTACATCATTTTTGTATCATTCTCACGGTTGCGCCAAGTCTCAGGAGGTTATCAAACCCATGTAACCTCCACCCTTATTTCACTTTATATTCTACCCCATAGGAGATCAAGTTCTTCAACTTTGGCCTCTGGCATATAGTCTCCATCAGCAGCATAATGTGTACGCTTTGTTTCCTCTATTTATGCTCACATAAACTTGTTGCACTCACTGATATTTTCTTGCACCCTCTTCAAGTAGTGGTTTTTATGCTCCCTCACATTTCTTACTCAAGTTATCCTGATCTATGGATGCACTTTCCAGGTGAGTTTAATTCCCTCCTACCTGAAACTTGCCAGGTTTGGTGTTTGTGGCGTTCATCCTCTGTCTTCGTCAGCCACTAGCAGACTCTCCACCACACTTCCCCCAATTTGGCAGAGAAACTGACAAGCGAGTCTTTCCATTACAACTGCCTGAATTCACAGTACTTCCAATTTTCACTTGTTCAATTCTTTAAGTAACCTAAGTTCTATTTTGAAATTCTTTTCCTCGAGTTACACTTGACTCCAGTTTTCTTAACCAAACATTTATTACCATACTATAGACCTTGAAAAATATTACTTTCAGCCTTAACTTTCAAGCACTTAATAATGTACCTCTGTTGTCATTATATCCTTTCTTTCTTACCACCTTATCTCCAATTAAGATTCCTGAATTATCCCAGTACCAACCATTTATTGATCTCATGCTTTTATCATGATTTCTTTTTTTCAAGAATTTTTTTCCTTACTGGATTGAATGTTTCATTATTACTGGACTGTGTATATCCTCAATCCCCTGTTCTCTCATCTTTCATAGTATTTGTCTCAAACAGTACCAACTAGATGGAATCAGTTAACTTTCTTTCTCCTACAGATTACTTATTCTCTCATTTCCCCTCATGTGTTCCAGAAGATAAACTTCTACGGGCTACTTCAACTGAGTTTTCTGCCTTTCCGTGTTACCACTAGGATGAGTACATACAATAAAGACAGGAGAATGGGGTGTGTGGCTGAGGCATTTCAGAATACTGATTCTATACTTTGCTTCATGTCAGGCCATGGATTTACAGGGCTTTCAACCCCCTAACAAAGCCTTGGCCCCTACTGAGTGGTCTTCTCATCACTTTTAGCTTTAACCTTCTTTATATTTATAGACCTCCTCATCTCAGTCTTTCAGCAATAGTCTCTGACCAGGATTTAGTCCTTGGAAGTTTGCTCGCTCTCTCTCTCTCTCTCTCTCTCTCTCTCTCTCTCTCTCCCTCTCTCTCACACACACACCTTCTTTAGCTCTTCTGTTTTCAATATTTCAAGGGCTAACTCTGCAATACTGATCTTTTTTTTAAAATCTCCAGTTCATACCTCTCTCTTGTATCTTAGACTCATCCAAGGCTACTCAACATGGCCCAAGTAGCCTACTCAACATCAGCCCTGGGTTGTCTGATAGCATCTCAAATTTAATAAGCCTAATCTTGAACTCTTTATTTGAATAATTCAAGGGTGCTTCATCTTTATTCTCTCCCATATCAAGCAATGGCAACTTCACACATTTAGTTTGATCAACATGTCCCATCCTTATTATTTCCTTCCACTATTCCCCTTGTCATCACTTCCAGCTTCACTCTTCCCCTAACCATGTTATTTCCAGCTGGTACTATAAGGACTCTGAACCTGTTCCACCATCTACTGCATAACTATTTCCTACATAAGAATTGGCTCTGCCTCTTCAAGTTTTTGCTAAAATACCATTTATTCATGGAGGTGTGTCACCATTATCCTACACAAAGTAAGAGATTCTCTCTCTGTAGATCTTCCTAGTCTATGATTTGTTAAATATTTTTATAACATATTATTAAGCATATGCATATTTTGAGTCCTGATTTATTCACTCTTGTTGTGTCAATCTCGTTGATATTTTCTAAAGTGTAATATGTTCTCAATAAATGTTTTTCAAAGAATTAATGAGTAACAAGCAAAACAATGTCATGTATGTATTTATACTCTATATAATCATAAATATATCTGAAGGAACATTAATATTCTCTCTTGAATAATGTCACAAAACATAGGCACAAAGAGTATATATTATTAATAATCTTCAAATATCCTCTAGGAATGATATTCAGGAATATATTTGTCTTACAAATAGAAACAACTGGGTATTCCAGCAGTCTTCTGCTTTACATGAATTAGAACTGACTTTTTCTCCACAATAATTCCCTGATGTCTTTCTACATAGCTGAATGGAAACAGGAGGAAATTTTTTTTTTTTTAAATCAGAGACCAGGAAATTAGTTTCAATGAATGGTTAAAATGATTATTTTTAAAAAGAAACAAAGATTGCAATTAAAGCAGACTCTAAAAGATTTCTTGGCTCTTAAATTTTTTATCACCATTTTTACAAAAACATTTATTTAATTTACACTAGTGTAACTGCTAATTATTCTAGGGTATATAAGCATTTCTTGGGTCATAATATCTTCTATTATCAATGTAGAAAATTGAAAGAAGTATTTTTTTGTTATTTGTAAAAGTCCATACAAACTCAAAGAAAACTGTATTTTTAGGCATGTACAACGACATAAAAATTAAGCTATCTTCTGAAATAAATTAGCAATATTTTGTCAAATCCAAAACCTTTTGGATTACAATTGTGGTTTTCTACTCAGTTGTACATAATGAATTACAGATTCAGAAATATCTTTCTGCAATTGCTTCATAATGTGCATAGCTTAAATTCATTTGCTGGTCACAATTGCATTTTTGGAAATATTTTAAATTTATAGATCATCAGTAGAAGTAAAAATTATTCTACATATATTTTGGTGAGAAGAACAATGGCTAAAATAGATTTAGCTTGATAAAATAATTAGAAAAGCAGTACTAAGACAACAAATGATATATTAAAATACTACCTAAGTAGAAGAGGTTGATATTAGATTTCAGGCTAAATTGCACTCAGAAACACAAATAGTCCTCCGTCTAATTTGATACGATTCTTCTAGATAAATGATTACTTATACCCTTTTGTCTCTAAGAAACAACAGGTTGACTCTGATGACTTCTTGTATACATTATCTTTACCAGTATCCAAGTTTACTCTTGGTCCAACAAATACTTTGCTTACTATATTTATTTACTATTCTAATTTAAAAGGATGGGTCTTAAAGAAATTATGCTATACCCATGCAGTGAAATGCTACTTATAGTGTATGAAAAAGAGTACATAGTGCCATGTTCCATTTATATGATGTTGTAAAACAGGCAAAACTAAATTGTGGTGGTATTTATCAGAACGGTGGTCGCACATGAAATTTAGATAAGATGAGTGACTGAAAATGTAGGAAACTTTTCTAAATAATCACAATGTTTTATAACATGATCCAATTTGTAGTGATTTGTGAATGCTTTACATTACTGTATTATGAGAAAATTATAGCTTCACCAAAAGAAATAACCTCAATAAGACAACAAAGCAGTAAGGCTATATATTTTCCTTCTTATTCCTTGCAGTCATGAGGTGGAAGACTTGATCTTCTTTGCATAATGTATAACATACAGTGAGTACTTGAAAGGCACCTTATAAACATTACATAAAGAAGTGGTCTCCATCTCAAAGAAACAATATTACATGATTTTTAAAACATTTTATCATGACTTCTGGGGGGTAATAGTATAAATTTAAATATTCTTGAGTGCTGGATTCTCAAAACTGATTGTCATTTAGAAAAAAGAAGGCAACCCTTCTCCATTGTTGGTGGGAGTGCAGGCTGGTGCAATCACTATGGAAATCAATATGGAGATACCTCAAAGAGCTTGGACTGGAGGTTCCTTTTGACCCAGCCATCCCTCTACTGAGTATTTTTCCAAAAGAACTAAAAGAAATCATATCACAGAGAAGTATGCACACCCATGTTTATAGCGGCACAGTTTGTAATAGTTAAATCTTGGAAACAGCCCATCTGCCCATCAGTTGGAAACTGGATAAAGAAGATGTGGTTTTTCTATAAAATGAAATATTACTCAGCCATAAAGAAAGAGAAAATAGGTTCATTCATAGGAAAATGGATACATATTGAAGATATACTCCTAAGTGAAATAAATAAGTCACACGTGTAAATACTGAATAGTTTCTCTGGTGTGAATAATTTGCAATAATGCATAAGATCCTAATAAGATTACTGATATTGAGAAATGGGAAGAAAGGAGCTAAAGGTGTAGGGAAGGTGAGATGGGTAGGGGAAGGGTAATAAGGGAAAAGAAAAAAATGTGAGATAATGAAAAGATGAAAATAAAGTGTTTGTAGATGGGGAGAGGAGGAGGGGGTGAAGGGAGGGCAGGGGTAAGGGGAAAAAATGAGAATCAAGACTTGTCATGTAGAGGTACAAGATGCCAACAATGAATGTAACTGTACTGTATCCCTAAAATGTACCAAATAAACTCAATTAAAGCTGAGAAAAAAGAAGGTAAAATAAGAAGAGTTATCTTGTGATGATCTAGATTTATGTTATTATAACACAATTTGTATGAGATATGTGAAATAACATTCTCAGGAAATTTGCCTGATTATTTTGGATGGGAGTAAGATGTACATAAAATGAATAAAAAGTGCTCTCTCTGCATATATATGTATGGGTGTGTGTGTTTTAGTGATGTTGCTAATTTCAGAGAAAGGCTTTCTGGACAGAGTATTCACCTAGACCCCAACATATGGTTTCTGGCTTTTATGATGGACAATTCTCATTCCAAGGAAACTGCACTCTATTTTTTTCCCTTTACTTAGATTAGTAGTATGCATTACCATACTCTTTCACATGGTGGGTACATGGAGCAAGTCAGTCAGACACCCTATCACAAGAGAAAACAACCTGAGACTATGGCATACTATGTTACTCAGCAAGGATCTGGGGCAAGCAATATGAATTAAATGCTTTTTTGTCTTATGTACCCACAACCTGCAATGATTCAGTCAAAATATAATCCTGTCAAAAGTCAAAAAGCTTTAGAACTCTAATTGGTATTTCATAATACAGAGGCCAGAACTCAAAACAACAAATGTAAAGAAAAAAGTTCATTTTAATTGGAAAGAAAACTTTGCAATCAACTTAATAAAGAGCAAAATAACAAATAAGTAAATATGATCAAATAGAAACTAAGTATCTTTTATCTTTAATTCATAGTTATACAATTATATAATTATATAATCTTTAACTCAAAGTTATAGCAATTCACAGAGATTAATATTTGTCTAATATTACATCTAAAAAGTACATGAGGATTTTCTCTACGGGCCCCTATGGCAAGAACTTATGGTAAGTTACATAAGTGCAATGCATGCTCTGTTTTTAACAGGAATAGAAATAAAAGACTTTTACCCACTATAGATCCAGATGATTTCTGAAACCTTTGTAAGGAATATATTCCTTTAGAAATATCTTGTATGTGAATAACAAAAGTCAGTATCAGCATGCCAAATATGGATTGTATTGCATTTTCTTCATTTGAATTTGCTCTCTACACAACTGTTTTACTAGCAGTAGCAAACTCTTAGTTGCTATAGTTTGTTTTACTGCTATATTATACAGACAAAAATCAACTTGGAAAAGTAACGACGGGATGCTGCATAATGAGAAAGTATACCTCCAAATAGGATGGTTTGACATTTACAACATACTCTGCCAATACCTGCCTATGCTGTGAATGAAAATGGAGGAGTATGGATACTAACAAGTATTTCACCTATTGCCTGCATAGATTTGTCAATCAGGCCAAGAGATTGTTTAAAATTTCATTTAAGAAACGTAGGGTTTTCTGGGGCTGGGGATTTAGTTCAGTGGTTCTGCCTCCTGCCTTGCAAGCATAAGGACGTGGGTTCTATACCCAACACCCCTGGGTTCGATCCCTGGTACCAAACAAACAAAGATAGAAACATTGTACCAATTTCAGATTCAATTTAATTATATCCATTAAGTGATTTAAAAATGAGAAGAGTGTGCAGGTTGTTTCATATGTAGAAAAAACTTGCTGCATCTTGATGCTATGTAACTTCCTTAATAAATTCACTATGTATTTGCTATCCCATTGTACTTAAATTTAAAATATGGTTGTAATAGTCTCTGTAATGTAATGTTCTTTTGCTGCATGAATTCTACTTATTAAAAATATCTCTGGATTTAGTCCAAAATAGGAAAGTTTTATTAAACCATTTATTTATATGGGGGAAATAACTAGGCTATAATCCTTTGAAATATGAACAATTCCCACAGGTCGTGTAGGGTAGTTATTGATAATTTTAGAGAAAATAAGGTTTATTTGGCACATATATTTAAGTATTAGGTAATTATTTTCTTCATTAGTTATTAACATATCCTGGAATTCCACAGGAACTTTGCTTACTAACAGCACAGGCGTTCATTTTATAGAGTTCCTAATCAGACTCTTTCTTACAAGGTTATATTTATCGTTCCTGTTACATTGCCAAAGTGCAGACTGTCTCACCTAAAAACTAAAGCCCCACGAAGGTAGCTCTTGACTAAGTCACACCACAATGTATTTTTCAGACAAAAGCACTTTGTTTTTTGTGGGTTTGTTGTTTTATTGTTGTTGTTTGTTTGTTTTTTGTACCAGGGGATCGAATTCAGTATATATATATATATATATATATATATATATATATATATATATATATATATATATATATATATATATATATATATATGTGCATGTGTGTGTGTTTGTGTGAAGTGTTCAATTTTCCTTCAAGAACATTCTTATATTTTCCTGTCAGGTTAAAAATTGATGTAAATATCAATTGATGGAGTAGCGGAGGTTGAAGAAATAAAGACCTCTTTAGTTTATTGATTCCTTAATGACTGCTGCTATATAACATTCAAAATACATCAGCTATTTTAAAATGTTATTTTAAGTTTCAATTGAGAAAATTATAAAATAAATGTTAATTTTATATAAATAAGCAAAATAATGTTAATTTGTTAGTTTATTTTTATATGGATGCATTTTAAAGTATGTAATTGAGTATGACTGGTTTTATAAGATTATATATTGCAACTTTAGAGGTGGTGTAATTTGGAGAATACATATACTGTAAAACTGGTTTGCTGTTCATGTTTTAGTCATCCAGATAGCCTCTTAACACTTTTGGATTTTGTAAATTTAAACCTAGCAATATAATTCAGGCTATAATTAAATACAGTTACTCTATGAGTATATCTACATTTAAAATGAATGCCCACTGGCTTGATATGGTCATAATGTAGACTTAATTTGCTTCTCTATGCTTGATTACTTATTTTACAAGACATACGTAGTACTATGCGCCTTCGAATAGAATGCCCAATAGATGTTGTCAATCAATCTATTGATGAACCAAAAACAACAAAGGAGTTTGGCTTCTTAGAAATTGGATTATAGAATTTATTCCAGAGGCAAAGGAGAACATGTCACAACAACTTAGGAACCAGCATTCTGAGAGAAGAATGCATGACTAGACAATCGAAATGTGTTATCACTCTACTGATGCAGGATAAATCACATTATTCATTTCCTAAGTGCTACAGATATATAGCACAATAAAGTTGATGGACAGTTTTAATGTAGACATTTAGGGTTTTTTTTAGCTTTTTTCCTGTTTCTATAATCACACAGCATATTTTTGACACAGTATATATAAAATATTGTATTTGAAGGAAATGATACAAAAAATTAAGTGTATTACTTTTTAGATGACTTTCCTTAGAAATGTATACACAGTTTTGCTAGGAGACTACATGAAGACTACCTGGTGTAAAACTGATAATTTTTAATATATTTTTAAACAGATATTCAGGTTTTTACACCTGTGTGATGAAAATACCCCAGTGCAGTTTCTTGCTCAAGTGAAGAAATACAAAACTAAGTTAAAAACATTCTTTTCTTAGCATTTGCTTTTCCTACTTTTGTCATGTTTAGGAATCATCCTTCTCCTCTGTGGGACTTTTGTTTTTTAACTGAAAATTTCAATCCCATAATTTCTAAGTCTTTGATATGGTCATTTATTTGTTGCTTGAATTTTTAACCCAGATTTAGTATTTTAAGAATTGACCAGCAGGCTGTAAAATATGAAATGTGGAATGAAGAATCCTATGAATTCATTTTTTAAGAGAAATTGAATCAAATTTGTCTCTTTTCCGTCACTTAGGGGGTGAGTGCCAGTGAAGAGAGTGCACAGTTTATTTTCTCATCTCACCAGGTAGCAAACATTACGCTTCTCTAGTAGAGTGAGCTGACTGATCCTTGACTGTGATCTAATTCCCAGCATGCTCTCTGTCTTACTGCATTTTGTGCTGCTATAATAAAACACCGCGGACAGAGTATTTGCCAAACAGAAATGTAATAGCTCATGGTTCTGGAGACTGCAAAGACTAAAGTAAAGATGCTGGCACTGTCACTCATTAGTGAGGCCCTTCTTTTCCTTAGATGATGTCTTGTTACATCCTTCACAGGAGAGAAATGCCAGATCACCCCATGGACAGAGTGGACTAGTAATAGAGAAGAAGAGGGAGCCAAACTTGCAGTTTTATAATGTTGCTAACCACACCCATGAAGATAGAGCCCTCACGACAGAATCATCTATAAGGGCTTTACTTCTTTGTATTGTTATGATGGCAGTTAGCTTTCAACATAAAATTTGGAGGAAACAATCCTTAAACCAAAGCATTCTATCCAACTACCTCCTATGTTTCTGTGCCATTTCTTTTTTCTTTTCCCACCTAAGCACAGTTCAACTCATACCTTTACAAAAGGTGTATCAAAATTCCTGGTTTCCTATTTCTGAAAAAGACATTTACTCTTGTGTTTCTAATGTTTGTTCTTTTATTTTCTATATAGCATATCTGATAAAAATGCTTTCTTTATTGTTCATTCTTTAAGAGGACAGAGGAATTAAATTGTCTTACTATAAACAGCTTTACTATAACATAAATATATGCTTTTAGAATTCAATTCTTTTTGGCATTGAGGTCAAATTTTACATGTACTATACATGGTCATAAAGCCATAGGAATAAAAATTATAAACCATACTGCATGAAAATGAAAATTATCTTGTATGAGTTATGTAATAAAATATTCTATGTTTTCTTGTGTTGTATAATAATAAAATTAGCATTTGTCATATACTTCTACTCAGAATAGTGAAAAATATATTGATATCCATCTGAAACTTTATGAGCTTCTAAACCAATGTTATCATTATAAAGCAATAAATGGTAAAATATATATGACAAATGACTACTTCCTAAATCTATGGTTTTGTTAGGATACATTTTATTGTATCTAAGGGAAAAGAAAAACATCCAAAAATATGTGAGGGAGGATAAAAATCAGAATAAATATGAAAATATTAACTCAATATTATTACTTGTTCAGAGAAAAATAATATTGAAAATATCAAGCAAAATCACTAGCAACATTTTTATAGAATAACTGGGTGCAATCACTTGAATATTTGTACACAGGGAGAGGAAATGACCTTTGTCTCAGAAGACAGAATAAACAAATTAAAATGATACTCTTCACTGCTATCTGATCAAGGGTTTAGTCATTGGTTATGACATCTCCAACTCAATCAGGTGTAAATAATTTTGTATAAAAATGTACTCATAACTAAGTCTTTTAATCGGATAATAGAAAAATGATTAATGTTCTCTTTGTCCAACACAGTTACTTTGCAGAAGTGTCTAAGTTATAACAATTTAGTGCCTTCCCAAATTATGATGTTGATAAAAAATGTGATAAAATATAAAAAGAGAAAATGTAAACTCAGCCTTCCATTTTGTGAATCCAGGTCAAAGTATCAAATAATAGTGGAGGTAATGTACATTAAGCATAATTAAATGTTGAACGTTATGTCAAGTTTTAGAGAAAGGGCTGCCTGAGGTGAATCCCCATGATGTCCAGGCAACTTTGCCTCATCCAGTTTATCTCATTGTATAGCGAGATAATCAGGAAGTCAAGAAATGTTGTAGCAACATGTTTCAGGTTCAGTGAAGAGTGACATCAGGCCTCCTTTCAAAGCTAGGACTGTAGGATGTTTAAATTTTAAGAGAGATAACACAGTTTAAAGAAACAAAAGTTCCCTTTATAATCCTCTCCTGTTTCCTCCATTCTCTAGGCAAATTTTGTATTACAAAATTAGAAAGAAGTATGGATGATGGAAGAGAAATACAGAAACAAAAAAGACAGCAGTAGAAATCATGTCATTTTGATGGATAGGGTCTGCGGGTCTTCGTGCTGCACATGCTTAGTTGCCCAATTCTTTGGGCATTCATCCATTCCTCGGGTTTTGTTAACACCTCCACTTGCAGGCATCTGATATAGATTAAAATTCCTCTGCAGCCTCTCATTCTTGTCTCTCACTACTTGTCTTTTTCTAAATCTCACCATGTTTTTTTTCACAAAAGAAAGAGGTAACTAATTCTGGTTGTGCCATGATTTATAAAAGGCTTTCTCCAGACGACATTTACCTTTGATGGAGTTGATAGCTTCTTTTGTACTCTCTGCAAAAATAATTTCTACTCGCTAGCCTGCCCTAGTCAGTGGATTACATTTACATGCTCTCTTATATGTTCAAATTAAGTCATAAGAACTATTTTTCAAAAGTTCTTTTTGACAGTTTCATAAAACACTAAAATCACCAAATAACTAAAAAGTACTATTCTTAGTTACACACACACACACACACACACACAGAAGAAATGAAAACATTTCCATCTATAAAAGATATGGACAGAAAGTTTACAGAAGTATTACTACTGATAATAGCCAAAAAATAAAAACAATCCAAATGTCAATCCAAATATCAGTGTAAATGGATGAAAAACATGAAATATTTCCATATTATTAAATATTATTCCACAGAAAAATGAAATGAAAAAAATTACTGGAACATGATACAACATGAATATCCCTTAAAAACTAATTAAAAAGCCAGACACAGAATGCTACAGATAGTATGATTCTTAAGTTTGTACAAAGTGTAAAAAATAAGTAAATTTATACAGACAGAAACTAGATGGATAATGGCACAACCTGAAACACAGAGGATAAGGCTACCCAGTGGTTTTGATGTTTCTTTTTTGTGTTATAAAAATATTCAAAACTAGACTGTAATGATGATTGACCAATTGCATAATATATTAAAATCCATTTAATCATACACTTTAAGGGTTTATATTGTGGTATATGAGCTATAAATACCACAATGCAGAAAATACTGTGATACCTCAGTTCATGAACTTAATTTGTTGCAAGATTCTGGGGAAGATGGCCAGGTTCATGTTAGTGTGAGGACGATGGTCACAGTTTTGTTCATTACCCCATGGGAAATGCAATAATGGAAGCAAAATTTTGCTGAAAACTTCTGTCCCTGAATTTGAACAGTTGTACTTGAACAGTTCAGGAACAGAAGGTTTCACGAAACCAGGTATTACTGTACAATAATTGCACATATACATCCTGTGTATCATAGATCATCCTCATAGATCATCTTCTACTTTGTCTTGGAGTAACATTGGGGATTACTTTTCAACTGTTGCTCTAAACTGTGAATATTCAACTCTGAAATGAAGCATTTCTATTAATGTGCATATACATTTTATTGTGCTCTAGTTCACCAGTAAGTAGTTGATAAGAACACAGACAATATAAGCAGGACATGGTGGAACATTCCTGTATCCTACCACTGAGGGAAGAAAAGGTAGTATAATTGCAAATTTGAGACTCATCTGGACAATATAGCAAGACCCTGTCTAAAAAGAAAAAGAAAAAAAAAAGCTATAATGTAGTTCAGTGTTACACTCACAGTTTGATCCCTGGTACCAAAAACCAAAAACAAAACAAAACAAAAACACAAGAAATTTTCAATAACACCAGAATCTAACATAAAATTATAAAGGCATTAGTGAAAGAATAATTTTCAAGAATGTATGCAATAGAGTTCTTTAGAGATCATAAAACTTAAAATATTAAAATTTAAAAACCCATAATGTATTAAAATTATAAAGTGTTCTAAGCATTTGAGTCACTAAAAAGGAGAAACTAGGATCAGTAGAAATATCCTTGAATTCTGAGACATTATTTTTTCTTTTTCTTTTTAGTAACATATTTGTGATACATAATGATGACATCATCTTGAAGAACTGATATATATATAGATATATATATATATATATATCATTTTATTATAACTATATATCATATATATTAATGCTATATATACTATTAATACTTTTTACTTCTCCTTTTCTAACCTTCTTTTCTCTCCCCCAATCCCAGATCCCTTCTATTCCTAAAGATTAAAATGAAACCTATATATTTTTACCATATGTAGATTTTCTTTTTCAAGAGAGAACCCAGAAATGTTTTTGAAGAATCTCGTAAGAGGATTCTAAAAGACTGAACTAGGGCCAGGGATTTGGCTCAGTAGTTCCACCACCAGCCTCGCAATCCACGGGCCCAAGTTCGAACTAAAGCAGGGTCCGTATCATCAAAACAGTAAACATAAATTCTGAACATATATTTTTCTTATAACAGTCCTTCTTGCTGGACAAACATGTAACTCTGGAGTCAGTTGCAAGAAATAAAAGAAATTAAATCAATATGACTTCTGTGTTTTGTTTTCAGATGCTCTGATTTCACCCATGGTTTCAAGTTTGAATTGTCTGTGGTAAATACTGAAATATTATATCCAGATGAGTTGAACATATACTGTTGTATTTATTTAAAGTGATCTTTTCATCAAAGAGCTGAAAAAATAAAAATTGTGTTCTCTGAAAAGAAAGCATTTAGTGCTGTGTTTCATGGATCCTGTGTATTGCTAATTAGCAGAACGCTAGGACACACCTTCTGATACATAGGGGAAATTTTACGGCAATCAGGATTCCAGTCATCATAAAACCAACGTCATACTCACTTGGAAATTTTTGGAAATGCTAATGAGGGGTCATCTATAAAGTCGTTGGAACACTAGAAATCACAGGAAAAGTGCGGTACCCTAAGGGTTACCTGATTCTTAACAAAGCATAGTTCTGAGGAGACAAATGCATAAAGCAAAGACCAGAACGCAGAAAGAAAAAAACTATAAAGAAAAAGAATGCCTTAGGGTAGCTATGACCTCAGGTCAAGGAATGTCACCTCATGAAGCAACTCTGAAATGCTGGGATACGGAGAATGGGGACTGATCCAAGGGTTATGCTCAAACAGAAGCAAGAATACAAGATAATCAACTGCCATCTAAGAGACCTTTACAGATGAGGGTTAGCTTTCACTGGACTTAGATCAGGAAAGGCAATACACACAACAGTTTTACCTATTTGGATGCTAACTAACTCATAATCAAAAGGTTATCCTGTTCCTAAACCATTTTTAACCTTAGGCCCACTCTCACTAATCTGCTTTACAATTTACTTGTGTATATTAGTCAGAATATTTTCTTAAGAAACGAAAGTGGGCTGGGGATTTAGCTCCGTGTTTCTGCTGTCTGGCTCTCAAGCACAAGGACCTGAGTTCGATCCCCGGTACCAAAAACCAAACCAAAACAAAACAAAACAAAATAAAAACACAAATAAGAAATGAAAGTATTTTGTGCCACTAAAAATATTCAACAAGTATTCATTTTATTATAAATATTTTAAAAGATTAAAACTAGGTGAGATAGGAAGAAAAGAGACAAAGAATAAGGGGAAACAGGAGGGGTATTGGGAGCAAAGAAGGGAATGGAATCAGTATGAGAAAATGAAAAATAATGGAAACAGTCTTTGTAGATTGGGAAGGAGGGAGGGGTTGAAGGGAGGGTAGGGATATGGGGAAAGAATAAGAACCAAGATAGATTATGTTAAAATACACATTTCCAACAATGTATGTCACTTTATTGTATACATTAAAATGTACCCATAAAATTAATAAAATTTTTAAAAAGAGATTTTTACAATAATTGGATAATATTGTTAACAAAAAAGACAGTTGGTCATCTCTAGAGAGGAAAGCAACGGAATTAAACCACAATTTTTAAATGCCCACAGGAGTTAGGAAGTAACTCCAGCAATAAACTACAAATGTCCTCTGACCTGACTTCCTAATCACCCTCTTTAAGTAGTTTAACCTGGATAAATGTATGAGAAGCCTACATGCTGATCAAAAAAAAAAATAATTTGTAGTTTACTATTTTAACATCATGATTTCTCAAGGAAAAACAAAGAAGTTTAGTTAGGGCCACTGAAGAGAAGCCCTTAGGTGGGTCATAATTGTGAAACAGAATCAAAGAGTGAAATTATAGGAAAGCACATTTATTGACCATTTATTCTCAGGGGAGGAACTGGCCAGCCAGGCTTCTAACTGTCGGTTACAATAGCAGGACATAGGGGCTGCTGCAGGTTGTCTGGCACACGGTCTTAGAGAAGATAAAGGGGGGGTGTCAGAGAAGGTGAACCCAATAAGGGAGAAAGGCTTTTGGTCAAGGATGAATTTAAACATCTTGTCAAGAAAAGAAATTGGTCATTAGCTAGGGGTAAAATGATTTTATATGCCTCTATCTAGTGTGTATGTTTTAAATATACACTTAAGTAAATATTTGCAAATCTGATTAAATATGAGAATATTAATAGGTAATATAGTGAGATAATCATATCACCTTTCATTTCTACAACATAAATGCATCACGCAGAATTTATTACAAACTCTACAGAATTTATTATTTGAGTTGTTATTCTATTGACATACAATGTTATCTCTCATCTGTTAATTGCAATATACTTTATGATGGAAACAGACTACAGTAGGATAAACATCATAATATTTGAAGTTTTATGTTTCATTTTTATTGAGTTAAAATGAACATCTCATCATCAGAAATAATAATAATGAGATCGAATATTAGCTAACTGTCTGCTGTTATGGCTTATATCTAGGTGTTCCACCGAAGCCTCATGCACTCATAGGTGGGGCTTTTTGGAATCTTCTGGATCTAAGGTGGATGAATGTTGATTAAGGGTGTGTGAATATGGATTAACGGGTGGTAACTGGATTAATCCATTGTTTGGTGTGGCATGGTTCTGAGTATGAGTAATGGGAAGCCCCACCTTGGGTGTGGGTGTTATCAACCAATAGGCTTATAGCCTGGTAAAAGGGAAAGATGGAAAGCAAGCATCTGTACTGTTTTCTGCCTGCCCTGCCATGGACTGTTTCTTCTCTCCCATGCCCCTCTGCCCTGCATTCTGTTCTGAAACCAGCTGACTACAGACTGAAACCTCTGCAAATTATGATCTAAAGTAATCTTTCATCTTTTCACTTTGTGTGTCTGGTACTTTGTCTCAGCAATGAGAAAAGTAACTAAAACAGCTACCATGGACCTGCCACTGAGCTAAGAGTTTTACTTCTATTGCTCATATCACAAGCACCATTTGAGGTAGATGTGATAATGTGATATTCTTTATTTTTCAGTTCATGAAATATTACACTATGAAACGTAATCTTGTTAAAATTACAAGTGGGAATTGAATTATATCCTTTGTCTTCAGCTCACATGCATACAGTATCTCTATTGGTACTGAGATTACTTATATTGCTTTGTAATCCCAAACTAAATGAAAGTTTTTCTATTCTTGAGCTAAATAGGGATATAAAAACAGTATGAAAGTAATTGACTAATTAAGTCACCATTTAGTAGGCTTTTCAGGAATATGCAGAATCAAAAGAACATTGCAAGATACAGTTACCTATCTCAGTTGGTTTATAAAGGATTAGGCAGAGTAAATGACCACTGTCAGAAACATTGTGAACACAAAGATTTTAGTTTAATAATATATTGTACATGTTTAATATCTTCTATGAATTATAAGAATGGTAATAAAAACATTCAAGATGAAATTATATCTAATCTGTGTATAT
>NW_022900918.1:23369207-23372438 GCF_012274545.1 Fukomys damarensis | reverse complement strand
TATCTGTACATATATTTCCTTCCCTAAAATGATGACAGTTTAGTGAAATTTTAAAAATGCATGAGCAATTTTTACAAAAATATATACAAAATTTATATAAAAAGTACAAGCATAAAAATTTTACATGTTATAGTTCTCTGTATTCTGCATACTTCTGACAGTTACATTTGACCATTCGAGTTTATAAGAATTTTTTATAATGGATATGAAATCTCTGAAACATTGTATCTTTGCATATTACTCAATAAGATTAAAATAATTTTAAAGGTTGTTCATGAATCCATGCACTACATCTTATCTTGTAAATCCAAAAAAAAATTAAAAACCATCTATAGGTGTATAATTTACAGTACAAGGAAATTTTGTAAAGGTTGTACATATCTACTACTATTAGTCTGATATCAACTAGGTTCAGGAATACAGTGGGGGCCTCTGCAAATGATACAGTAGATAGCAAGAGAATTCAGAGGAAGTTATAAAAGTAGTAGTTTCCCACCGTCTCCTTTTTATGTGGTGCCATTACTAAATATGGTATAACGATGCATTCAGTTTCTGGCCCACTTCCAAATGTACTCAATTCTGTTTAATGGCATATTTGGAAAAACTACTGACACAGGAAGGGAGGGAAAAATGCCATTCTGTATAAAGTCTGCAGTCAGTATTGTACAAGTAAGAACATTTTACTATCCTTGCCATGGATTTAAAGGATATGAATACTGAAGGCATATCTGTAATGCATGTTTCTGAGCATCATATATCTTCAGATGGAGTGAATAATTTCTCAGTCCCGACTGTGGGAAATTAGTTTATGAGTGATGTAAGTTACTTCGTGCACAAACCAAAAAAGAGTATGATGAGGTAACTAGCAGTTGATAAAAGAAAATGGAGCAACAAGGAGGGAAAATTAGTGATGTATACAAGGTTGATAACTTCTCTCATCCTTTGTCAAATATATCAAAGAGCTTCTGTCTTCAATCTGTATTAGTGTTTAGTGGGACTTAAACTGTTTAAAAATTTCACATCTCTTATTGTCTTAGCTATGGGCATGTCTGGTAATTCACAACATTTGATCCTTTTAACTATCCTATATTCTGCTATAGTTTTTAAATAAAGTTGTTAAGTCTCTGGGTGAATGTCCAAAAAGCACATCCCATATTTCATATACTGGCTTAAGTGTTTCCCTTCCTGCCCTATTCCCACTTTAAAATACTCAGTGGAATAAACTTTAAGTGGATATGAATCATAGGAGCCAGCCCTGAATATTATAACCTTTCAAAAATATCTCTTTCATTTTTGACATATCAGAATTAATGAGCATGAAAATAAAATGCCTGAGGCTGAAGTCTCATAAAAGGATACATGGACCTTCATTGCCTGACTTCATAAAGACTCTCTCGCTCTCGCTGTCCTTTTCTTTAGTCTAATGCTGTAGATGTTCTTTTATGGGTCACTAATCTTTGTGTGTGAAGGGTGTAGGTGCAGTAAGAAATTACATACTTTATTATTCAAGAACTTAGGTCGTCCTTGTTTTAACATTTGATATGACATGCTCTAACAGTCAAACTAGTTTCGTTCCAAAAGATAAAGTCATAGTTGCTGTAATATAGAACTGGAGATAAATAATGGTTTCTTGGAGAATATTTACGTGGACATGTAAAAATAATCCTGAACTGTCTGAATTCTAAGAAAATTTGAAATGAATTAATCCAGATTTCTAACTATTGCTCATTTTTAGATATTTATGTTTTGATTATGTTTTATTATTTCTTTAGTGCTTTAAAAAGCAGTTTTTAGCTTTTCTCCTGAAGTTTGGAAGAATTTTTAATATGTGCATTTTATTTCTGGCACATTCTTAAGTCTCTAGTTTCGACATCTCTAATTAAGAGCACTACTTTCAGAATTTGAAATATATATTTATCTTTAGACTTCTTTCCAGTACTTTATATTCTTTTATATGTCAAAAATGAATTGTGCCAATCTCCAAGTAGAAATGACATCTTTAAATGAGCCAGTATCTAGCACATATACTAGAAGACCTAACGACTGAGAGTAGAATAGCTAAATTGATGTATACTTTTCATATCATACTTTGGTAAAATTCAAGTTCTCCTTTACAGTAAACATTCATGAATGTTTATTTAGGTTTAAGGATGAAACATGCTACATTTGTTTTGCCTTTTAAAGCAACTTACTTTTTGCCTAAACTAACACACACATTTATTGCTTAAGATCAAAGCCACAGTATTTATATGTCAAATAACTACAGAAGGTGATATATCCGAATCATCTTTTTTGTTTCTCTCATTGAGTTTATTGGTACATTTTAGGTATACAGCACAGTTACATTCATCATTGGGATCTTTTATCTTTACAGGACAGGTCTTGATTCTCATTTTTTCCTCATACCCCTGCCCTCCCTTCACCCCCTCCTCCCCTCCCCATTTATAAACACTTTATTTCCATGTTTTCATTTTCTCATATTTTTTCTTTTCCCTTATTTCTTTCCCCTACCCTTCCCACTTTTCCTACCCCTTTAGCCACTTTTTTCCTATTTCTTATTGTCAATTATATCATTGGGATCTTATGTAGTAGTCTATCTGAGGCACATTAGTATGCTTTTGAAAAATATGCCTGAATATATCATCCTTCACACATATCAAACTTCTATGGAATTTACCTTAATCTCCTGATAGTACCGATTATCATTATTTTAATGTTTCATCTATTTAAAAATCAAAAGGTTAACGTTTATTTTAGCTTTAGCTTATTTTATAGTTTACTGAACTTAACCATTTCACAGTATTTTGAAATAGCCTTGTAGTAAATCTCACATAAATTACAACTTTCTATGGATATTATTCTTAATTCATAGCATTTATTTAATTTTAACACATTCTAGGTAACTCCAATTCAATAAGGTTAAAGAGAAAAGTTTAGTGAGATGAATACTTAGAATTAACATTTATATTTGTCTTGAAAGAGTCCATGCTTAATACCAGTTTCAGTCACTCTGTCTCTTCCCATGTAGACTGGACAAGAAATGCAAGGTGGGGTCTTCTATAATATTTTAGTTTTACCATTAATTTTTGGTTTGCTGGTTATCAGTGATTGATGTATAAGACATGCATGCACGCAGAGAAGAAATATAAATGTCTGGCTGGGGATTTAGCTCAGCGGTTCGGTGGCCTGCCTTGCAAATGCAAGGACCCGAGTTCAATCCCCGGTACCAAA
>NW_022900918.1:23359810-23369166 GCF_012274545.1 Fukomys damarensis | reverse complement strand
ATACACACACACACACACACACACACACACACACACACAGACACACACACACACACACATATATATAAATGTCTGATGAAAGCATATGTGATTTAATTTCATTAATAGTAAAGAATAGTAGAGCCAACATTAAAATTCCTATATATGCTGCACTTTTATTTCTCTTTGAATGATCAATACATTTTCTTTTACTTTCAGAATTTATTCTTCCCCTAACTGATGATGTTAACATTATCCCTGACCCATTTTGGGGGAAGTGCTTGGAAAGGTAAGGTAAACCACCTAGGATGGAAAATAATATCCTACTCCCACTAGATATAGTGATCAGATTAAAGGTTATACAAACAGAAAATAAGAATCATTTTAATGATATCATTGATTTTAGAAAGGGGGAATAGTTTCTTTTGAAATTGATATAACTGAGTACTAGGTGATCTTTGGGTTGCCAGCCTATATATTAAGACAACATGTACAGACATCCTTCTTCAGAATTACGTTTTAAAAAAAATGAGAATCAAGACTTGCCATGTAAAGGTACATGATCCCAACAATGAATGTAACTGTACTGTATCCCTAAATGTACCAATAAACTCAATAAAAAAAAAAAAAAAAAACTATATAAAGAGGATAAAAGTGAACAAAAAAGAAACAGACAACTGATGACATCTTTTGAAATTCAAGAATCAGTCTTGCCTAAAGCAAGAGCTTTCCCTTTGATTTTACGGATATGCAAGCTGCCAAATACCACTGTTTTTCATTACTGAAACCTAAAGTACGGATTAATCAAACAATATGGATGCAACCCCATACAATCTGTGAATTGGACAAGAATCATAATAGAGACCCTGTCTACCATGAATTTACATTCAAGTTAAATACAGATTGGTAATTGTATAAATATTCATTTAAAAGTAATGATTGACCATACATTACATCCAAAAATTTGTACTAGACATATAGTGGTATTTACATATATCTTTACATTATACATATGGGCTAAAAAGATGAAGATACTGGTTTGAAGAGTATAAGGATTTTAGATGAAGGCAGAGTCAGTTTTTACTGAAGTCCTTAGAAGCACAGAGCTCATAAATATGGGTATGTTAAAACATCACTTTAATATTCACTTTTTATATTCTTTTATATTGTTTATTGGTACATTATAGGTATACAATCTGATGACATTCATGATTGAGAATCTGTACCTTTACATGATATAGCTTGGTTCTTATTCTTTTCTCCATTCCCCTACCCTCCCTTCCTTTTTACAAAGACTTTATTTCTGATTTTTTCCTTTTCTCATATTTATTCTTTTCCTTTCTTTCCTTTCCCTTACCCCTTCCACATCCCCTTCCCCTTTGGACCCTTTCTTCCTAATTCACATTATCCATTACACTTTTCAATACAGAAACAACTCCAGACAAACTCAGCAACCTCATAAAATAAGCTGTGATCTTATCTTATTAATGAGCTTCTGCCCAGCACCAGAAACTACCAACAGAGTGCTTTTTGTGTTCTCAATCACCAACATAGAACTTCAACCACTGAGAAGAGATGGTACTTATTTTTCATTCTGCACATTACCAGTCCATTTTGTTTTTCCTTCACTTTCATTCTGCATTGGGTAGGGGTCTAGAGTTGCTAACATATTGTGTACGTCCTTGCAATTAAGTGCATTCAGAAATAATTCAGGAAAAATGTATTCTAAAGTATTTATTTCTTATTTTAATACCTCTTCAGTACAAAAAACCTGTGTAGATGATTCTATAAAATCAAAGGACTACTTTCTTCTTCCATCTTTGAATCCAGTATGAGGAAGCTACAGGATAAGACACTTCCATTCTGGAATAAGCTGTTTTCTTACATATTTCAATAGTTAACTTTTAAAAAAACATTTCTCATCAATGCATAGTTTCCTAAGCTATACAAATTACCACCAATGCTTTAGATATTTTAGTAATTTCCTTTTCCTTGAAGAAATATCCACATGAGCCTTTCAGTTTGGCCCAATTTTAGATTAGTGGATCCCTATTTATTGCATTATCTGACATATTTGCAAAATCATTAGTAAAACTTAAAATAATAATAGCACAAGCAAATGATGCTTAATGTATTCAGGCATACCACTAAGAGCATTGATTTTAATATTTCCATCAATTTTATTTTCTAAACATTTTTATGAGCAAAGATTCTGAAATAAATAAAAGTAATTTCCCCATGACCATGGCTAATAAGTATCGTAGTTGTAATTGTAACTAAATATAGTATTTCTAGAATAATAGGCTATGACAAAGACTATGATGATAATTTTAGATAGTAAAAGAAAGTCCTATTGAAAAGTCTTACTTTATTGATTCCTTCTTTATAACTTTTCAAGAAATCTGTTTAACAAAACTGCAGCACACTTTGATTGGAAACTAATCAGCAGAATCTTCCCCACGTCAAAATGTCTCACTGACAATCTGAATTCTGAAAACATATCTTTTCTTTTCTTATTTATTTTTATCATTATTAGTTTTTGGTACCCGGGATCAGACTCGGGTCCTTGTGCTTACAAGGCAGTGGCGCCGCTGAGCCAGACCCTCTCCCCAAGGTATCATATCTTCTCTTGAATGATTCCTTCGCGTCAGCTGACACTCCTGCCAGTAATGCAGCCCCGTCTTACCATGCTACATGAAACACTAATTTTCACTATCTGGGCATTCTGTTTCTCTCGTACAACTATATTTTACTGGTTTACCTGAAATCTGAGGCTGCGCACGTTCTCAACAATTCATCACTAAATTTGTTCCACTTTATAGCTAATAGTCATACATATTATTTAATATCTCGTGATTTTTAACAGTCATTTTTACCTCTCACTTCCTCCAGAGCCAATATAAATTGAACATTCTCTTTCTGTCAGTAAAAGTGGTACCTCTGTTCATGAATTTAGTTCTTTTCATGATTTTGGTAGCAGACAGATTTGGTCCCAAACCGAATCAAATTTCCCCATATGATAAACATTGAACCATATGAACAAATGTTTATGAACAAAGGGTGAGTTTACAGTAACCGCTTATTTCTTGAGGTCTGCCTACATATATGTCCAACATATTTATATCTGTCTCTGTGCGTAAGTATATAATAGAACAAACAACCCCCCAATCTAACTCAATGATTTCCATACTTCAGTATATACCATTTATCTCCAATTACTTTAGTACTCTATTATTCAATGAACTTATCCTGGATTTAAATGTGACAATTTTTTAAAATTTTTACTTACAGCTACTTATTTACAAATTTATTGCATCTATTTTATTGATGTGATTCTAAATATCTGTTTCAATTGGAGTTAATTTTCTATTTAATGATAAATCATTTCCTTCCTAACACAAATCAGTCTAATATAATCTAAATATTTTTGCAAAAAGAAGTCTTTGAAAATTTTATCTCTAATTCTGGCAAAGACTCACACACATGTAAAAGACTCACCTGTGAATATGTAAATTGTTTATATAAATAATTATTTATTTATTCAGATGTGAAATCTTTTACATGAAATTTATGTATTTGTTTAAATAAGATGCCAATTGATATGTTGCCAAAATTACAGATACATTTTTCAAGATTTTCTTTATTAGATACAGCGTTTACTTTTTCTCCAGTGCTTTGCTCCCAGTAACTTCATAAATTATTTTAGATTACTATGAAAAGAGACACTAATTATTTTAAAATAATTTCAATTATATTCTCTCTTTGGAAAAATATATACTAAAAACAATTTTAATTATATTGTAAATCACATCACATTAACTAGTAACCATCAATAAAGATCTCTACCAGTTTGTCCAAACTTAGCTTTATTTTTCATTCACAAATTGCATATTTTATTTCAAACTAGAAAACTGAAATGTGTAAATAAAAAAGTTATTTCTGGACAGATTAATTAACAACCTTATTCATCTGAATGTTTACTAAATGATATGAAAATCTTCAATATTCATTTTTCCATTAACTATGAGAAAACAATTTGTAGAAACAAATACAAGTATTTATGCTTTATGATTTCCTGCAATAGAGCTCAGTATAATTTATAAAATCTATGTCAATGCTAATTCCACTACCCCATTATCTGCTATTGTTAGGGTAATTTAGGGTATTTTAAGGATAATAATGAATTTTAAAAATTTATTAAAGTATTAAAGATATATAATTCTTACTTTAACCCTTAAGCAAACATGTAGCAGTAAATTGCTTAATGTTATAAAAGCTTAGTGATATATGACTAATTATTGTTAAAATAGAAAATTTTTTGCAATTATAATTTTTCCATGATGATTATTGATTTTATTACATTTATCAGATACCATGCCTAATTAAAAAGGCTTATATCGTATATGTTGTGTTTTTGAGCTACAATTTTATCATTGTCTATGTTGAAGAGTGCACTGGATCTGTGGAACATATGGGAGAAATTGTGTTTATTTCAAATCTTGTGTAGGACTTCATTCAATTAAAATTAAAAGCAATACATGGGGGGATCGATTTTATAGGTGAATAACAGGATTTTTTAAAGCATATATAGGAAAAAAAGTCATTAAGATATATATTTTTTTTAAAACAGTGTCTCCCTATGTAGTTGAGACTGATCTGGAGCTCACTGTGTAGCCCGAGCTGGTCTTGAACTCACAGTGATCCTCCTGCCTCAGCCTCCCAAGTGCTGAGATTATAGGCATGCAACGCCATGTCTGGCTAGTCATTAAGAGATTCATATTGCATTAAAAAATTTCAAATTAACCTAAAAAAAAAAATCTAACAGTTGGGCTGAGGATTTAGCTCAGTCGTTATGCTGCCTGCCTCACAAGCACAAAATCCTGAGTTCCATACCTGGTACTAAAAAAAAAAAAAAAAAAAAAAAAAAAATTCAAATTATTAAAGAATAATCCTTAAACTTACTGTACTTTTCATGAAAGATGTTTATCCACTTGTAATATACAAGCCTTAAAGTTATTTAGTATAATTATAAGTCTAAAGTACAAATTTTAACAATTTTAAAATGCATTAAACTTTAGTGGAAGGAATTTTAAAAGTTTTTTTATGAAGTCAGAATATAGCTCAGAGGTAGAGCAGTTGGTTAGTGTGCAAAAACTTTAGGTTGACAAAAAAAGTTTCTTCTGTGTTTCTTTATATTTAGTTAAAACTATTAACTACTCCTGACATAATTATGGAAATTCTTTGACCTAGATCTGTTTTGTCCTTTCCTTTTCTTACCTCCACCCCATTTTTATAATTTATTAAAATTAGAAGTTTCTTAACAAGACTTCTGCTTTTTATAAATTTTCTACATACTTATTGAAGTTCCTTTGAGGTTTTCTTCAATTAAAAATATCTTATGAGATACAGCAAATTCAGAAATAGTTATCAGAATATTTATTCATCATTATCATGAATGCTATATATAAGGCATATTTGTGCTTGCCACAAACTTAAATGTAATATATTAAAACAAAGTCAGGTGAGATAGGGCAGACATTAATAAAGCATAAGTTAGAACATTTAAAATATTTTTTCTAATTCATCTTAGAAACATTTGCCTTTCAGGGGCATATATGGTTGTAATGCATAACTGGAGAAATGACATTAAAGGATAAAGAATTTCTAATAAGTTCTTCAACACTCTTATTAAAATAATGAAATTGACCAATGATCTGAGAAGTTAAAATGCATTTATATTTCTGGGGAAGAATATAAAAAAGAAATAATTAAGTGAGATTGGATTTAAAGAGATTTTTTTTATTTTCTTGAAATTTGGAGTAGAGTTGCATGATAATAAAATATGGAGTCTGCTTCTATTGTAACCCTGAAAGCTCACTAATAAATGATTAATTGTGGTGTTTTATTCTAGTTGAGATTTAGTTTCACTTTCTTCTAATAAATTAGCCTGTAAATACTGCAATGAACACACACTTCTGATTTCAGATGAATGTGATTGAGGCATTGCCACAACCGTACTTTGATCCTACAGCTCACTAATTTACTGAGAGGCCCCACTTAGTTCTTCAGTTGAGCAGTTTCAGACACAATAATAAAAATGTTTGCATTCTTATTGTGAATTCATAGTTTTTGAGATAGTTACCTTATTTCAATTTCTAACATGGAATATTGTATCCCAAAATATATGAAAGAAGTTGTAGTGACACTTAAAAGAATATATAAGTAACTTGAAACATAAATATCAGCACCATAGATGACCTACATAGGAAAGGTCCTTCTAGCACTTCCCAACAGAATTTTTAAAATGTTCCCGACACTAATAGTATAATATAAATCAGAAAAAGAAAATATTGTTTCATAATTTTGGATTGTATAAGAAAAGCAACCTTTGTGACATTACCTTTGATCATTAATTTAATTCATTTTATCATCTTTAACATCAAAGCTGCTTCTGATATATTGCAAAGATTTTTCATTTGCTTATAGACAAATATTTCGATGGTAGAAGTCACTTATTACACTTTCATAGATTATGCATACAAAACATATAAAATATCAAATCAATGCCTTCCTAATATGCAAATATTAGTCTTTCGCTTACACAGGTGAATATGAAAAGAAAAATGTAAAATATGAGAGGAAATAAGGAAAAAGGAAATATGAAAATACTCATCTTTCACTGAACCATTTATTGTACTCCCAGTTTTCTCCCATTATTGTAAAAGGTAATTAACTTCGCATATAAAATAGTTCATGAGCTGAACTTCTGTGTTCACTTAGCCCCACATATGTATTTTCCCCCCAAAATCTCTTTTCCCAGATGCGTTCTCTCCCATCATCTGGATAAATGCCATATGTCCATTCAGGATTTCACTTCAAATTTCTCTTTTGTGTCTCAAGACACCTGTATTATCTGGTTCGTTAATTCATCACATTGTCCTTAAAATACTATCCTCAGCAGCTTGCAAAGAGCGTGGGATTCAGTAGACATGCATTATTCAACAGCCTCTCGGGAGACCTAAGGAACGGTTGAAAATAACTGATAATTCACGAGTTTAGCAAAGAGAGAGAAAAGCTTGATGCTTTAGTGAGTTTTACAGGGTTGAATATAGATAGAGAAATGATGTATGAGTGCACTTTAGATATTCTGAGAAGATAAGGACAATATTTCAGAGGGATTGGAAGAGGCAAATGTTTGCGACTCAAAATAATTCGAATCAGCTTAGGGAGCATAAATGATGTAGATGTGGGAACATTTTATGACCCGCTAAGAGACAATGTCAGCCTTGACACTGTCAGCCAGTTGTTTCAATGGGGACACTCTGGATCCACCCTCCAGGCTCAGGCCTGAGGAGTATATTGAAAGACATGAAAACGGCGAAGAGTCACAGGAGATTTTTTCAAGCTTTTGCTGTCGCATCACTCTGGTGACAGTGGGGCTGATGCTACCTGCAAATTATTCCATTGCAGGACCTATTCTTCACTCGTAAAAATTATTGCAGGGCTAACTTCAATTGGATGAGTCACATATCACAACATTGACAAATTAACCACCAAGATGGAGGAGTAGTTAACATAGTTATTAGGTTACTTATTTAAAAATAACAAAAGAGAACCCACTCTGTTTTAGTATGAGTAGCGTATTTGTATAAAATGTAATTACGTTTTCTAAACGAAGAATACAATTTTGTGAGATAAGTAACATTCTCTTTATATTTTAGAATCTTCTGAGTGAGCAGCTTATTGGAAGCCATCTGAATTTATACTTTCTTCTCATCAAATCAATGGTCATATTATGAAGTGAGTGAAACACGTATACAAGAAAACATTAGCTCCACAGAAAAAGACACCTGGAGAAAGCACACACTGGGAACACGGGATTAGAGGAAAGATGAAAGTCAAGCAATTAAGAGGCCATTATAGTCTTTGAGTGGTTAGGTAAAAGAAACGGTTGAAAATAACTGATAATTATGAAAATCACTTAACCCTATTAACATCAACTTTAATATTAACTTCTAGTTTTAATGGCTCCAACATAGCTCGGAAGTGAAAGCATTTCCAACTATGTTTCAAGAGCCCTAGTCTATAACTGAATATCCATTAAACAAGTTTAGAGCAGTAAAAAACTCTTGTTATTATCATTAAGACAAATTCTAGAATAGTAGACTTATGAAAATTTATGCAGTTTGACTCCTGTCTTTGTAACAAGCTGGAGATAACATAAAGACAATAATAAGAGGAGTGATTTTATCTCCATTCAGAGTAGCTACACATCTCTTCACATGCATACTCCAAAGTAGCCTAGCTGTGTCACAGTGATATTCTACACAAGTATGTGTGTTAGGTTAAAAATTAAAGCGTTATTTCACATCTCATCTACTTATCGATATCTATCTACTTCGTCTTTCTTTAATATCTGTCTGCCATATCCATCGAATTCTTCTCACTCATAGTATCGCTTACTATTTACTCCCTTGTCATATTATCTCATCACACATGCACTGTCTTCCAGAATAGGCAAGATGAACCACGTCTGCCCAGTTAGCACTTTTGGGGTGACATTCAGGCAGTCCATCAGTGTGTGATCCTGATTTTCTCTTTGACTAATTTGTATGAAATTATTCCTATACATTTTCACAATTTACATATTAAATACAAGTGCCTATATTTCAAATTTTTCTACTCACACTCTTATAAAGTGCTAATATAAAACTCTGACATACATGTGATATCTGTATAGATATAAATGATATAACAGAATACATCAGATGAAAGAGAAAATACTTCAGCATATATATAGCAGCAATATAAATAATGGAATAAATATCAATAAATACTATTGAGAATAAGTATCATTTTTTCTAAAAACACATAACCAAATTTTTAATTTACATTGGCATCTTTTGTAATCTATTGTCTTTCCTTCACATGTGACTTGTCATTCACATATTTTATTGCTTCTCTGTAATATCCTTTAAGAACTTTGTGTTGAATCATTATGGTTCCATTGCTTTGTTTTAAATGCTTCCTAAATTCATAATGTTCATCCCAAATCTAACTGAAAGCATGATCACATATTTTATTTATTCTATCTTGCTCCCAACATTAAAATTCAGACTACATATTCCATTTAGATTTATTCCACTTAGATGCATTGCCTAAATCTTGTCAATGGTATCCAAACGGGTTGTGTTACCTTGCTAGTGTGTCTCAGTTCATTCAAAGCCCATCATGTTATCTTCTTGAAATCTGATATCCTATTTGCCCATTCCACTGTTCAAAAAATTTCATAAGACTGGCAGACTAATATTGGTGGCCTGTCTTGCAAGAGCAAGGACCAGAATTCAATCCCTGGTACCGAAAAAAAAAAAAAAAAA
>NW_022900918.1:23347109-23359755 GCF_012274545.1 Fukomys damarensis | reverse complement strand
CCAAAAAAAAAAAAAAAAAAAAGGTAATGTAGGTCAGAGGTACAGATGCCAGCAGAGAAATTATCACAGCAGAACAATGAGGGTAGCGAAGATTAATTCCCATGTGACATCTAAGGCATTGAAAGGAATGCAATGCATAAAATTTGGTGATGAGGGACAAGAGAAGATAGAGCAGTATTTGGGACAGCTATCTTAGTAGCTAGTAAAATAGAAATAACAAGAGTAGCTGAAAATATTCAGGTATTTCCTCATGCAAGCTAAACTATTTTGTACTGGGAATCGAATCTGGGGCATTTACATTAACAATCATCTTCAATTATTGTTTATTATTTAATTGTGAGACATAGTCTTCTCAAATGGTAACATTGCTTAGAACCAGCTTGAAATTCAAATCCTTATGCCACATGTTTTAAGAAAAGAAAAGAGTTAAAAATGGAAACACCTAAAGCCCTGCATTGTGCTCAATGTTTGATTTAGTTTTGTAGGATGCTCGACCAGCTCTTTCTTGTTTTAATTTCTCATCACACAATGACGTTGCCAAATGATTGAGGGTGGTGAACTGTCACGTAAAAGTATAAGTGTTGTTCAGAAGTTAATCATATGCGCTAGTGGTTTCCAAACCATTAATACAAACAAATAAACAAAAAACTCTAGAAACTGGAAGATGTTGAAATTCAGTTTGCAGCAAAACATGACCCTATATAAAAACACTGGATAAAGTGATATGTTTATTTTGGTCACTATCTACCCTGTCTTGTTTGGAAGTATTTGTATAACTGTCAAAAATGAAAGATGTTTGATCAAGGTTGTTATAAGTAGAAGTGATATGCACTACACAAAGTATATATGTATAGGCTATTAAATTCCTGAATCTTAAAATCTTAAAATTTAATGGAATTTTAAAATCCAATGGATTTGTACAATACTGTGCACACATAAGATATTTGGATGAACTATATTGGACCTGTGAGTCTGTATAACTGTGAGTTTTTATAGAAGAAAACCATGATCCTTCAGGTACAACCAGACATCGACTTCTTCTTTCAGCCTCACTGTTTCTACTGGAAAAATATCACCAATTTCAAGAAAAATTTACATAGGAGAGATTTTATATTCAGTTTCTGAGGCATATATATACTGTAAGTGAACATGCTTCCAACTACTAAGGTTTATCTGTTTTCTTTCTTAGGAAGAAAAGAACTTTGACAGTAGTATCCAGACTGATTTTGTTTTGTTTTGTTTTGTTTTTGCTTTTTAATCTTTATTAAATTTTAGCTGTACAATACAGTTACATTCATCATTGGGATCTTGTATTCAGTTTCTGAGGCATATATATACTGTAAGTGAACATGCTTCCAACTACTAAGGTTTATCTGTTTTCTTTCTTAGGAAGAAAAGAACTTTGACAGTAGTATCCAGACTGATTTTGTTTTGTTTTGTTTTGTTTTTGCTTTTTAATCTTTATTAAATTTTAGCTGTACAATACAGTTACATTCATCATTGGGATCTTGTACCTATACACGACTTGTAGGGTTCTTATTTTTCTCCATTCCCCAGTCCTCCCCTCAGCTTCTCCAGCTTTCCCTCTTTACAAAGACATTGTTTCCATGCTTTTCCTTTTCACAATTTTTTCCTTTTTTACCTTTCTGCTACCCCTCCCACTTCCTCTACGCTTTTCGACTTTTCTTCCTATTACAAATATCAATTATACATTTTAATCCACATTTACACTTTTACTTTTTCACACCAGAGAAACTATGACTGATTTTGTTTAGGTTTTTTACATTTTAGTAGGATAGACTTCTACTGTTGCTGATGTTTGTTTTTTTCCTTGAAATTTCCCAGAGGAAAATACATAATACATGTAATGAGTCAGAAATGATCATTATTCATTTACAGCCTCTCCAGTTAGAGTGAAATAATGTCGTTTTTAGGTCATTTTATAATGATGGTTCTTGCATATGTGAATAGAATAAAGCAACTTTTATGCCAAGGTTAATGTATCAACTTCAGGTAGTTGCTTTTTTGAATTGTGTTAAATATTCTTGAGCTTCTCTAACCTTCTAAGACGGACTGAAATGAAAAGGAATTTAATTAGAATGTGTTGGAAATGTAATGTGATATATTAAGTTTTTATCAAGTAAACTAGTGCTGTACCATAGTGCCGTTAGTCCT
Organism: Fukomys damarensis; assembly: GCF_012274545.1. NCBI lineage: Eukaryota > Metazoa > Chordata > Mammalia > Rodentia > Bathyergidae > Fukomys > Fukomys damarensis. The sequence goes on along the minus strand of NW_022900918.1, from coordinate 23,357,580 downwards.
AAAATTATCCTCCTAAATATACAGTACACATATGTGCAGATGAACAAAGTGAGCATCAAAGAAATTTATCAAAAAATACTGATTCAATGAAAGTTTGCATCAAAAAGTGATTTTAAAAGAAGAAAGCTTCATCATATCTTGTAAAATTCAGAAATTAAACTCCTGTTTCATTTTTAAACCACTGTACAACAGCAGTCATGCTGTGCCAGTTTTAGTCATTGGAATTCACTACTCCTATGATTAATTTCAAAGGCACATTGGTCCAGAGTTATTATTAGGCTGGTCTGTTAATGCAAAATCTGTCAAGAAGGCCTTGAAGTGGAAATCAAGCAGATGCATACAAAGTTCTAGTTTAAAATACCTTTAACCCAAGGACTTGCCTATTTTAGTTTCATTTATTAATGAGAGCCCAAAAGTAAGTCAATTAATTCAATTGTTCTTTTTGACAGCAGTGTATCATATAGTTTTTAGAATAAAGACACTAACAGTTCTTTAAAAACTCAATCTACTAAAAGTCTATCATGTCTAATGATTTACTATGCATTAGATTATGATGTATATTGTATTAATGACCAATTAATAAAACACCTTTGAGTAATAGTACATAAACTGATAGAGCTAAATTTGGTAAACAGTAAAAGTGCCTTCTAAAATATTAAACTCTGGTTTCTAAATAGATTTTTTTTTTCTGTGCCTAGTAAGAGTCATTGACACTATTTATGTTATTTATATGTAAAATAGTCGTCTAAAGGAGGAAAAGTTTATTTTGGCTCACAATTTGTAGAAGTTTCAGCCCATAGTCATCTGTCTCCAAGCCAGGGTGACATGATAGAGGGAAATTGCAGACCATCCATGGCAGAGCAGACAGAAGGCAATAATTAGCCAGCTTTCCTTTTCCTTTTATTTCACCCAAGCTATAAGCCTTTTACTTGGTGTTACCCACATCCTTTGTGGGGCTTCCTATAATCCACATCCACAACTATGCTAAAGCAGTTAGTGGATTAATTTAGTTATTACACTCTTAATCCACATTCTCACACCCTTTAAACAATGATAAAAAAAATGTGATACTACTAAGAAAACATGCCTCCTTAAATTTTAATTGTTCTAATATAGTTGTATTTATGAGATATTTTTCAGATATACTATGATCTCAGCATTATCAAAATAATAAACTATAATAAAACATTGTACAGCATTACTTCCAGTTCACCAATGGCAAACAGTAGGGCAAATGAGGATGAAAAGGCTGATAGTGAACCAGCAGGACACCCTGAACTCAAAGCACAGGAAGTAACAAAACAGATCAATCAGGCTCTAGAAAAATTCAAAACAAAAATAGTTTCCCAAATAACTATAGAGATGGTAAGCAAAGTGAAAGTCATGATTTGAGACTCTAGAACAGAAACTGACAAAAAAAATAGATGAGCTCAGGACCACGATAGGATCCATGAAGGCCCAGCATAAGAAAGAATGGAAACAATAAACTCCCAAGATAGGAAAGAAATGGAATCCATAACACAGATTTAAACAGATATCTAGGAGATTAAACACTCCATTGAAAGTGTACACAACAGAATAAAAGAATGCAAATATAGAATCTCAGATATAGAAGATAAGATTGTACTCAGTGACTATGAAAAGAGAGGTCTCTTAAAAAGAGCAGGGAATCATGAGAAATTGATCCAACAACTCCTAGATGATGCAAAGAAGAATAATATAAGACTGATAGGAATCCATGAAGTAGAAGGAAAAAATTTACACATTATTTTTATCTGTTCTTAAATTCAGTATACTTGTTATTTTCAGCATATATGTTCATTGACAGAAATAAGAATGTTTAAGCAATAAAATTATGAATAAGGAAAACAATTCTATTTTTATATTATAGTATCTTTAATTTTTATTCGTTACATTGATATATTAAAATATCATTCAATATGTTTAGTAAATACCCTTTTTTATCATTGTTTAAAGTATATTTCAAATTTAGAGTACTTTTTTGTAATTTTTAAGAACTGAAAAAATAAAGTGGTAAAAGTGATACTTTCCGACTTTAATTTCTTATAAAAAGGAGTGCTATTTCCAAGGAATTATCTTTTCATAATAATAACAGTGTTTGATATTAAGCTATACCAACAAATTATGTTAAAAACTAACAGTCTTTTATTTGTTTAGAGTTAATTTCAACACTCATTTCACATCTTTATTATCCATTGCTCTAAATTTGATATCTTACAGAAATAGTGTATTCACCTTAGTATTTGCCCAAAAAAAAGAGTTCCAAAAAGACACAATTCAATTCATTTAAGAATGCAAATGTTATTATTGAAAATCAGCTGGGTATCTTACCAAAAGAATTAAAAGAGTCATACCACAGTGGTATATGCTGACCCATGTATATAGTGGCAGTTTGTAATAGTTAAAACTTGGAAATGGCCCATTTTCCCATTAGTTGGAGACTGGATAAAGATGTGGTTTTTCTATAAAATGGAATACTACTTAGTCATAAAGAATGAGAAATTACAGTCATTCATAGCAAAAGTGGATGCATATTGAGGATATATACTTAAGTGAAATAAGTCACACATGTGTAAGTAGCAAATAGTTTCTCTAGTGTAAAAAACTATAATTGTACATAAGATCCTAATGGTATAATGGACAATGTGAAATAGGAAGAAAAGGGCTAAAATAAGGGAAAAGAAAAAAAACATGAGAAAATGAAAAAATGGAAATAAAGTAATTGTAAATAGGGAAGGGTGGAGGGGGTGAAGAGAGGGCAGAGGTTTGGGGAAAAAATGAGAACTGAGACCTGTCATGCAAGGGTGCAAGATCTCAATGATGAATGTAACTGTACTGTATACCTAAAATGTGCCAATAATTTCAATGAGGAAAAGAAAAAGAAAATCCAGTTTTATCAAATACAATACATGTATTAGTAAATGTCTGTGTTCATTTGTCTTTGCATCTGAATTTGCTACTTACAACTTTCAGATGTTCTAAATTTAAGTGAAATGTATACTTCACTTATAGCTAAAAACATGACATGTGCACATATTACTCAAATACCATGCCATGCTTTTCAAATGTTCTTTGCATAATGTTTAATTAAATTAAAATGTCTACCTCTTCAAGTTTTTATAATTTCTTTATGACAAGGTATTTCAACATAATTTCTTCTACCTCTCTGAAATATATAATACTTCAGTGTTGCCCATGTTACCATCCAACAACACATCAGAACTTCTAACTCTTAACTTAGTACACATTGATTAAACTTTCCCATCCCTCCCTCTTTTTTTTTTTCAAGTCTCTGGGAACTGCCATTTTACTTTTTTTACATTTTATAAGATCAACATTTTATATGCCAACCCTAACTGAGATCATTTACAACTTTTCTTCTGTGGCTGGCTTTTTAAATTTAATTTATGACCTCAAATTACATTCATGTTGTTGAAAAACCACAGTGTTCATTATTTTTATGGCTGTCAAAAGTATTCCATTGTGTGGAATACCGTGTACTCCATATTCATTACCTGCTGGACACTTACATGGCTTCCATTTTCTGACCACTGTGAATAGTAACAGCGTGGCCATGGAAGTGTGTGTTTCATCAATATCCATTTCATTTCTTTGGGGTATATATTATATTATGTGTTTCCTGAAACATGTGAGAGTTGTACATTTTTTTTATTTTTTTAAGGAACATAAAATGTATTCAGTAATGGTTGTATTAATTTGCATTCCTACCCACAATAAGGCAGAATTCCACTTTAGCTATGACTTGTTAACTTTTATATTTTTGGTATTGGCTATTATTACTAGAGTGAAGTTATATATCATTGTACTTTTGATTTACATTTCCCTGATAATGTATTTTTCCAGTATTTTTTCATATGTCAGCCATTTGTATATCTTATTTTGAGAATATAATTCTCTGTTGTAGAGATTACAAAATGATAAATAAAATAAGGGCTTTAAGCCATAGTTGTAGAATTTAAAATGTATTCAATTTTTCTGTTATTTAAAAAGGTATACTTCTAAATATTTTATTTCCAAATTAAAACCTGTTATTCTGACATATATTATAATGCATATACACTAAATTCATATCTAATTAATAAGAGAATAAAAATGAGCAGAGAAAAAAGCAATTAAATGAGGTTATTAGGAGGTAAATATCACTACAGCACTAAAAGTACCTTTCATTTGAAGAACACATAGAATGATGAGATCATAAATATAAAATGATTTTATTTATTATGCTTTCATAACGGACTGAAAATATAAAAATGAAATGTGTAAATTTTACACCAAGTTTGAAAATGAACCAATTATTAATTCCAAAAAGTAATAATTATACAAAGATGAAAGTAGGAAACCTTAAAATCATTCTGAGAAATGCAGAAACGGAAGACTAATTACAAGACAGTAGTTTGACACTGATTATTTACTTATCAATAACAAAATTGCTAACAGTCAGTGGTATACTTCCTTCAATGCAGTAAATACACATCACTTTTAGCTTATAAGAACAAATGGTAGTTCAAAAACAAGAGCAATACAAATACATTTCAATTTTTTAAAAAGAAAGATAACTGAAAAATTCATACTAATGAAAACTCTAAAACTTATACTTAAGGAAAAATGAAAACAAAAGCAAATCAAGTATTCTAGATTGTAAGATATGAATGAATCTAAGTGAAGACTGATGGAAAACACTACATAGTAATGTCTAGTCTTTGAGTAAAATAAAACAGCAAGTATGTCTAAGTCCCAAATGAGACTTGAGGAAACTACTGATAAGTAGGAAGGAAAATGACTTTTGACTTCCAAGGCCACCTATGATTTTTTTCTGTCAATCAAAATTTACAGTACTACTGTTCACTGTTGACTAAAATAATGATAAAAATAGTCATTTATTTTTCCCAATAAATACTTGCCCTCAAATAAGATGTCTTTAGGTTTCAGATTATTATAAAATTGTGAAACTTTTTAAATATTTAGTAAAATTATTCATATTCTTCGCTCTTTAAATATAAATGGCTATAAAGTATATATCTTTTGCTATGAATTTTAAAATAATAATGATCTTGTAAATAATTTAAAAATATGATATCTATATAAAACCATACATTAAAATTTCTTTCCCTCCATTTTCCTGAGATGATTTGCAGAAACTAACCAGTATTTATTTTTGTGGATGTGTGCATGTAGGTGAGTGTTAGTTATGTTTTGTGGTTAAATAACCCACCTTAATAGCATAGCTGAATTCACGTGTCGTATGCATATGATCTTTATTGTTTGGTAATAATCATCCTACTTATTTTCCAACATTACACCTATTTCAGAAAAAGTTAACATATTTTCCTCAAAGTTAATTATTACCAAAAATGATATATATTACAATATTCTGATTTTAATGTACGTGTTCTATTTTCGACTTAGAGTATTAGAAATATATAATGTAGCCAGTACTTCATGAGTTTAACTTAGTGTTTTTCATTAGTCACAACATTATCAGCTGTGTTTCTCCTTTACTAAAAGATCCTAGAAATAAATGCAGGTGTTCCTGGAGACAAATGCAAATGATATCAACTTCGTCATTTTTAATCCACCGAGTGTTTAATTATAGAATGCTGTCTTTAGGTTTTATTTATGTTAATAGTAATGTCTTACAAAATAGATTCCGAGCAAGAGTTAAAACTTCAGAACAGTTCATGAATTATTCTTATCATCAATCTTGTCACTGTTGACTAATGCTCCATATGTTCACAACTTCCCATGCTTTGCTTTATTTTTAATGTGTTTTGAATACCGATACTTGAATAAAATCGTGTACAAAGTTTAAAAAGAACATGGTGTTACCTTCAATTTTATTGTACCTGCTTTTTATAAAACTCTTCCGTCTGTCATTTATTTATCTGAGATTCTTATTTATTCAACTAAAATACGATCAGATTAAGGCCAAAGTTTGTGTTTTACAGATAGTGTTCTTAAAAAGAGTAAAAAGGCAAAACTTTAATAGGCGACATGAATATCACACAGAATAATTATAAAGAAGAGTTATACAGAAAAATAGTTTCTATTATTGCCTGTGACTTTTACCAGGCCATTGTGAAATGAAAAGTTTAGATATTTGGTTTTCCTTGACAGAAATTTGCTTTATGCAAGTTATTTAGTCCTTGTGTGCCTCCGTTTTCTCACCTACAATTGGGGAGCTGAGGGCATCTACTATGTTCTGAATGTGTATCTCCTCCAAAACTTAGCTATTGCTGATGTTCAGGTGGGATTATTGAGTGTGGGTAAGGCATGATAACATTTCCCTCATGAATGGGATTAGGAAGCATCACAAAAAGGCAGAAGGGAAGATGTAGTCCTCTTTTGCCCTTTTGCCTTCACCAGATGCTGATGTTTGATCTCCATTTTGCAGTCTCCAGAAAGGTAACACAATATATGTCTACTCAATATAATTTAGCCCCTTTCAGGGATGTTGTTCTCAATACAATTGGACTAAGATAGTACCTATCTCAGTTTTATTGCGGGAACTGCAGATTTTGCAAGTGGGGAAACATTGGCGCTGGATATAGAAATGCTGTATAAGGTATAGGTGTGTTTTTTCTACATTAACTGCAATAATAATCTTAAATTAATTCATTAATCCTAAAAATCTGAATAGATGCCAAGGGACTTTTAAAACTAGCTCCTGCATCTAGAAAAGTTAACAGACACACAGAGGACCCCCACTTAGTAACATGTAGAAGAACTCTGTGCCTCTGACCTCTCACTTAACATACTATGCTTTTTTAGATGAAGACTAAGAAAGTCTCAGATTCTGCCGATGTTGGTTTATTATTCTGGTTGTAATCAGACTCATTTCCCTGGGTGATAAGTTGAAAGAAGCAACCTCATTTTCTTTTGCTATTCATATCAGCTCTTCTCCTTCTCTTTGGTCCTCTCTCCCCTGCTTCCCAGTTCTCTATTTATTTAATAGCTTTCTATAAATTCAGGAGTGAATTAGTTGGCTTTAGGCTAGTGTAGATTAACATATTGCTTGGATAAATTCACATTGATACTGAAACCTTTTTTCTAAGCTACTGCTTATTTAGAACAAATTTCCCAGATGGAGAAATAAGTTTTTATAGCTATTATTTCTGATTCTTACACAAATTTCTCAAGAAGTATGTGAAGAAACACACTTCAAAAACAAAACACTTACATAGTTTCAGGCAGTGACACATGAAAAATATCAATTTATCCCCTGAGTTGTAAGACTCAAAAGCTCATGTTAATTTTGAGGATTGAGGATGTGGGAATGGATATAAGAGGCATAAAATCATATACCCTGCAGTCTAACAACTCAAGAAAATCTCATTAATGGTTCTATGAAATATTAAATAGGAAAATTAGAATATTAGCACATGAGTCCAGAGATTTTGAAATCATTTGATGATGACAGTACATGAATTTACGTAGGAAGAGGTGAAGTGTCATTATCATTAACCTCTGATGGGAGTGGAGGATCTTTGTACAATTGTAACACAAGCATCATTAAAGTACCATTAATTTTGTGAGCAACACTTTTCTGAAGTAATTTCATATGTGGCAGGCTATGGACAGCACTTCAGCATTGTAGTTTTTAAATATGTTGCTATATCTTATTTTACCACATTAAGGAAACAAATATAATACTGCTTTTTACAATTTTTATAATTCCTATATGAGAACTTTAATTTAATTTGTATCCTCCTCAAATACATATTATATTTGGCATAGTTAATAATTATTATGACAATAATCTTTATCAGACTGTAAAAGGGGTTCATGTATAATTAAATCAAAGAATCACTGTCTTTGGATACATAATGCTTTAAAGCATACAATTACAACAAATACATGCAAACTAGTGGATGGATTTTTTTCATTAGTTTTATTGGTACATTTTAGGTATACAATATGATGACATTCATCACTGGGAATTTATACATGATATATCTTTATATTCTATATATTTTTACATGATATATCTTCATTCTATTTTTTCCCTATTCTCCTAATCTCTCTTCAATCCCTCCACCTCTCCCTATTTACAAAGACTTTGTTTCCATTTTTTCCTTTCTTTCTTTCCCCTACTCCTCCCACTTTCCCTTCCCCTTTGGATCTTTTCTTCCTATTTCACATTATCAATTATACATATTGATCCTTATTTACGCTTTCAGTTTCTCACACCAGAGAAACTATTCAGTATTTATACATGTGTGTCCTATTTATTTCACTTGAGTATATCCTCAATTTCCATCTATTTAGATATAAATGACTCTAGTTTTATATTCTTTATGGCTTATTAGTACTTCATTATCAGAAAATGGAAAGACATCCCTTGCTCGTGGGTAGGAATAATCAATGTAATGCAAATGTCCATCTGTCCAAAAATTCTATATAAATTCAGTGCAATCCTGATCGAAATTCCAACAGCATACTTCTCAGACCTTGACCAAACAATCCAAAAATTTATTTAGAACAAGGGACCTAGAATAGCAAAAGCAATTCTAGGCAACAAAGCCAAGGTAAGTGATATCACAAACCCCAATTTGAAACTATACTACAAAGCTACTGTGATAAAGATGGTATGGCACTGGCAAATAAACAGAACTTAGGACCAGTGGAATACATTAGAAGAAGCAGAAACAACTCCAGACATACTCAGCCAAAAGGAGCCAAAACCCTCACTGGAAGAAAGATAGTCCTTTTAATAAATGGTGATGGAAAAATTGTGTTTCAACCTCCCAAAGATTAAAATGACATATCTTTCACCATGCACTAAACAAAAATTGAAATGCATCAAAGATCTAAATGCTAAAACAGAAACACTAAACTGTCTGGAAGAGTGGTTAGATAGAATTCTTAAAGACATTAGTGTGTGAAATGATTTTGTGACGAAAACTTCAGTTGCCCATAAACTAGCACATACAATCAACACGTAGGATCTCTTCTTATTAAAAAGCTTCTGCACTGCAAGATAAACCAACAACAGTGTGAAGAGACAGCCCACAATCTGGGAAAAAAATTTTACAAGCTGTTGCTTAGACCAACTTCTACTATCTAGAATGTATAAAGAACTTACAAAAATCTAACCTACCAAATTTAAATACCCAACCCCAAAATAGGCATGTGAAATGAACAAATATTTCTCATACAAAGAAGTAGAAGCAGTAAATAAACATTTGAACAAATGTTCAACATAGCAGGTCGTATGAGAGATGCAAATGTAAACAATGCTGAGATTTCACCTCACTACAGAAAGAATAACTGCTATCAAGAAATCAACCAACAACAAATGCTGGCAGGGCTGTGTTGAAAAAGAAATCTTGCTCCACTGTTTGTTTGAGTGTCAATTAATGCAACCATTGTGGAAATCAATTTGGAGATACCTCAGAGAGTTAGGATCAGCGGTCCCATTTGACCCAGCTATTCCCCCGGTGGGTGTCTTCCCCAAATAATTAAAAGAATCATACCATATTGGGTGCTTTTTAAAGTAATACTCAACATAAAATAATTTCATAGAACAATCACGTTCTATGAAATTTTGGCATGCCAAAAATGTAATTACACTATTTACAAAGATAAAGTGTATTAAAACCTGAAAACAATAGTACAGAAATCATATATACAAGGCCTGACAGATACTAAGAAAACTAAAAATATATATTACATGTTTTGAGAAAGTATTCACTTAACACTTACTATCATGTCTTTCAGGTTAATGAAATAATAAGTTATGAAAAATTCCCAATCATTTACAATCATCATGACTCTAAAGCCCTGGGTCAATGTAATATTATATACAACAATGTTAAATATACATAAAATAAAAAAGCACATGGATATATTGGAATGGGAATGAGAAGGTGCAGTCAATATCCTTTAGGAAACAAAATTAAGATATTTGAGTGTAAATATGTAATGTTTTTGCACTAACTTGAAAAATCACATTTCTGAAAAGTACAAGGACCCAAGACAGTAGACAGCAGGGGTTAACAGAAAACCTGAGTGGTAATCAGCAGTTTAGTTTCCATTCTATTCAGTATTAAGATTGAATCAATTGTAATTGCTTGTTATAAACCAAGAGCATCTCAAAATTAGATAATAGAGAAGTGCAATGAACTATAATGGGCATTAGGAAATAGAAAATCTCAGTATAATACTGCCATTGGGGAAAATGTCCTTTGGTTCCAGTGAGATACACTGTTATTGATGTGGATTAAACATAAAATGTAATATTGATTTTTAAATGTATCTTTAAATGTATTCTACACATAACACTCAGATGAGAAATATTTCATACTTAGGATAAACACCTTGGTATTTCTACAAGGTATTTCTAACTTATTTTGGATTAATTCTTCACCCCTGAATTATTTGTTAATTAATCTAATTTTATGAAGTTAAACTAATTTTACCATATATATAT
>NW_022900918.1:23345204-23347092 GCF_012274545.1 Fukomys damarensis | reverse complement strand
TATATATGTACCAGGGATAAAATGCGGGACCTTGTGCTTGCAAGGCAGGCAGTGGTCGAACCATTTATGGTTTTTAGAAGTGAATTCTCTGTCATTTTTGCACCATATCCCTATAACACTAGCACTCAAAATATTTAGAAAGTAAATGGGTCTCATTTGATGAGACTGAGAGGTGCCATGAATGAATGGCAAATTGAATCTCATACAATAGTTTAAACACTTCACAGTTTTCAGGGTGATACTCCACTATCGTTTTCAGAAAATAAATATTATTACTACATAGTTACTCAGATCTTATAGGAACAGAGATGACAAACGGATCATCAAATATTCCACAGCTTATCACACAAAATAATTGCCTTACATTTGAATATGCAACATCTATTTTTGCGGACAAGAAGTTATACATAATAAAGTATTGGCACTGTTTAGTAATGATTAGAAAAAGAAAAACTGTAGTTACTTTTATTGTTTTCAGTTTCTTTTTTTGTGATTTTATGCTGTAAATGTAATGAAGAAAAACCTAAACTTAGGATTCTCAAAGAAATTTCAAGAGAGCTTACTCTTGGCATGTGATATTATTTTGTTAATTTGTATAGAGCAAATAGAATTTAAAAGACAAAAGGAAATTATTTAAGAGGTGACTGGGAAGATTAATTCTACTGTGTACTATAAAATAGTGTACTAGAAATTAGAGAAACACAGAAGATGGTATAGTTTCTGCTTTGGGTAACTGCAAACAAGGCACACTATGAGTACAACTATAAGAGACAAATAAGTTATGGAAAAATAAAGTATGAAATAATTGCTTTTGATTGTTAACAATGTCATGATATTAATTTTTCACAGTATTAAAATCCATAGAAACATTATAGAGAGTAAGAGGATGATTAACAATAGCATAAAAATTAATTAAAAGGTTATGTAAATAGGCAGATGCTCAAAATGCACATTTTAGAACTTATAGGACTACCAAAACAATGTATGTAAGAACTTTAGGAAGACTTCACCTTTCATATGTGAAGGAAGAATCATATTCAAGAGATGCTGAAGTAGCTTAAAGTCAGTCATCCTCAGCTATAAAAAGCCAATAGAGAAAGAAATCATGCTAGTTCAGTCCTTTTCTTATGATCTATGGAAAAATGTTTCAGTTCAATCTGTACGTAATATAAAATCAAAATGAACTACTGGAAGGAAAGGCATAAAATTGATATACATTTTTATTACCAGATTCAATTGATGCAAAAATTCATTTAAGGAAGTACAATCAGAACAAATACAACAGACATTTAGGTAAATATAAATGTATGCATTAGTTATAGAGTGTGTAAATATTATTAATTAAATTTTAACTAAGTTGAATGTCATAAAAACATTTTTTCTTTTCCTGTTTTTCCTTTCTCCTCCCCTTCCCACTTCCCCTTCAGTCATTTTCTTCCTATTTCACACTATCAATTATACCATTTGAACCTTATTTACACTTTTAGTTTTTCACACCAGAAAAACTATTTGGTATTTACTCAAGTGCATCCTATTTTTTTCACTTGAGTAAAGCCTCAATGTGTATCCATTTAGCTATAAATGTTTCTAGTTTCCCATTCTTTTTTTTTCCTGTGATACAAGGGATCAAACTTCTGACCTTGCACTTGCAGGGCAGACAGCAGAACCACTGAGCTAAATCCCCGGCCCAAGTTTCTCATTCTTTATGGCTGAGTAGTACTCCATTTTATAGAAAAACCACATCTTTATCCAGTCTTCAGTTGATGAGCACCACTTCTTCTTCTTCTTCTTCTTCTTCTTCTTCTTCTTCTTCTTCTTCTTCTTCTTCTTCTTCTTCTTCTTCTTCTTCTTCTTCTTCTTCTTCTTCTTCTTCTTCTTCTTCTTCTTC
>NW_022900918.1:23243431-23345049 GCF_012274545.1 Fukomys damarensis | reverse complement strand
CCTCCTCTCCCCCTCTTCCCCTCCTCCTTCTTTTTTATGCACTACTTTAGTTCCCAGTTCTCACTGTATATCTGGCTAAAGCAACTGAAGGTTCTTATGCAAGAACCTGAATCTTGGGCTAACCTAAAATCTTCTTCACCAATCATTTCTTCCACCACCCTTAAATGCATCTGACCCCCTAAGTCTCAGGATATGGACAAAATGAAGACAATGAAGAAAAAAATTGTCAAGCATGTCACCTGCATGACTTCTAGTTAAATCCCTAATTGAGTGCTCATTTCCAATGGAATCTTCATGAGGCTGGCCTATATTTTTCACAGTTCTATCAGAACTCTGATGTCTTGAGCTCCAATTAGAACTGTCTGACAATTTCTGCTTACTGCATTCTAAGTCTCCTCTTAGGTGCTTCACCAAACATTTCCAAACTCATCCCACAAACAAGTTCCAAAGGCTATTGAAACACATTATCACTATAGATGTAGCAGCAAGTATATTCATAGAAACCATCCTATATTAGTACCAATTTTCTGTATTTGTCCATTTTCCTGTTGTTGAACAAAGTACTCAACACTTGCATAAGATGGTTGAGAGGTTTAATTTGGCTCATGGTTTAAGTCCATGGTTTGCTGAATCCAAAGCAGGAACATCATGCTGCAAGGGCAAAGCATCACAAAGCTGCTTAGTTCTTGGTACCCAGGCAGCAGGGCAGAGAAACATTTCTAGGGAGGAAAGGGACAGAGGCAACATATAGTACCCAAGATCAACCACCGTGACCTATCTAGATACAGCTAAAAATACTTTATTAATGCTTTAGGTGTCTCTGAAGCCAATGAAGTAGAAAACAGCTTATCTGTCATAAAAAGGTATTGGGAAAATTATACCTTCATAAGCAGAAGAATGAAATTGGACACTTATGCCAAATATAGTGACTTAAACATACAACTTGAAATTGTAATATTTGTAAAAGAAACTCTAGGAGTGATAAATATATCATATTGGTCCTGGCTTCAATTTTTTTTAGATTTAACTACAAAATTTCAGGCCACAACAACAACAACAACAACAAATTAATAAATAAAAGGAGAAGAAGGAAGGAAGAAATGAGAAGACAAATAGTATCCTACTAAATCCAAAAGCTTCTTTAAGAAAAAAGATTTGAAGATGGAACATGGGTTGAGAGAAAACTACAAGTATTGCTAAAAGAAACTAAACAAGTCATAAGTAAATACAAAGGCATCCATCTCAATTGAGTGAAACACTTAATATCGTGAAAATGTTAAATTTCTCTAAAGTGATTCAATGCAATGCCTACCTGTATCCTGATGAAATATTTTGTACAGATTTAAAAATATCCATTTTAGGGCTGGGGATTTAGCTCAGCTGTTTGGTGGCTTGCCTCGCAAGTGCAAGGACCTGAGTTCGATCCCCGGTACCAAAAAAAAAACAAAATCCATTTTAAATTTATATGGAAATAAAACAGATCTTGAAATAGTAAAAAATATTCAGAATGACCAAAGTTATAGAAATCATATGTGCTTATTTATTTATTTATTTTTGTGCCTGGGAATCTAACTTCGGTCCTTGCACTTGCGAGGCAGGCCACCAAACAGCTGAGCTAAATCCCCGGCATATGTGCTTATTTTAAAACATACTATAAAATTACAGTAATTAAAACATTGTGCTGCTGAAATGTAGACATATAAAGTAATGAAACAAAGTAGAACATCCTGAAATAAACACTTATGCAAATAATCAAATGAATTCTTACAATGGTTCTCAGAGTATTTGATGTGAAAAGCTTTTCTTTTTTAAGAAATAGTAGTAGCAAAATTGGATAATTACATTTGAAAAAATTGAATTAAACCTTTACCTAATGTCATATATAATAATTAACTCAAAATCAATCAAAGACCTAGAAATTTCAACTTTACATGTTATGTCTAAACTATAACTCTTAAAGCAGGATGAAAATTTAATGGCATTGAATTTGACAATGATTTTGGGGTATGATATCAATAGCTATGAAACAACAAAAAAAGACAAGTTTGGCTTCAAATATTTTTAAAAATCTGTGTGCTAGAGAAGAGTTTCAATAGAATTAACAGGCAACCACTTGCAAATCACTTATGCAATAAAGGACTGATTTTTAAAATATAGATTTTCCAAAGCTGAATAACTAAAAAGGAAATGACTCCATTTAAAACTGAGCTAAGGACATAGACACCTCTCCAAAAAAAGATGAACAAACTAAGAAGCAGAAGAAAAGACGCTCCCTGGGGATTTAGCTCAGTGGTTCTGCTGTCTGCCCCGCAAGTGCAAGGTCAGAAGTTTGATCCCTTGTATCACAGGAAAAAAAAAAAAGAATGGGAAATTAGAAACATTTATAGCTAAATGGATACACATTGAGGCTTTACTCAAGTGAAAAAAATAGGATGCACTTGAGTAAATATCAAATAGTTTTTCTGGTGTGAAAAACTAAAAGTGTAAATAAGGTTCAAATGGTATAATTAATAGTGTGAAATAGGAAGAAAATGACTGAAGGGAAAGTGGGAAGGGGAGGAGAAAGGAAAAACAGGAAAAGCAAAAATGTGAAAAAGGGAAAAATGGAAACAAAATCTTTATAAATAGGGAAGAGTGAAGTGGGTGAAGGGTGGGCAGGGGTATGGCGAAAAAACAAGAACCAAGACATATTGTAAAGGTTTCAAGATCCCAATGATAAATGTAACTGTATTGTTCGCTTTAAACGTAGCAATAAACTTAATGGGGGATGGGAAGAAACATTTAAAAATCTTAAAATTGGCATGAAAATATCTATGTGTAAAGTTGGCACCAAAGGTTACGTGATTGCTAAAGACATTAGTATTTTTAAAAAGAAACCCAGTACTTAGACATTGAAAAAGAAAAAAAAAAAGATACCCATAAGGCATCTCAAGAATTAGAATGACACAAGCTGATGTGAGAAAAGGCTAAATATTTCAATTACAAGATTTCTCCTATCTCCACTGCTTGGGAAGGTGACGTAAAGAATTGATTCTCTGTGATTCATTTTGCCACACGCGGCTCTCCATGTGCAGTACTCTGAGGTCACCATGACCATGCTCTCAAGGGATGTAATGACTACTGAGGCTGGTAGCAAACTTTGGAATCACCCATGTGATGTTAATTTTACAGGCAGGAAGAATGCAGTGGTTATAAGTCACAGGGGACTCCAACCATATGTCAAATGTGTGCATTGAAGGCCAAGGGATATCCCCCTGAGAAGGTGGTATGTGAAGCAGTGAGAGCAGAATCAAAGGTACAGTGGAGAGTTAAGGGCGTCTGAGACACCACAACTGCAGAATGTCTTCCAATAAAAGCCTCAGGCAGTGAGAGAAGCCAGACCAAGCCAAGGGACATGTGGTCTGTGACTAGCAAGATCACAGGGCTGGGGCCAACCACACATTTGAAAATTTACATCTCATAATCCTACACCTTGGATGCCAGGCATGGATCTACAGAGCTTGCTACTTTTCCTGCTGGGATTTGGTTTTACTTTGATCTTATATTTTTCTATCCCAATATTCATCCCTTTTGGAATGGTATCGTTTATCATGCACCGTTGTATATTGGAATCACTTAACTTGCTGCTTGAATTATCAGAAGTTTAGAGCTAAAGTTTTGCCTTGTGTCTCAGAGACTTTAAAGTTGGACTTTTATGCAGTGTTTGAACTCTTGAGACTTTAGTAAATCAGTAGTACATTTGAAATTGAACTTGGCATAATTCTTTTTTTTTTTTTTTTTTTTTTTTTTTTTTCAGGTTTTTAATATAATTTTTTTTTTTTTTTTAATTTTTTTTTTTTTTTTTTTTTTTTTTTTTGTACCGAGGATTGAACTTGGGTCCTTGAGCTTGTGAGGCAGGCAGCGGAACCACTGAGCTAAATCTCCGGCCCTGCTTGGCATAATGATATTACATTAGTCAGAATCCAGGCCTTATGTTTATCTGGAAAAATGTGGTTTGAGATGTGTTTTGGTGCCATGCTAATCAGAAGAGGAATGCAGCATTTAAGCTGGATTGCCAATTTTATTTTCTTCAGAGTCCTCTATGGGATTAACACAGCACACTTATTGGTGGGTTATAGAGGTCACAGAGGTGTGACCTTGGAACTGCATCTGGTCTTTAAATCTTCCTGTCCAGCACCATTCCCCACCTCTGCTTCCTAGAAGCCATGAGCAGTACACTTTTGCTTTGCCATAACTTCTCATGAATTGCCAACCACAGATGGAACCCTCTGACAATGTGAGGCTAAACCAAACCTCTTCTCCATACAGTTGTAGGTGTTGGCTGTCAAGTTCAGCAGGAGGAAAGCTGACAAATACACCTATCAAAAGAGAGTTTCCTTTTGTCAGTGTATATTTTATGGTACTTTTATACATATTCAAGTTTATGGACTATATGAACTATGAATGATGTGTGAGGAGTAGTAATTAGCAATATTAGCAATTAGTAATTAGCAAATTAGACTGATAGTTTCTTGATTTTGATGGTTGCATACAGTTATGTAAGATAATTTCTTCTTAGAAGTAGGACATACACAAAAAAATATTAAGGATAACAGAACATAACATTAGCACATTTTTTCCCAGCGGTTCATGTGAAGAATGTCCATTATCATTGCAAATATGCTATAGATCAGAATATTTCTGGAAATGATATACTTACATATATTTATATACAATTATATTTATATATAATGATTAAAATAAAAATTTGTCATAAGAGAAATAAAAGTGAAATCATTTTAGCTTAGATGATCATGAAGTTCAGAGTGTAGTGTTCTGAGTAGGTTTTTAAGACAAGTACACCCAAGAAAATGGAAGACAGTGAAAATTCAAAATCTATTGACTATATAATTTAAATAATAAGATGCCTGATGGAAACAGAATGGTATCTATAATTTTATAAGAATGAACAGTTATCAATATCTTACTTTGGATTTAGGAGCAAGAGCAAAAAATGTAAGTGAAAGTGACAAAGCAACTTCCCACACTGATCCAATGAAAACAGGCCGGATGACTTCTGATTCCTAAATAAGTAGATGGGAATGTCAAAGCACAAAATACTGGAATGTCAAAGAGCAAAATAAATGCTTAAAAAAATGGGCTGATAAACTTGTGAACATAAGAGAGTGGAGAAGCTATAAGCAATAGAGTCAAATGGAGATGAGTTTGATTGAAAGAATAGCAGTATTAAAGGTCTATGTGAATTTAAAATTGCTCAGTTTTGGGGAGAATAAAATACCACCTTATATGAATTTTTAATCCTTCATTGCTTTGACAGGAGAGAAAGGAGTAGTACTATCTTATGCATTTATAGTTCTTCATGTTTATGATTCATTGTTTGATCTTTCTTAGGGCAACACTATGAGTGAGACTTTTAGTACCTTCGCCCAAAACTAGTGAGGTATAGAGTTTTCATGTAAATCTCTAACATCTTACCATCAGTAAATCACTGGGAGAATCAAAATGTCAACAGAGGGCATTTACTTCAGAGTTTTGTGATCAATAGTTCTCATATTTGAAACTTACAGTACTAACATACTGATCTAACAATGGAAGGAATTGATGTTGGTAAGAAGAATCTGTTTGAAATGTTTGCTTTACCTGTCTGCACTGAATTATCAGTGTAACACAAGGGAATTCAGATGGACACTGACAATGTGAAGATCAATAAAGGATAAAAGCATTTCAAAAAAAATAAAAATAAAGAGAAACATGAAAACAAGACATATAGACAGAAATCACATTTGTGGATTTAGCCCTCTCATTAACTGTTGGGTCATTTTATTAAAAAAAAAAAACATATATTGATCAAACAGACCTGACAGCATGCTTTATATTTCAATTGCTATAAAGTTGCCTACTTTAGTAAGCAAGATATTACTTTCATACTAACCTTCGAGGTAAAGTAAAACAAAAGCCAAGGCCATCAGAGATGCTTAACACACACAGTGATTACAGCTTGCTCTGGAAGAAATAGTTTATTACTGTGTGTCACATGTGGTTGACATTCAGTCTTTTGATTTTTTTTATAGATTATGTAATACATAGAGAAGAAAGGACAAAAATGCTCAACCTTACATTGGACAGTGCACAGTCCATAGCATTTGATATTTATGACTGTCTACGGTACAGCTTGATCATAGAAATAATGAGAACAATTTAGGTTGAAGAAAAAATATGGCATTATGTAGAATTTTGGGAGCATAATTTCTATGAACAGAACATATTATTACTTCAAACATTCTTTTATGCTATTTTTACAAATGTTTCTCATCCTGACATAGGTATTTCTTATTAGAAGGTAATATGTACCCAGCTACTCAGGAGGCTGAAACAAGAAGATTGCAAGTTCTAAGGCAGCCTACTCTTCTCTACCGAGACACTGTTTTAAGAAGTAGAAATGCCTGTCTGAAAAAACAGAAAGGGAGTAACTTTGTATGATAGCTCTGGCATTAATCCCACCTGCCCCACACCCTGCAAAAAAAAAGAATTGAAAATCTGTTGTCTTAATGCCAGGCAAGTGAACAGGGTATGAGTTCTTTGCCATCATCTGGGATGTGCTTCTTTGGGTCTACCAGTGATGTGTCTGCCACATTGGGCTATTGATACACAACTTCAATTTCTATAAGCAGGCACAAACTCAGGAAGATTGTCTTAAGAATCTGGAAAGACACAGAAAAAGCTGTATTATTTGGTTTGAGGTAAACTCAATTCATTTCTAATTAAAAAGTGTAATTTTTCCTTGCATGAAACCATTGCCATGGATCCAAATGGGATATACAAAAGCATTTAGATGATTTTGGATAAAAATTGCTTAATACAGAAGATGCAAAATTTAGTACTAAAAGCAGCATAGGGGATCAGCATGTAATTATTAATGAAATCTTTGTCTATGAAGTATTTAAACTAATTTTATAACTTATGCCTATATAGTATGCAATAATGTACAAATGTCTGTTCTGGATAAAATATTAAGCAGAAAAGTGATCTGGGGTAAAACATGTGCCATCTGGTGGCCTAACATATTGCCCTAAAATTGTATCTGAACTCAAGGATTGGGAGTCAAGTATTTGTCATTTCCTCTCCCTTTTCCGTATTTGGTGAAGGGATACACACACTGTCACAGAAAATTGAGTCCAATAAGGAACCAGAGAATGAATACTTTATACAAGACTGGTTCAAATCGAGGTCAAGACTACTGAACATGTAGAGATTGAACTCGACTCTTGAAACTAAAAGCAGGAAAACTTTTAGGCACTGAGGTGACAGTGAGAAAGTCTTGGAGTAATTTCAGGGATGTGGGTCAATGTGGTTTGATAGCTTTTCTGCCATAGGCGATATTTGCACAGGTGAGATGTTAAAGGAAGATAGGGGCACTGTTTACCTTAATCTGGGATGGCCACAGTTCTTTAAAGAGATGATATTCCTGTGTTACAGGACTGAAAAGAGATGGAAAATATTTACACCTCAAAGGAGCAGAAGGAAAATTTACAATTGCACAGGGAGCTTGGAGAAGTAGATTTAGAAAGAAACCAGTAGAGGTTTGAGAAAAAAGCCCACAAATTATGCAAAAGTGAAAAATTTTGAAGAAGATATACAGTTAGAAACTGAGATGTGCATTATAGAATGATCAAACCACGGTTGAATTTTGGGGTAATTTCTTTTTCTTTCAATTTTTTATCCCAATATCCAATGATGCATTATTTGTGCAGTTTTGACAAATAGTATTAGCATTGTCCATATTTTTCCACTCAATGGGTAGTGGTTATTGCAGGAAGCATTTTCAGCCAAATAATGATTTCTGAATGCTGAATGTGAGAATTCAACTAGCTTGCTGGATCATCACTTTGTTGATTCCACTTTATATTTTTGCAGCTCTTTGATCTTGTGAATTGTGAAGTTGAACAATATATGTAAACATACATAAATAGATAAATCAACTTCTTCCAACTGTTTACCATGAATATAAATAATAAAAATAATTTAAAATGAAAATACTTGAGAGGTGGTAAATTATCTATATTCAAAGCATCAATAAGTAATTTTAAAGTAACATTTCTTTGATTATTATTTTCTTTGAGGAGATTAACTTTTTAAATTGCAACTGATATAATTTCTATCATATTCAAAGTGCAGCATCATTATGTTTACTTCCCTTAGTTAAATCATTAATGAATTGTTGGTGCCATATATAAATATGATATTGTACGTAGATATGTATTCTCTCTTGTATATAATATTCTGAAAATGATTTGATTTCTTGGGGAAAAATTAAAAGAGAAAAAAATATATACATATATATATATTGGTGTATATTAATGTGTGTGTGTATATATATATATATATATATATATATATGTCTATATAAATGACCAAAAGTCACATCTTATATATTTTTTCTCTTTTAATTCATATATATGTATGTGTGTGTGTGTGTGTGTGTGTGTGTTTGTGTAATATGTGACTCTTGGTCATTCAGTTACAAGAATTCTGCCTTATTTTTATTTTTTACAAATATCTTCAGCATAAATCTCTGTTGCTTGGAATTAATTTCCAATCTCTTAAAACTGAATTCAAGTTAGTCAATGATTAATCAGTATTTTGCAAGTTATTCCAGTGACACATTGAATTGAATGCTGATAGGGAATGATAACAGGTCCATTTGACTTTCTTAGCCATTTTAACATGACCTTTTTCTGTTCAATTAGAATTTTATTAAATCCTACTTATTTTCAGAAATATATTGAAGCCAGAATAAGTGTTTGTCACTGAAGAGCTTAGTGAAATAATATATTTGAGATACACACACACACACACACACACAGACACACACACACACACACACACACACACAGAAATAAGTGAACTTACATGGAAAACATTTGTGATCAGTTTAGGATGCTGAAAGTTTTTCAGAGGGTCATCTTTGGAACAAAAGTTGCCAAAAAGTAAGGGAAGCAAGATTTGAAATTTAGCCATGCTAGAGTGACCAAGGGCAAATCTGCAGCTGAAGTGCAAAAATATATAGATACAGGTGGAGATAGTTATAGATATTTACTTCATGATAATTTAAAAGAAATAACAAAAGATCAATTATAAAAGAAAATTTCAAGTATAAAATTTTTAAAATTAAAACAATGAAATATATATTTTCTTTCCATTTATTTCATAGACTAGCTGGCTAGTCATCCATATTCAATGTTAGCATACATAAGTTGTATTCCAGGTACTTATAATGCAATTAAATACTATCTTTAGCAATATATACAGAATCTCTTATTTTTATTTCAATTACATTATCACAGATTTTCTGGTTTTAGCCCAAAATATATTTTTAAGTGTCCTACCTTTACATTACTTAGTGGTCATTTTAATTACTTATATACATATAATTTAGATTTTATTATCCAGTAAAATCATATGCAATTTTATTTCCTTTGCACTGTATGACTTGTTAAATGTGTCTTCTCAACTGCATTGTCCAACTCTTGGGGTAGAATGACATCTTTTACATTTTCAATGCCCAGGATAATAAGATCTATGCCTTAGTTCATAGATGCTGAATTCAGGCTGGATCTTGTATTATGTAATAATGTTTTCAGAAATTTGTTTCTGAGAAGTTTAAGTTATACAAAAAGCACTACGTATAAAGAATAAGAAAATAAACAAGTTTTATCCCTATAAGAAATTATTACTATGCATATCTGAAAGTAGATATATAAAATATTTCAGTACAACAACTGGAATATATTTTATGCAGTATCATTATTTTTGGTCATTTCTTGGTGAATTTTGTAATTTTGGATTGCCCATATATTTTGATTAAAAGATATACTCACATTCATCTCTGTTTCTCTCCCTCCCACCTCTTTTTAAGCATTTCTTTCAATATGTGACAGACAATGTCTCCACTGGCAACAATATCTCCACCTCTGTGGTTTTCATGTAAAATCATGTCTGATCATATCGGTTTTTCCTGTAGAGAAAACACACAGTCCCTACACCTGAAATTGTGGATCTAGCTCAGTTCACGTGAGCTGAGCCAGCTTGTTCTCTGGCTGAAAGTATTTTTACACACTATCAATATCAGAGTGAGGTCTCCATGATCCTGATGGAAAGAGAAAATTATAAGACTCTTCCACAATGAAGAACAGTGAAAAAAAAAATACAAGAAGTAACCATGTAAATAACTAAATAGTCTGTTCTCCTAGCCATCTTGACTACTCCTTCACTTGCGTTCAGATAGCACTCACTTCACAACAGACTCCCATTTCTTTTACTAATGGTTCACAATTCTTATAACAACTGACTCTTAAAATTTCTGAGACACACCGGGGTTTCATTAGTTTGAGGTCAACTGTGTTGCATTAAACACGAAATATAGCTTTTTTTTTTTTTTTTTTTTTTTGGACTACCAGCATGTCCTTGACTTTTTCACAGCAGAAGTGACATGGACTACGTTGGCTGGGTTCCAAGGCCCAAGGTTGTGTGTTTTCCTTGTCTAGGGGCATATGCATAGCTCCAGGAGGAATTCTGCCCTAGTGGTTTTTCCATTATCCTTTTATAAACTGAAGAATTGCATTCATGATCTCTAGCTTTCTACAATGAACCTGGAGCTGTCTCCTCTCTTAAGGGAAATATTTTAAACCGGTGTATAATGCTGCTTTGGATCAAAAGCCCAGAGGATCTATGACTTCAGTCTGTTCACTATTTTAATTTTAATTTTTATGGCCTGCAGATATTTTGTGTACAATCCTCATTAAAACTTTTTGCTTTTTTCTTTATAAGTATTAACTAGGGCTTTTGTAGGGAACATTTAAACATGTATCTGAGCCATGTTGAACACTAAAATAGCTATTCATATGTTGTATTGAAACAGAGATAATTCATAAAATGCTTTTATTAAACACTGTCTTAATAAGGCCTATGAAATAAAAAGTGGATTATATAAGAGCATTTCAGAAATCATATACATGAGGGTAATTTGTGAAATTATTATGAATCTGAAAAAACAATATTTTTTAAAACTATGCTTTGAGTATTACCAAAAGGCTCTAGCATGTTGTTCCTTCTCAAATGCACACGTACATACCTGCACACTCACAAAAACATATACACAAGCATGTATGAAATGATAAATGTTTGTTTCTTTTCTGAGCACCAGCCCTTTAATTACAGCATAGTATGTATGTATATATGTGATGTCAGTAAGAGGAAATAATCTGAGTAATAGCCAATGTGGTAATGAACACTTGTAGGCCCAGAACTGAGCCTGAGGCAAATGGATTGCAAATTGGTGATTTAAAGAGATCCTTCTCAGAGTAAATTATATAAAGTCTGGAGATGTAGCTCAGTGAGAAGGCCCTGGGCTAAATTCTCAGTACCTCCAAACACACACGTACACACTCTGGTGAGTGTCTGATAGATCTGAAATCACAATATTGAGTGAAAATATAATATTGTAGGAGAATACACAGAAAACAATTTCATGTATGTAATTTTAGGACACAAAATAAGGATAACATTATACATGATTGTATGTGTTATATAGAACACACAACACATACAATTAGTACAACAGACTAGAGAGAAGCAATGCACAACACGGTCATGAGAACGACTACCTTGGAGATATAATAAAAGCATAGATTTGAACAGCTAATGAATCTTAAATTTAAAGGGAATTTCTTCCTACCTTTGTAAAGTATAAGAAAATTCTCTCTTTTTGTATGGGGGATTGAACTCGGGTCTTTGCGCTTGCAAGGCAGGCCACAAAACCACTGGGCTAAATCCCCAGCCCCCAAAAATTCTTAATTACAGTCAGTAACTTGACTCTAAATTGACTACTAAAATTCAGCATCTATAAATCTATCCTCTAGGTTGTGGTCTAACAGATTTACAATGAGATTTTCCTTTCCTGAGAAATTCTAAATAAACTGAAGCTAATTTAAAATGCCCAGAAAAACGTGCAGAGAATAAAAGGACTACAAATGTCTCATGTAAATATGTGACTTGAAAGGTGAAGGAAGGGGAAGCCTAAGAGTTCTCATCTTCGAGTCAGGTAATGAATGCAGAATTACATTTCTGAACCTCTCTCACCGTACTTACTGCTTAAGGAAGCCAATTACGTAATATTTTGTCCCCATACATCTTTTTACTTAAATTACTCTCAAGTATACTAATTTTTAGCCTTTGAAATGTAAAAAAGTTATTGAAAGTCACTGTTATTGAAAGTCAAATTTTTGCTCTTTATAAAACATTATATAGGGAATACAGTGTCTCGGAGAAAAGACTACAGATTTTACCTTAATGTCTTCTAATAAAAAAGAAAGGTAATTATTGATTACAGTATCTTATTATCTTCCCTACAGAACAGATGCTATGATACTATGCCACATGAGTAACCTGACCATCATGAACTGTGAGGGCTGGAATAAACAGTCCAGGAGTGAGCCTCACCAAGTTCTGCAGGACACACAAGGCCAAAGTCCGAGAAGTTTTGTCTTCACATAAATCATAAGTCACCAGTCTAATAGAATTTCAACACCTTCCAGAAACAGATACTGTTGCATTCACATTCTGCATTCACGACATATTAAATGACTAATTTTGAAGAAAATAGACCTGAAGATGAGAATATTCATGCTTTGGTTTTAAATTGCAGAATTTAATCTGTTTATATTAAGTTGATTCCTGATGCATAAAGTTTTATTTTCTTTTTTATTCCTTTTTACTATCTACTTACTTTTGCCTTTTTTGATAGTTTTATCTAATTTTTTTACCTTTATTAGTTCACAACCTATTGAATTGTAGACATTCTATTTTTACTCGTTTAATGATTGTCATTTGATTACAAATATATGCATTAAAATTTATAATCAGTAAAAAACAAGTCCCAATATTCCATATTTTAAGCCTTAGAATTTTGATATTTTAAAAACAATTAACTATCATTTTTAACTGGTATTCTATACAAAACTAATTTCTGTGCCCACTTCTGATCAATGTAACTTTCTCTTTTTAAGGTTTTAGTCTGTGTATTTTTTTTATCAGAGTATACGTTTTAGTAATGGTGACCTCTTTGTAGCAAAATTCTAACTGATTTTATGCTAAAATGTGATATTTCATTCTCACTCATGAATAAAATTACAGATTGTTATACAGTTCTAGGCTTTGGCCTTTTGTTTAGTATATTAAAGACATATCACATTCTTTTTGGTCACATAAGAAATCTGAATTAATTGTATTGCCTTCAATAGTGGCCAATCTCACTTTTCTTTATACTGGTTTTTCTTTGTCTTTTTCTTTCCTCTGAGTTCACTCACTTTATCAGTTTAAAAAGGCTTAAAAATGAATCAGTCTCAATCATACATGAAATTTTAAAATATGAGGATTGATGATTTTCTTTAATTCTTTGTAAGTTTCTGTCATTAAGCACTTTCATTCTCTTTTCATTGTGCTGAGAAAACCTACAATTCAGTTATTATTTCTGAGTTCTTTAGCTGTCTATATATTACATCTAACTTATACTGTTTATTTTTCTTGTTGCATTTTAAATGTTTTTTTCAATTTTCTTGTCTCATTTACAGTTATGACTTTATCACTGCACAAGGTTTAAGACTTTCTATTGTTTTTTCTAATGACCATATTTTAATGTTAAATTGATAAGTATCTTCTAATTTTATTTATATTATAGTTCACTCTGCTTAAAATATGGCTATTTTAAATGTAATTTTGTGTGATTTTATATATTATTTAATCAAACATATACTTGTCCATTTGTTATAACTGTTTCTAGTTATATCAATCTTGCATTGGATTTCCACTTGAAATTTAAGTATTATTGGAAAGTCATTCTGAATACACATTTTTCCCCTAAACAGATAAGTCCTTATAGTTCTATGTTTTTGTCTTTCTCCAACCTTATACAGTTTTTGGATCTCTCTAATTTGGATCTCTCTAATCTAGTTTCTTACCAATGAAGTGCCTTTGCCTAACCCCAAGCATATTTCTCACAAACAACTATATATTTCCAGGTGCAAATTTAGATGCATGCAAGTCACTATTTCACTATAATTTGTACTCTCAGGAACCAATGCCCACTGAAACTAATGTGAAGAGCATGTACCGCACAAACAAACCCTAGTTTTATTTATTGGGTATGCCTAGGTCCCACTGCAAAGAGATCATTAAAACAACAGTTCTTACTCTCCATAAATTTAAGGTGTTTTCCAATGTTCAGAGCAGAGAAAGGATTTCCTTGGTCTATCAACAAGCTTAGTGAATTTTTATTTGTTTTATAGTGTGCTAAGGCTTATGCCAAGAATCAATTATTATTCTACAAGGCTCATTATATTTGAATTTAGATTCTGACTTAAGATTGTGGAAGCCTTACTCCAGATGCATAATTAGGTATATTTGTGGTTCAATAAGGAATTAAAGTAAATATGTGATTAAGGAGGGAGAAAAAGGTGAGGACAAAAAAGAGGAGATAGAACAAAATATATTATATTTTATAAATACACAGGGGACTTTTTATTTTCCTATAACATAAACACATATACCTATCTTTAAGATGAAAATAATGTCACTTTTATCCAGATATTCCTATCTCCTAGTTTAGGATCTGACATACAGTAGAATCTCAAAAGCTACTCATTACTTACCTTATTAAGTACTTCTTGAGGGAATTCATGGCATGATAGCTACTTTAAAAATTGCTCAAAGATTATAGTCATTACAAAAATATAACACAAAGATCCCTTTCCATTTCTTCAAATTATATATGGCTATAATACATGATAAAAGTCAAGGTTCCCTCTTGCAGAGACTATGAACAAAATGTACATCCTTTGTAAATTCAGCTGTCTAGATTACACTTAGGAATGTCTAGAACCTGCTTCCAGGCTTAGTGAAGACACTAAGGAGTATACGATTACTATCTCATTTTATAGTTAATATCTGTAAAAATTTGACTGCACTATCCCTTCTTAGATCCCTAATACCACTATCCCCAGTAGCAATAAATAATTCTGATTTTAAACAAATTTTTATATTAGATACTCTGCATGTTTTATTCTCTCTTGTATTGAATGTTATGACCATTTCAGGATAAGCAGTGAGTGAATATTTGATTGCATTTCTAATAGCATTTTTTATTCAGTCTTTCCTTTTTAAGTCAAACATGAATGAACACAATTTGCTTTTCCAGAAAGTCAGATCTAGGTGTCATCATCAGAAAAACAGTAAATTTCACTCTACTTTGTCAGCTTAATTTACCTCTTTCCCCCCAAATCCCAAGAGGACTAACTTTAAGCTTTTTATCCTTCTTCTTTTTTGTAATCATTATCTTGTTCTGAGTAACCTTCATGAAATCTACTGGGACCACATTTGAAAAACTGTTGTTCTGAAAACTAGGTCAGTGTTCTTTTGTCCATAGATTTTATCATTTTCATATAGAGAGTTTAATATAATCATAAGAACACATAAAATCTTTATTTGTCATAAAGATAATAAAAATTGCTTGTGGCATTTTTTCATAGGAAATAATTTTGCCCAAGATAATTTGTTCTTTAACATACTTCGAAGATTTAGTTACTAATAAAACAAGTTGAACCTATTTATAAAGTCATCTCACAATCATTATCCTTTATGCCAACAATAGAGTAAAACTGATTCAGAAAGTATTAAACAACAACCTATTATCAGAAAGTGGCATTTTTGTTCTGGTAAATATACACAAGAAGAGGAGGAAGTCAAATTATTTTCTTCTACTAGGCAAATAAATTTGTCAATTATACAGATTATAAGTGAGCATAAATTTCTGTTGTTTATAACCTGTCTTCCATTATGATATCTTGTGGTATTTTGCTCTAGAGCCCAAACATATGAAGACAGAAAGATAAAGCTCATTATTTTTTAAAGAAAGTCTCACACCCTTATATAAAGTAATTCACATTTCTTTGAATGCTGCCTAACTGCTGTATCTTAGCTGTTTCTCTTCACTTTAATCTGCAAGAGTTAATTTTTACATTCAGGGTAGGAATTAGTTGACTCAGCCAGAAATCTAAAAATTGTGTTTGTAAGCAAAGGAAGAAAGCAACTGGCAGACTTTCATAAACCAAGTATTGTTTGACTTAAACATTGTAGCTGCCCACTACAAGAGAAAGTGGAAGAAAAGAAGTAGGAATAGTCTTAAAATTTATCTGTTGATATGGGAAAGGACAATAGAGTCTCACAACATTAGTTGCTTTTCATGTTTTCTTTCTTCATATGCAATATTTTGTCTTGAGGATTTTGAAATGATGTTTTGGTACAAAGCTACAACTTAAATCGTGTAGTCATTTGCTATTTTCTTTTGTGAAAGCAAATTCCCTATGGAAATAAAAGCAAACAGACATTCCTGGAGCATCTCATTACTTATCAGTGAAAGGAAACAGGTGTTTAACTCTCACTGAAAATCCAAAAATACATTTCAGTTTAAGAAGGGACATCAAAGAAGTCTGTGAAATAAAACATCTAGTATAAAAAAATCACTTTGCAGGAAAACTGGAAAGAAGCAACAGGTACATATCTCTGTTAATTTTAAGAATTATAAGGCTAGACTTTAGAGTTGTGTACAGTAGGGAATAAAGAGTTAAAACATTACTTCTGCAATAGTCAATTCTATTTCTTTTTATTCATGAAGTTCAATTGTGAACTCTCCCATCGATTCTATGTGGTAACCAAAAAAGAGATTATTTCAAATTTTAATATAGAGAGTTTTCTGTATTTTTTTAAAACTTGAAATGAACATATTTATTTTATTGGGTGGGTTGAGAATTTAGCTAAAGTTATACACATCAGCTCCAGTTTGTTAGCTATATTATTCAAATATTCTTTGTTGCTATTCTTCTGCCTAATATATTAGCTTCAGAGAAGTATTGCCCTTTTTTTCCATTAAGTTTATTGATTCTTTACAAGGGGAAAAAATGAGAACCAAGACCTGTCATGTAAAGGTACAAGATCCCAATGATGAATGTAACTGTACTGTATACCTAAAATGTACCAATAAACTCAATGAGAGAGTAAAAAAAAGAAATACTATAAAAATTTGATTGGTTCTTTAATTTTTTTATGGAAGTTAAAACTATAGGACCTATTCAATGTGACCAAAAAAATCTCCATTTTTCAGAGCATTGAAATGATATTAGTGTTTAAAAATAAAGAAATCAATAAGAAAAGGTCTGTAAAAAAATGTCTTAGTGCCTCATCTGATTGAGAGCTACTTAACTTCGTAACACAAACATAGATGAGTCCTCTCTGTTCTAGCAATTGGATTTACCTCTTGACTGTTGTGACTGGTAGAGGCACAGTGTTGTAATTTCACAGAATATATTTTAAAAGCCAAGGATTTTATGTACTATAAGGCATACTTCATAATCTGTTTCTGGAACTATTTGATAGGGAAACAGGCTGCTTGTTAAAATGCAAATGTTTGTTACCCAGTATCAGATTGTTTTGAGCAGTTCTTTGTTGCCAAGACCAAATACTTGATAAAAACAAGTCAGAGGTAATTTTGTTTTGTTTTTGTTTTGTTTTTGTTTAGGCTCCATGACTTTAGGCCTGTGGCAAGACAGAAACATCATGGCAAAAGAGCATGGTGGAGGAAAGGCAGTTAGGAAGCAGAAATAGGAAGCGAGTAGGAAGGAAAAGCCAAAGAAGGAAAGGATCAGGGGCAGGACATAGTATCCAAAGTCAAGTGGCCATGACCCACTTCCTTCACTCAAGCCGCACCTTGATAATGCCAATAAGTGACATCTCCTCTCTGGACTGATCCACTGCTGAAACTCAGGACTCTGATCATGACCCTGTCATTTCAGTAAACTCCCACAAACGTAGTGAGAAATAGGCTATTTGCTAGGCATTTCTCCATCCAATCAAGCTGATATTTTCAATTTAAGCACCGCACAACTGTCTCTGAATTTTTACGTCTGGGACTGAGAATTTGATTTTAGAATCTATTTTAATTGAATCCTGCAGATACAAAAATCTGAAAACTGCATTTCATAAATTTACATGATATATATTTTTAATTTTTTTCTAATGATTGAATAACTGTAACAGCTAAATAATTGGCAAATTTCAAAACTACAAAATCTGCAAAAAAATTAAGAGCTTTTATTCTGAAGCATCAGGAACTGAGATTCCATTTTCAGATCTCTTCTGCAGTTACTTTTCCCATTTGTTTCAGTCTATTATTATAATGATTTAATAAAGAATCTGTACTTGGTGCTAAGCAAAGTCAAGACAAACAGTAATAAAACTAAATCAGATTTACTGAGTATGTAATACATGTCAGCCTCTGGCTTAAGTGTTTATATGTATTAACTCATTTATATCTCACAGCAAAATTATAATATAGTTGATGCTGTAACTGCATTTTTCAGATAAGCCCATTGGGACAAATACGAAGTGATGCTTTTATATAAAAGTGGATTATGTAAGTGGACAATCCACAAACTAAATTCAGTGCAAGCAATTTATTTTAGAAATACAGGCAATACTAATTGAGGAGTGAGCAACAAATTCAGAGAAGCAAATTGAGTGAGTCATGGATTCAGCATTAGCTAGCTAACAATGTGGGAAACTGGAGATCAGTATCATGGGAAAATCCTGTGCAGGGATTGTTTCCAAGATGTAGCTATTACGAACTGTGCATCTATAAACATGGGTGGACGTATAGGAAGATACCCTGAAGGAGAATAATGGGGTCAAATGGGAGCTCTAATCCTAGGTTTAGAGGAATCTTCACCCTTATCCCACACTGGCTACACCAGTCTACACTCCCACCAACAGTGGAGAAGGAGGATTCTTATTTTTCCACAGAGCCGCCAGTGTTTGCTATTAGTTGATTTCTTGAAAATGGCCATTCTTTCTGGAGCAAGATGGAATCTTAGCTGTGTTTTAATTTGCATCTCTCAAATGACCAGTGATATTGAACATTTTTTCTTCATTTGCAATTCTTCATTTGAGAAGTGTCTATTCATTTGAGATGCACATTTTTGAATTGGGTCTTTACATTTGGGGGTTTGATTTTTTTCAATTCCTATGTGGTTCTAGATATTAGTCCCACTCTGTAGGTTGTCTCTTCACTATGTCATGATTTCTTTTTCTGTGTAAAAGATGTTTAATAGAATAAGATACCAGAATTTTTTAAAAAACAGTGTTTCTTTAAATATAATGGAGTACTACTCAGTCATAAAGAAGGACAAACTTGAGACATTTCGAGGTAAATGGATACACCTTGATACCATATTTTTAAGTGAAATAAGTAAGACATACATATACAAATATTACATTGTCTGTGTAGTGTGACAAACTTCTTAAAGTATAAATAAGGACCAAATTGTATAACAGACATTGTTTAGTAGGAAGAAACTGTTGAAAAGGAAAGGGAAACTAGGGAAAGAGGAGAGGAAACAAATGAAGAAAAAAGGGGAAAATGTGAAAAGAAAAAAAATGGAAATAAATCTCTGTAAATAAGGAGGGGAAGAGGGATTGAAGGAAGGGGAGAGGAATGGGAAAAAAAAGAGGCATCAAGATATGTCATTTACAGTTACAAATTCCCTATGATGAATGTGATCATCATGTATACCTAAACAGCACCAATAAACAACAAAAATGAAGAAAAAAAATCCTTTGTCGATAAAGTATATGGTATAACTATCAAGTTATTATGTAAGGTAATTTTCTGTTAATTTTAATTGTGTCCATTTTTTTAATGGACAGTTTTATTTTCCTTAGGAAAACGTGAGGAAAAGAGCCCTCAACAACACACAGCCCTAGTTTGGACACATAATACAAATAAGAACAGACAGAAATTTGCCAAGGGTGTGGACTGGGGATTCTGCTACAGTGGTCTGGCTGGAATTATCTAACTTCAGAATATCAAATCATATCTATTACAGTCTATTGGTTTTCTACATTTTTTACATAACCCTAACACAAATGTAATCCTGAAAATTTCATAGTATTTTGTGTTTTTAAACTAAGCATTTTGCTATTGTTAACAATTTTTGTCTTCAATAGGGCAAAATTGTTTATTTAGCTAATTTATTTCTAGATGCTAAATGAATAAAAATGCATAGTAAATAGATCAAATCAAGGAAAATACATCTTTATAAGAAATGTAGGATATTTTACTAGATATGCATGTTGATAATTGCAACAAATCAAAGAATTTTGTACAAGGTTAGAAAACTGTATGTTCTTTACTTATAACATTAAATTAAAAATTGAATGTATTCAGTTTCTAGAACTTAATGATAATGCCAGGACAACATAGTAGAACTTACATGGTATAATGTAGGCCGAGGGAAGGTTATCAGAAAACAGAGTGAACCCAAATAAATGACCTAACATTGCACCACAAGTTCCTAGAAAAATAAGAATAATAAAAATCTAAAGTAAGTACAGGGAGGGAAATTATAAATATCAGAGAGGAAGCAATGAAATTTAGACCAAAAAATTACAAATAATTAATGAATTTATGAATTAGTTTTTAAAAGAATAAATAAAATAGACAAACGTATAGCCAATGTTGCCAAAAAAGGAGAGAACATACCCAGATCATGCAATTAGAAATGCAAAAGTTGAAAAAAATTGCAAAAGGTGAAATCACAAAAGACTGCAGAAATATGAAACACTTTTAACAATTACATTGCAAACTTGTCACAATAAATTAGATAATTCAAAAAAATAGATAATTCAGGAAATATGGCAGAGCAATAAACAACAACAAATCAATCTCTTCAAGATTTCGTATCAGGGAAGGAAAGGTGGCAGACGGATTCTCATGACTTAGGAAGAATTTGAAGTGAAAACTGGATCCCACAGAGAAAGAAGAGACAGATATCAATGATGAAAAAAGGAGGTAAATTGCGCCTTTTCCCAGCTTCTGGCTTATAGTTTGAGAGAGAAGATTGAATCTACAAAGACACATTAAGGGCAGATGACTCCTGAGGGCTCCAGGGACAAATGCACCAGTGGAACAGAGCTGCTCATGCTGTGCACTACCATAGCTGGTGAGTCACTCAAGTACAAGGGACTGCTATGTCCACTGTACAGGGGACTTGGCTGGACATCATTTTAGGGAGAGTCCAACTGAACCTAGAACTCAGAGAAGCCATGCATTTGTTCATCTCAGGGGCTCACAGGGTAGAAATCCTACAGTGACTGGGTGAAGAATAAGCATGGGACACATCCAGGGTCAAGGGGCTGTGGTCATGCTTGCAAGAGACAGCCAGAGTGTTTTAGACTGAAAAACTCAAGCCCCAAACCCATGACCAGAGACCAGGATCAGCTTGAAATTCTGTGAATTTAAAAACACTGCCAGAATTTGCACCCTGCCCTAAAACTATTGCAGTCTTCTGGGATTATCCAACATGGATCTGGGCTCTAACTGCATCTTGTGTCTACCAGTGACACCTGAGTTATTCTCTGAACTGGACACTACCACAAACCTGTAGACACTAGAAAATAATCATAGCCTCAAAATCAGAGAAAGTTTTTCTTTGGATTTTTCTGTTGTCATCACTGATCATTTGATTTTTGTTTGTTTGTTTGTTTGTTTGATTCTTGTTCTTGTATATGTGTGAAAATTGATTTTGGTTTTAAGTTTTGGTTTTGTTTTTGCTTTTTTTTTTCCTTCTTTCTTTCCCTACTGTGTTCTTGATCAGTTTTCTAAGGCTTGCATAATCTTTTCTTTCTTTCTTTCTTTCTTTCTTTCTTTCTTTCTTTCTTTCTTTCTTTCTTTCTTTCTTTCTTTCTTTCTTTCCTTTTAGTACTGGGGATCAAACTCAGGACCTTGTGCTTGCAAGGCAGGTGCCGGAACCACTGAGCTAAATCCCCACCCCTGGATAATCTTTCTTTGTCCTTCAGTGTTGATATAATCCCTTTTTCTTCATTTATGCATCTATTTTTTTTCCTCTAATGTCTTTTAAATTTTCTCCCTTAAGGGTAAAATCACTCTACTAAATGGATATTCACTATATGTAATTTTCTAATTTGCCTTAGATTTTGTTATTTAATTTGGAATATTATATCTATGGTGAAAGATGTTGAGCACAGTTAAAGATGTCACAGTTTGTCATTTTCTAATCTTTTCTTGATGTTATCGATTGTAATACTACAGCAAAAGTGGCACAGTTGTGATCAATTGATTCTCCCTGTATGCTGTATCAGTC
The DNA here is from genome assembly GCF_012274545.1 of Fukomys damarensis. Lineage (NCBI taxonomy): Eukaryota > Metazoa > Chordata > Mammalia > Rodentia > Bathyergidae > Fukomys > Fukomys damarensis. The sequence continues at coordinate 23,322,784 of NW_022900918.1, read as the reverse complement.
AGTGTTTACTAGAGATACAGATATAACAGGAGTTTTACAAATATTTAAGAATTGACAAGATTGGTTTGCAATGGCCACCCAAAGAGTCATGTGTGGAAGAGTGCAGAGGGTCTGTCTTCACACCAGAGACTGAAGGACTCAGTCAAAAGTCTGGAGCTCACTGCAGTGTCCCATGTAAGTCCCTATCAGGAGACTTACATGACAATAGGTCAGCAATCAATGGTTAAAGAATTTTCATATAGAAGGCTAAAGAATGTGTGCCAGAATCCAGCAGATGATATCTATGGTGAAGGTTGAAGACCAAAGAAACCGAAGCATATCCATTGGTCTTCATTTCCCCTTTATACCATTCAGAAGATAGGCTGCTCTAGGGTGGGTCTTCCACACTCTAGGGTATGAAATTGTTGAGCCAGTTTAGTTGAGCTTGTCCTACTTAAGTTGACACAATCAATGAACCATCACAATGTACCACTTATCAACTTGACAGCCAGACACATTTATTTAAATCAGTCTTTAGCAAAGACAAAGATATCAAAGACAAGCTCATCATTATGTCTAACATGCTATAATTTTCCTGCATACAAACAGAAATGCACTAATCCCCCTATCCGGGAATAGAAGGCAAGTTTTCTAAAACTAGTGAATTCCATGAGCATGAGACCATTGACTCACTTCTTTGGTGGTACAATGTGTTCCTTGATCAGAGGCAATGCTATGTGGAATTCCATGATGATGGATAAGGCATTCTGTGAGTCCATGGGTGGTAGTTTTGGCAGAAGTCAGGAAAGACAAATCCATATTCTATGCCAGTAAGGACAAAGCACAATCCCTTCCATGACTGAAGTGCTCTGTTATAATCAATCTGTGACCAGGTCACAAGTTAATCACCCTGGGCAATGGTACCATAATGCAGACTCTGTGTTGTCTTCTACTGCTGGTATTTTGGGCATTCAAGAGTGGCTGTAGCCATGTCAGCCTTGTTGAGTAGGAGACCATGTTGCTGAGCCCATGCGTAACCGCAACTCTGCCACCATGACCACTCTGTTCATGATCCCATTGGACAATGACAGAGGTGGTTAAAAAAGTGGCTGATCACTATTTAACAAACAGATCATTTTATCTGCTTGATAGTTATAGTTCCTTTCTGCTGAGATCACCTTTTGGTGAGCACCTACATGGGAAACAAATATTTTTACATCCCTTGTCCATATGGATGGTTCATCCATTTACCTCTTCCTCAAATATCTTTGCCACCAATTTTCCAGTTATGTTCCTTCCAAGTTCCGGACCTCCAGCCAGACCATTGGCTACAGCCCATGATTCAGTATGCATTCACACACCTGGCCATTTCTCTTCCAAGCCAAGTGTACTAGCAGGTGAACTGTCCAAAGTTCTGACCACTGTGAAGCTTTCCCTTCACCACTGTTCTTCAGAGATGTCCTAGAAAGGGGCTGTAATGCTACAGTTTTCCGCTTGTGGGTGGTGCCCATGTAATGTGCAGAACCATCTGTAAACCATGCCCTAGCCTTCTCTTTCTCTGATGACCAATCATATGATACAGTCCTTAAGGGGGTTGTACACAGGTGCCTTCTGCAAAGCAGAAAGCAATATGGCAAGAATAAGAGCATCTGAGAAACTTCTTCATGTAATTTAATTATATCATCTGGATGGGCTCTTGCTCAATTATGCATATTCCATTTTCATTTAATGAGAAACTGTTACTGTGCAATCTAAACTTTTTCCTCAGTGGATCAGATAATACCCAGCTCATGACAGGCAACTCATGGTAACCTGATGCACCATGGGCAAGTATTCAGTTTTCACTAAGGCTCGGTAGCAGATCAAAATATGATTTTAAATGGAGTTGTGCATAGATTAAGGCAGAGATTTGCTCCAAAATCCTAAAGACATAATTTGGTACCAGAGAAGTGTTTTCATTGTTGCGACTACATTGGACCATGTGGTTCAGGTTTCTGGAGCTTTCTTTTGGAAGTTTGGAAATGCTGGCTGAAAAAGTAGAGCTGGAACACCTTAGGTGATACTTAATGGGAGGTCTGGTTAGAGCTCAGAAGACCAGAAGGCTGATAGCAATATTGCTGGTTAAGACCAAGCTCAGGAGTTTCTGCTTGGAAGAAGGGCTAGATTGGCTTTGGGACTCCAGACAATGTGTAATATGCTTGGCCAAATGTTTGTCTGCATTTTACTTGTGCCCATAGACTTTTCCTAAGACTAAAATTAAGGCAATGGACTAATCAGTCTTGGAGAAGAAATGTCAATGCAGTCTAATGTCGAAGCAGTGGTATAGCATCAGTTGGGGGCTTTTAGCTAGATATATGTTGAGACTTAAGAGCAAAGAGCCCAGTAGAATTGTTTAAAATATTTTGAGTTTGTCCATAAAGGAAGTTCCAGTAAAGCTGTGGCCTGCAAAGATAGAACAGAGGAGATTTTGATTGTTGAGAAGGAACAGGAGATAGAAGAGATGCCCTATGGGCAACAAAATAAGCATCAGGACTTTACAACCTTCTGAAACCTCAAAATTGCAAAAGTGAAACACCATATTCCTGAACGGTGGCTTCCTAGAGAATTTGTTTCTTGGGACTGGGTTTTAAATGTCCAGTGATATAAGCATTTGATCCCTACAGCCCAAAAGGAAGGAAGTATGGTTATGGCTCCAGCTAGTGGCAGACTTTGGCATCATCCATGTGGAATAGGTTTCAGGTCCATGCAGAATGCAAGAGGCGTGGGGTCAGGAAGGCTTCCACCCAGATTTCACAAGAAGGCCTGGGTGGTCAGGCAGTGTTCCCCAGAAAGGGCACTGTGTGAAGCTGTAAGTGTGAAGCCAAAGGTGCAGTGGAGATCCCAGAAGTTTGGAGCAGCAGGAATGTGGATTGTCTGAGGAAAACTGCAAGGAGGAAGCAAAGAAAGAAACTATGGGAGCTACAATCACCAGAAGAGCTGTAGGGTAGAGCTAACCAAACAAATTGGAGTTCGCAAATTGGCAGTGATTGCCTGGCTCACTGTAAGTGGAGCTATGGAATATAGTTTTTGCCCTGTGGTATTTTGGTCTTTTATCTGTTCCTTTCCTTTGAATTCCTATATTTGCACCTTATTGAAATGGCCCAGTACCATTGTATATTGAAAGCATTTAAATGTCTTTTTATCTTTACAAAGGCTCATGGCTAAGAGTTTATCTTAAATTTCAGAGGAGACTTGGGGCTTCAGCAAAGCTGAAACTGCTAGGATTTTGGAAATACTTCGAAATAGACTATATGCCTTTTTAGTAAAGGAATGTGCATGAGTATTTGGGGGGACAGGGGTGGAATCTTATGGCTTGTATTCAGATGTCCCCACAAAGCTTCATGTGGTTGTAGGTGGGGAATTTTTCAAGGGTGACTGGACCTAGAGCATGTGATGCTTGAATTGATTTATGGTACTGTGGTAGTCTTAAGGGCACTAGAATTAAGGGTGAGTGCCACCCAGTTAAGTAGCCTGGATTAGATAAAAGGAGCAGAATAATGTTGTTATGGTCACTTGTTTTGCTACCTTGGGCAACAGAACTATTTCTCTTCTGCCTTGGATCCAGCCTATTATGGATTTAAACTTCTGAAAACTGTGAGCGAAATCAACCTTTCTTCCTTAATTTTGTCTTTGGGTATTTTGTCTCAGCAGTGAGAAAAGTAACTATGGCATTTACCAATACCTAGACTGTCTGGGGGTCATAAATGATACTATAGTACAATACCAAATAAATGAATATGAAATCAATTAGGCAACAAAAATGTATCCCTAATAAATTGAAGAGACAATGTTTTGGGATAGATTCAAGATCCAAAAGCCAGCTACACCTAGTTGACATTTCAAAAAGTAGTCATTTTCAAGAGAGGTCTTCATACTAGTAATAAAGCTACCATAAGCAATTTACAAGCCTCCACACTGAACACAAGAACAATGAAAATAATGAGAAAACATGGAAGCAAGAAGCAAACCCTCATTCCCAACTTGCCAAGGAAAATCAAGGGGGCATCGTGGTTAAAGAAATCAAAAAGCAAAACAACCATTGTGGAAATCATGATTGAGATACTTAAAAACACTAGGACAGAGGTACCATTTGACCCAACTATTCCCCTGCTGGGTATCTTCCCTAAAGAATTAAAAGAAGCACACCACAGAGATATATGTTTACTCATGTTCATAGAGGCAGTTTGTAATAGCTAAAAAATGGAAAAAGCCACAATTACCCATCAACTGGAGACTGGATAAAATAATTTAATATATATAAAATGGAGTACTACTTAGCCATAAAGAATGATATACTAGAGACATTTATAGCTAAATGAGTGCACATTGAAGCAATATTCTTAAGTGAAATACATAGGATACATGTGTAAATACTAAGTAGATTCTCTGCTGTGAGAAACTGAAAGTGTAAATAAGGATCAAAATATATAATAAAGAATGTGAAATAGGAAGAAAATATCTAAAGGGAAAGGGGAAGTGGAAGGGGTAAGGAAAAAGAAAAAAAAGGAAAGGAATAAATATTAGTAAAGGAAAATATCGAAACAGTCTTTGTAAAAGGGGAGGGGTATAAGGGTTGGAGAGAGTGCAGGGAAACCAGGAAAAAAATAAGAACCAAGATATATTATATAATGGTACAAATTCCCAATAATGAATGTCAGCATATTGCATACCTAAAATGTACAAAATTAATGAATGAAAAAAAAATGAAAGAAATACCAAATAATTTCTCTGGGGTTAGAAACTGAAATTATAAAAAAGGATCAAAATGTATAATAGATAATGTGAAATGGGAAGAAAGGGGGCAAAGGGGAAGGGGAAGTGGGAGGGGAGGGGAAAGGAAAGGAGGGAATGGAATTAACATGAGGAATGAAAAAGTGGAGACAGACTTTCTAAATAGGGAGGGGTGGAGGGATTGAAGAGAGGAAGGTTATGAGGGAAAACATGCATCAGGAGATATTATATAAATGCACAAACATCCAATTATGAATGTCATAATATTGTACACCTAAAATGTACCAATAAAATTAAAATTTAAAAAAGAGAAAAAATCTCCAAGCTAAATTTTATGAAATGATAGCAGCAGAATTAAACAGATCAGCAAGTCCTTGACAGAAAACAAAAATAGGTTATTCAAGAAATGACAAACATAATAAGAAATGGTTAGTGAATTTAGATGGATACAGATTAAAAAGAGAGGAGATTAGGAAAGAAATGGAAACCGTGAGTCAACATAAAAAACAACTGGATTCCATAAAACAAGCTCAAATAGAAATCTAGGAAATTAAAAATTCTACCAAAAGTATACAAAATAAAATCAATCAATGTTAAGATAGAATATTAAATCTAGAAAATCAGGCTATGATTGATGACCATCAAATGAAAGACCTCTTGAAAATAACAGGATCACATAAAATGAATCCAACAGCTGCTACATGATGCACAAATACAAGATTAATTGGAATCAATGAAGAATCAGAAGATATCACAAAGGGCATTAAAAAAAAAAAAGCTGGTACGTAATGGGAGAAAACTTTCCAAGAATGGATAAATGACTTTTTTTTTTTTTTAACTCATCAAACTCAGGTCCTTGTGCTTGTAAGGCAGGTGGCAGAACCACTCAGCTAAATCCCCGGCCTTAAAAATAATTTAAAGTGCAGATAAGTGAGGAATATACAACTCCAAATAGTCATAATCAGAAAAAAATTACACTAAGGCATATAATAAAGATTCCAGATATTCGGCACAAGAGGAGGATATTAAAAGCTGTTAGATAGAAGAAATGAGTAACTTATAAAAGAAAACTCATCAGAATAACAGATTTCTCAGCTCAAACCCTTAAATCAAGGAGATCTTCAACTGAAGTATTTCAAGCCCTAAAAGAAAATAACCTCCAATCAAGATTGATGTACTCTGAAAACTATCTTTCAAAATTGATAGAAAAATTAGAAACTTCCATTATAAAGAACACTTGAAGAAGTTCATGATCACCAAATCAGCACTCCAAAAACTTAAGAATATAATAGTAAAAGACAATGCATTCAACAATTCCAAGAATCTCAATAGAATGAATTACCAGGCCAGTGAAGCAATTAAATAAAAGGGAAACAGCAAAAGGAAAATAATATAAGGATGTATCAACTCATCAGTTATAACCATCAGGGTAAATGGTCTAAATTCACCAATTAAATGAAACAGATTGGCAGAATGAGTCAAGAACAAGATACAACAAAATGCTCCATACAAAAAAAAATATTTAACTCAAACTGAAAGTCCTAATGGAAAATCAATCAAAAGACAGAAAACCCATGTTTATAGTGGCACAGCTTGTAATAGCTAAAACTTGAACAGCCCAATTGAGCATCAGTTGGAGACTGGATAAAGAAAATGTGGCTTTTCTATAAAATGGAGTACTACTCAGCCATAAAACAGGAGAAACTAGAATCATTCAAGGGAAAATGGATGCATATTGAAGCCATACTCCTAAGTGAAATAAATAAGACACACATGTGTAAATGTAGATTAGTTTCTCTGGTGTGAAAAACTAAAAGTGTAAATAAGATTCAAATTGTATAGCTGATAATGTGAAATAGGAAGAAAGGGGCTAAAGGTGTAGGGAAAGTGGAAAGAGCAGGGGAATGGAATAAGGGAAAAGGAAAAGTATGAGAAAAGGAAAAAATGGAAACAAAGTCTTTGTAAAGAAGGGAGGGGGAGAGGGTGAAGGAAGGCAGGGATATGGGGGTAAATGAGAACCAAAATCTGTCATGTAAAGTTACAAGATCCCAATGATAAATGTAACTGTACTGAATACCTAAAAAGTACCAATAAACTCAACAAGAAAAAAAAAAAAAAGACTAAAAACAATACTCCGTGTGACAAAAACCTTGAAACAAAACAGGAGTGATTTTTCTATTTGTAGACAAAGTTGACTTAAGGCCAAGGTTGTTCAGAAGCGACAAAGATGTTCACTACATACATTAGAAAAGAAATCTAATGTCACTACTTTTCAAATCTTTATTGAAACTGAAAGGGAGGCGATACTCCCAAAGTCATTCCTGGAAGTAAGCCTTACCCTGATACCAAAATTAGAGAATGATGCAACCTCCACAAATAAACAAACAAAACAAAACAAAAATCTACAGGCCAATCTCTTCAATGGATTTAGATGCTAAAATTCTCAATAAGATACTGGCAAACAATACAACAAATCAAAAATATTATAGAATATATAAAGTATAATATGTTGCAAATAATTTTAATACCTCACACTAACAGAACCAAAGGCAAAATCTACATGATTATCTCAATAGATGCAGAAAAAGCATTTAACAAATTCCAACAATGATTCATGATAAAAATCCTACAGACACTTGAAATAAAAGGTATTTATTTCAATCAGACAAAAGCTTTCTATGACAAACAGTCACCATCATACTAAATGGTCAAAAACTGAAATCTTTGACTCCAAAATTGGTAACAAGTGAAGGATGTCTATTATTACCCTCCCATTCAATGTATTTCTGGAAACAGTAGCCAGAGTAATCAGATAAGAATAAGAAATAAAAGGAATATTGATAGGAAAGGAAGAAGTTAAATTATCATTAGTTGCTGATGACATGATGGTCTACATAAAACGCCCCCCCAAATTTCACCAGAAGATGCCTAGAATTAATAGTCATATTCAATAGCATGGCAGGATACAAAGGCAACACTCAAAAATCAATAGTGTTTCTGTACACGAATAACAAACTCACTGAGTAAGATGTTTTGGAAACAATACTTTTCACAACAGCATCAGGAAAAATGAAATACAGAAATGTATGTAACAAATAAAAATAAAGACTTATACATTAAAAAATATAGCACTCTGCAAAAGAAGATTGAAGAGGATAACAGAAAACTGAAAGATATTCCTCGTTGTTGGACAGGCAAACAAATATAGTCAAAATGGCCATAATTCTAAAATTGTTATATAGATATAATGCAATCCCAATGCAAATATTATAGGACATATCATAAAAATAGAGAAAACAATAAAAAAATTCATATGGATGCAGAAGAGACCTAGAATAGCAAAAGCAATTCTGAGCAACAAGGGTGAAGAAAGAGGCTTCACAGTCCCTGATTAGAATTTATATTTCAAAACTATCATGATAAAATCAGCATGATACTCACAAAGAAACAAATCTGGTGATCAATGAAACAGGACTGATGATGCAGAAACAACTCCAAGCATATTCAGCCACTTAATCTTTGATAAAGGGGACAAACACTTACACTAGAAGTAAATAATTAACCAAGAAGGACAGTAGTCTCTTTAATAAATGGTGTTGGGAAACCCGACTTTCCACATGCCAAACACTGAACCTAGACCCATGTCTTTCATCATACACCAAACTTAAATCAAAATATGTCAAAATCTGAAAATAGAAAGATGTAATTTGTTGGAAGATAGAATGGGCAAAACTATAGATGACTGAGGTATAGGAAGACTGTATGAACAAACCCCACTGCACAGGAAATGTTACAAAGTCTCTACAACCGGAGTCATATCAACCTAGAAATATTTTGATCATCAAAAGTAACCACCAACAGAGTCAAGCAACAGTCCACAGACTGGAAATATTTTTTTTTTTACTAGCTATTCCTCAGGCAATGGAATAATATTTAGAACATTCAAAGAATTAAAAAAAATCAGACATACCAAATTTAAATCTCCAATTAAAAATGGGCATCTGAAGTGAGTAGACATTTCTCAGATGAAATACAAACTGTAAATAAATATATAAAAAAACTCAACATCATTGGTAATTTTAAAAAATGCAAATTAAAACAATACTGAGATTTGATCTCACTCCAGAAAGTGTATCTACCACCAAGAAACCAACAAATAAAAAAATCTGAAAAGGGCATGGGGGAAAAAACCTTCTCTACTGCTGGTGTGGGCATAAAACAGTACAACCAATGGAAATCAGTATGAAGATTCCTCAAAAATTTAAAATTTGAGGTTTAATTTGACCTAGCTATTACCCCTCTGAGCATCTTTCTCAAAGAATTAAAAAAAAATCACACCTAGCAATATATAAATATTCTTGTTTATATCAGCACAATTTACAATAATGCTATCTTGGAAATAGCCCATATGCCCATCAAAAGATGAATGGATAAAGAAAATAAGACATTTATATACAATGGAGCACTACTCTCCCATAAAGTACAATATACTTGAGTCATTTGTACTAAAATGTATGCACCCCTAGACCATTCTCTTAATTGAAATAAGTCAAGCACACAAGTTTAAGAATTGCACTATTTCTTTTGTGTGAGCAACTCCAAGGGTAAATAAGAAACATAGTATAGATGTGGGGAAGCCGGACACAGCATGTTCAAATAGAAGGTAGTACAGAGAAAAGGGGGAAGGAAGGAGAGAGAAAAAGAAAATGGAAAAAAGAGAAACAAAGTTTTTGAAAATAGGGAGGGAATGAATGATTAACACAAGGGGGGAATGGAAAAAAGAAAGATATATACAAATACAAATTCCCAATGATGACTATGATCAATATGTATAACAAATATGCACTAGTAAAATATTAAAAATAAATGGAAAAATTCCAAATTACATATAATTTATAAAATTTGAACCAAAGAGATTTAAAAATCCTGAATAACCCAATAACAGGCAATGAAATTGAAGCAGTGATAAATAACCTAGCAATAAACACAAGCCCTGATTAGATAGGTTTATTAATGAATTCTACAAAAATATTGGGAAATTTCTAACACTAATACTTCTCAAGAATTTAAAGAAATAGTCAGAGAAGAAAAACTCTCAAAGTATTCCTAAAAGCCAGGACATCCTTTATTCCCAAAACAGAAAAGTATCCCACCAAAAGGAGAGAACTATAGGCCAATCTTTTTAATTAACATACATGGAAAAATCTGCAATAAATTATTGGCAAACAGAATGCAATACATTATCAAAAAGATCACAGATAATGATCAAGTAGGCTTCATAGCAGGGATGCAAAGATGGTTAAATATATGCAGCTCAATAAAGGTAATACATCCTAAAAATAGAAGCAAGCACAAATTTCTCATGATTATCCCAATGTGTGCAGAGGAAGCATTTGACAAAATCCAACATTGATTCATGATAAAACATCAAAGAAAATAGGTATAAAAGACCTTATTTGTAGCTAATAAAAGCCATTTGACAGTTTTACCATGAACTTCATATTAAATGTAGAAAAACTGAAGTTTCCGCTCCAAAATCAAGAACAGGATAAAGATGTCCTTTATCACCATTCTTTTTTTAACACAGTATTCAAAATATTAACAAGATCAAATAGGCACAAAAGATATGTATAGGAAAGGAAGTCTAATTATTATTTGTTGATGACATGATTCACTATGTAAAAGATCCTAAAAATATTCACCAAATGAGTTTTAGAATTAATAAACAAATGTAGTAATATGGTAAGATTAAAAAATCCAACACACAAAATCAATAATATTCAGGAACACTAATAATGAACCCACTGAGAAAGAAATGAGGGAAAAATGATTACAGTGAAGCCTTTGTGCTGAGCCCCACATTGGGCACTACATGTAGCAGACTCATCCGCCAGCCTTGTTCTGGGACTTAGACCACTATTTTTTTCTCTCTGACCTGGAGGTGCATGAGGATGAATGACAAAGAGTCAGTATAACATGTGAGCAGCCAGAGGGGCCCTTGCTCCTTAGTAGGCAGGGGAATACCCCCAGTCTGGCTCATCTTGCCTTTATCCATCCAAATATAAGTAGAAGTAATGAAAGTAACACAAAATGCAATATCAGTTAGTATTTACTCTGGTAAACAATTAACCTTGGGTGTCTTGACTTTTCCGTAGGACTTGCAATATGCAATTACCTCCGCTTACAGCCTTTCTCCTTTGTGCTCACAGAGAAGACCAATTAGGCATCAATTCTCCTCTGCTCTCTGATAAAATACCATTAAAAAGAGAGCCAATAAAATTATCTACTGAGGTATTAACATAACTAAGGAAGTAAGAGACCTCTAATATGAGACCTATAATGTTCTGTAAAAGAAAATTAAAGTAGACATTATAAAATGGAAATATACCCCTGTTCCTGGATAGAACTAATATAATCAAAATGATCATATTTTCCAAATTGATAAAAAAAAGTCACACAATCCCTATGAAAATTCCGAAAGCTTTTTTTTTAGAGAACTGGAGAAAACAAAACTGAAATTCATATGAAACTAGAAGAGATAAAAATTGCCAAGCAATCCCGGGTTCAAAGAGTAAAGTGGAAGGCATGACAGTCCTAGATTTAAAGATCCATTAAGAAGCTACTGTGAAAAAAAATCACCATAGTAATGACACAGAAACAGAAATGAAAAGACATCATATTACACAGATATCCATGTTTATGACAGGATAATTCATAATAACTAGATTACGGAAGTGGCGCATATGACCATCGCCAGGTTAATGGAAAAAGAAATTGCCACAACCCAAGCAAGAAGGCTCCAAAGTCAGGGAGAGGACTGGGAGATGAAGAAAGATAAAAGCAGCAAGATTTTGCTTGATTTTAATGTGAAGATTTTCAGTTTTTGGACATTTGATACGATGGCTGATGCTTTTTCATAGATAGCCTTTATAAAGTTAAGATAATGACCATCTATTCCAATTTATGGCAGGGTTTCTAGCATGAGTAGGTGTTGAATTTCATTGAATGCTTTTTCTACATCTATTGAGATGATCATATTTTTCCTTGACTCAGTACAGTGAATTATATTTATTGATTTACATATGTTGAACCATCTTTGCATCCCTGAGATAAATCTGACTTGGTCAGAGTGTATGATCTTCTCAATGACCCTCTGTATTCTGTTTGCCAGTAACTTATTGAGGGTTATTGCATCTATGCTCATTAAGGAGATTGACCTGTAGCTCTCTTTCTTGTCTGGGTCTTCACCTCATTTTGGAATCACAGTAACACTTTCTTCCAGGAATGAATTTAGAAGAATTATTTCCCTTTCAATTTCATTGAAAAGTTTAAATTAATGGCAAACTTTCTTCTCTAAATGTCTTATAGAACTCAGCAGAGAATCCACCAAAATATGGGCTTTCTTTGCTGGTTAATTTTTAATTATATTTCAATTTCATTGATTGTAATTAGGATGTCCATTGTCACCACTGCATTCAATTTACTTTTTGTAACATTAGCCAAAGCAATTAGACAAGAGAAAGAAATAAAAGCAATAAAGATAGAAAAGAAACAAGTTAAAATGTCATTATTTGCTACTGATGTGATACTCTACATAGAAGACACAAGAAGTCTGCCAAAAGACTTCTAGACTTAATTGATAGATTCAGTAGAATAGCTGGATACAAAGTCAACACTAAAAAATCAATAGCCTTCTTATACACAAATAACAGACTCACAGAGTGAAATTAGGGGAAACAATACATTTCATAATAGCATCCAGAAATGAAATATCCAGGGATCAGTCTAACAAAGGAAGCAAAGGACCTCTACATTGAGAACTACAACACTCTGAAAAAAAGAGATTGAAGAGGATATAAGAAAATAGAAAGACATCCCTCATTCTGAGGTAGGAAGAATCAACATAGAGAAAATGGCCGTAATTCCAAAACTGCTACACAGATTCAATGCAATCCCTATTGAAATTCCAACAGTGTGTTTCACAGAACTTGAGAAAATAATCCAAAAATGCATTTGAAATCAGAAGACATCTAGAATATCAAAAGCAATTCTAGACAACAGAGACATGGCAGGGAGTATCACAATCCCCAACTGGAATCAATAATACAAAGCCACTGTGATAAAAACATCATAGTATTGGCAAAGACGTGAGGGTCAGTGGAACTGATTAGAAGATGCAGAAACAACTTCTGACATACTCAGCTTCTTCATCTTTGACAAAGGACCCAACCATCCTCACCGAAGGAAAGATCACCTCTTCAATAAAGGATGTTGGAAAAACTGGATTTCTACTTGTCAAAGATTAAAACAAGACCTGTATCTTTCACCATGCACTAAACTAAATCCAAGTGGATTAAAGATCTAAATGTCAAAACAGAAACACTGAAGTAGCTGGAAGATAAGTTAGGTAGAACTCTTGTAGATATAAGCATAGGTAAAAACTTTATGAATAAATCCTCAGTAGCACAGTAACTAACACAAAGAATCAATGACTGGGATCTCTAACACAAAGAATCAACAACTGGGATCTCATCTTTTTGAAAAGATTCTGCACTGCCAGAGAAATCACAAGCAGAGCTAAGACACAACACACAATGTGGGAATTTTTTTTTAACCAGCTGTCCCTCAAAAAAAGGTCTACTATCTAGACTATATAAAGAACTGAAGAAAAACAAAACAAAAAAACACAAAGGCCCAAATCAAAACTAGGCATCTGAAATGAATAGACATTTCTCAAAGAAGTAAATAAACATATGAAAAAAATGTTCCACACCACCAGTCATTCCAGAGATGCAGATGAAAACAACACTGAGATTCCATCTCACCACAGAAAGAATGGCTGCTATTAAGAAATCAACCAGTAACAGATTCTGCTTGGGTTATGGGGAGATAGGAACACTTATTCATTGTTGGTGGGAGTGCAGACTGGTGCAACTAGTTGTAATCAATATGGAGATGCCTCACACAGCTAGAATTAGAAGTCCCATTTGACCCAGCCATCCCTCTGCTGGGTATCTTCCAAAAAGAATTAAAAGAATCATACCACAGAGATATATGTTCACCCAAAAGCTGAAATCACATAAAAGTATAAGATCCTGATGATGAATGTAACTATCATATACCTAAAATTTATCTACGAACTTAATAAAGATTAAATACAAAAAGATTATGCTTGAAAGCTGGGACTAGGTGGAGCTATAGCCTGTTAGGAGTTAATGGCTGCATGTAGTCCAGTATGCTCTTTATTTATAGTGTAAGACAAACAGGAACATAAGGTGGGGTAAATGATCCTACATGGCATAACTAAATATAGCTTGATTGTCTCGTGATTGGGGCATACACCGAAAGGGAACACAGAAGAAGGACACATAATGTAACTGTCTCCTGGGGCTGTGCCATCAGGGTCGACAATCTGTCAATTCTGTGGAGGAGAAAGGGAGTATGGAGGAGGTGAATGGGCATCTTCAGGCTCAGCCTGTGGCATCTCCTCCTTTTCTGTTGGAAAAAGTCAGCTACATCACATCTGGTCATCTTTGTAGGTCCCAGAGCTGTAACAGGTGAAGTAATTGCACAGATGCAGCCTTTGTGTGGATTCCAACAGGGGTGTCACATCATGCTAATTGCAGTGAATCCATCATCTTGGTCCTTGGTGGTACATTCTGGGATGACAGCTTTAGCATCTTTTTATTTTCTGTTGAAAAATAAGCATAACCTACGTTAAGCCCCTGCATTATTAATTGTATTGAGTCACTTACCTTTTAGTGAGGATATACTTTGACAACACTAGTATCTAGGACATGTATGTAGATCTATCTTTGTATATATTTACTAGCCATAAGTGGATCTTAAAATTTAAAATGAAAGTAGCAAGATGTAATTGAGCTTGTGGAGATAACTGCACCTCTCTTTTTATATAATTGTGCCTTTAGGGAAAGGTGAGTACATCCACCAATGCCTTTGACCCATGAGTTATCCAATGGGCCTATGTCATAAGTACTTACAATGTGTCTAACTGATTTAGCTGTCTATAATAATTACCTCTATAGAGAGGAGTATCTCCAACTTTGATTAGAGGAGAAAGGGCATAGTTTCAATCCAACTACTTCAAGCTACGAAGTGAAGACCACAGTTAGGGACATTATTCAGGGTGCTAATTTAATAGATCATAAATAAAATTCATGTTGTAATTTAGCAATTATAAACACTTTATATAGTCAAGCTGGTGGATTTAGGTAAAAAAATATTTAGCATATTTGTTGTTGATATTTTCAATATGGTCACTTGGTGTTTGGCAGCCTATAGGCAAGAATAAACAAAAGTGTTTGGGCCGGGGATTTAGCTTAGCAGTTTGGCGGCCTACCTCGCAAGCACAAGGACCCAAGTTCAATCCCCGGTACCAAAAAAAAAAAAGAAAAAACAAACAAACAAAAAATGTTTGATAAATTAGAGTATTATAATCAATGTGCAAGAATTAAAATTTAAAAAGCAGATTGGGGAAAGATCCATGTTCAGAAACTCTTTTTAAAGGACTAAAATAGTGAGTGTACTAAGCTACTTCTTAGTACCTTTTATTAATGGAGATTTTTCTGTAACTGGTTGTGATCAATTGGTTATAAACACCACTGCACTCAGACCAGCCATTGGTCTATTTTGTCACAAATTTTCATTTAATTTTAGCTGTAAATGTTTAAAAATAATCAACTTTTTAAAAATTAATAATTGAAAAAACAATTTTAGATAAAAAATTTAAAACTCTTGTTTCTATAAATTTTACCATAGCTTTTGTCTATTAGCCCATAACTGGTAGTTGGAAACCCCCAGCAGGGCTCAGCAATTGGAGTCCCTTCTTATATATAACTTTGTTTTGGCCTTTGACTTTTGAAAATTTTTTTCCCTACAAGTGATACTTCTTTGGCACATTATTGACTTTTACCTTTTTGGTGTCCAATAATCTCCCTGAGCAGGAGGTTGGGTGACTTATCAAAGTTGGAGGATCTTCTAGCAAAAGTTCTTCATGTCCTGGGTTGTTTGTAGCCCTTGTAGTGCCAGGGCTAAAATATTGGCTGTCTTCTTAGCCCAGTTACCTTTTTCATTCTGGTCTTTAAACTGTAGTTGTTGAAGACTTAGAAGAGAAGATCAATAACACTGACATTGCAAAGAGAGTAATGAATTTAATTATTATAATTTTTCCTGGATAGCAAGCACTTTGAAATATAAAATATAGATGGAAGAGTTATTTTGTCATGGTTGTTCTAGTAGTTGAATTCCTATAAAATATTAACAGAAAAAAGCTTCAAATCAAGAGCCACATATAATATATTAGCATGACAACCATGATGACATTATATTTGTAACACTTAAATGTCGATCTTAGTATAAAATAGCCATTGATAAGTGAACTAATTTTCTTGCAAAAAAACCAAAAAAATTGTCATCTAAATTTTTATCTTTTGATGGGATGTCACTTAAAGAAAATATATCACCCTACAAATGTACCTGTTATCATAAGTAGCTAGAGTATAAGAAAAAGGCAACTGAATCAAAATGAAGATATTACCATAAACAATATATTATGTCAAGCATGGTGGTGCACACCTGTAATCCCAGCACTCAGGAGGCTGAGGCAGGAGATCGCTGTGAGTTTGAGATCAGCCTGGGCTACATAGTGCGTTCCAGGTCAGTCTCAACTACATAGTGAGACCCTGTCTCAAAAAACGAAAAAAAAAAAAAAAAAAAGAACCATCATAAAAAATATATTAGAAAACCTGTTGTCAGAAAGTATGAATGCATTTAGCACACCATAAAATAACAATGATATAAAAAAATATATGTACGAAACCTTACACTCCTTAGTTTAGTTTGGTACAAAGCATCTTTTCAATAAAACCTTGTTTTTCTCAAGAGAAAATTTAATTGTTTGAAGATGACCAGTGTACACATATCACTACAACATATTCAGAACTTAACCCATTGATGACAACCAATGTAAACATATTACAATAATATATTTAAGTAATATTCATGGATGTCCATCTCTTCTAAGGCTCTGAAAACTATCAAGTCAGTCTGTGGTAAGCTGAAAACTGTTGAGGTTCCCCCAGTGAGCAAAGACTGGAAAATATTTCCATGTGCCCAATCTTTTTTCACCAAGGGGAGTTCTGTTTAGCAGCTCTCTCAAATCTAAGGGTCTCCACTTAATTATCTTGACAAATGTTATTTAACAACTGATAAAAATAGATTTTTACATTACTTTTAATCAATTAAACTTTTGGAGTGAGTAGATTTGGACCACAATATGTATTACAAATTTTTAATCTGTTAGCAACCTGGGGTTGGGGGAAAGCACTCCTTTAAATTAAATGACCTTTATCCATAAAACAATTTAAATTATAGGCACATATCTTTTTTAAAAAAATTAAAGCAAAATAAAGGAAAAAATTAAACAAAAGAGTTGTACAACTGAACAAACAAACCGAATTCATAAAACTAGAGTGGGCTCAAATATATTTAGTAATTGAATTACAATATGTAATTTTAGGTTCATAATTGTAAACAAGACTAGTCAAAACTTTTGTAAGTCAATTAATAGATATCTCTTGTTGAACTGAAAAGAAAAATGAAAGTTCCTTATGCCTGTAAATGCAAACCTTTTAAAAGAAACTTGAAACCAACAAGCAAATACAGGTATTTCTTTATAAGTCACTTCCACACACTTTTTTGATGTTCCTAGGCCTTCTAGACTTGTGTATCTCCTCTTTATACTTCTAACAAGATAAGCATACACAATCTTTTCTTATCAAAAATATATCTCTTTTACACATAGCCTTCTTAATATTTTTCCTCCATCTCACTATAAAACTTTTATAACAAACTTGGCTTCAGCTGTAAAAATTTTACTGTCCCTTTTCTTTTTTGTTCTCAGATTATTATATTTTAAAATTTGACAGGCTAATAACCTTGAGCTCTTCATCAATGAAGTACATGAAAGAATAAGTTGGGCTGGGGATTTAGCTCAGTGTTTCAGCGCCTGCCTTGCAAGCACAAGGACCTGAGTTCGATCCCCAGTAACAAAAAAGAAAACCAAAATAAAAGAGCAAGTTAATCTTATAATTATGTCAAGAATTTGCAGTGCACAAGAAATGCTTTAAGCACACCAATTAAACATCAACTCCAATTGAAACAAAATTTGCATCTTGCTTTCTCTTTTAAAATCCCATTATGTCTGGTAAAGCACAGTTGCAGTTTCTCTGGCTTTGTTTTCAATCCCAGACCTTCCTAGGCAACATCAAGCTGATAACACAGCACTGGCCTCATGGCTCTTAAAGCCAGGAGTGTTGTTTTTCACTATTTTGCTTTATGCTTTTCAGAGTTCTACCAGCTGTTTTCAGTCCACTAGTTATTTTCTCATTTCAGTTCTTTCCAAGGTGAGTGCAAATTTTTATTTTTTTTCTGAATGTGACCAAAGAATTTCCTAGTACACTAACACCAAACGGTTGTCCTCATGCTTGGGCCCCCACCCATGGAGCACCTGTGATCTTAGCAACTCAAGTGGAGGGGCAGGTTGTTTACCACCCTCCAGAGGGAAAGCGTAGGTTTTTACCTGTAATGGTGTCACGCTTTCCAAGAAAGGGGAATACATCATGTGAAAGACAGAACATTTGGCAAGCAGTTATTCTAAAACCAAAACTAAACAGTTCTTACCAGTGGCTGATTGCAGCAGAGCATGAGGTAACATGACTACTTTTGATTTTGTTTACAGTGCTGCACAAATTAAAAGAGCAGCCAAATCTCCAAGCCCCAAATGGTTCTCTACATCTGAGTCTGCCTCATCTTCTGGGCCTTCTGCAGACAAATCAGAAAACTCAGAGGATCACTCCTCTTTTGGAGTTAATGGCTCCGCCAGGGCCAAGGGCTCCGTTTTCCCCACTGCCGCCTCAGCTGTCTCCAGTCACTCGGAGGCCACTTTCGTGTTATCACAGCCCTGAAATATCTGTTTAAGTTATGGTGCCGTGTTTTGTGCTACATCTGTGTCCTGCTCTGGAAACTAAGGACAGGTATCCTGAACAAAAGAAAGGAAAAAGTGAAAGTGATGTAGTTTGACTTTAGTCCCTGCAGCCTTTAGCAATTTATGTAGCATTTAGCATTTCGGTATGGAGCTGTTACTCATGTGAGCCTGACTGTCCCACAATGTTACATTCAGCAAACCACTCACCTCCCCACATTGTGCACACTTATGGAGGCGTCTCCTTACATGAGCTTTGAAATCTGTTGTACTAGACATGGTTGACACCAGATGACAC
The DNA here is from genome assembly GCF_012274545.1 of Fukomys damarensis. Taxonomy (NCBI): domain Eukaryota; kingdom Metazoa; phylum Chordata; class Mammalia; order Rodentia; family Bathyergidae; genus Fukomys; species Fukomys damarensis. The sequence goes on along the minus strand of NW_022900918.1, from coordinate 23,303,735 downwards.
AACTCACATGGTGTAGGGTCCAAAGTCAGGAAGAGCACTAGAAAATAAAGAAAAATGAAAACCTCAAGATTATGTTTGAAAGCTGGGACCAGGTGAATCCATACACAGCCTGTTGGGAGCTAATGGCTGCCTGGAGTCCAGTGTGCTCCTTATTTATAGTGTAAGACAAACAAGAAGAGGTGGGGTAAATAATGCTATGTGGCCTAGGCTAGACATAGCTTGGTTGTCTCATGAACGGGCATGCACGGAAAGGGAACCAGGAATAAGGATACATAATGTAACTGTCTCCTGGGGCTTTGCCATCAGGGTCTACAATCTTAGGCAAGCACACACAGTCTATGGAGGAGAAGGGGAGAAGGGAGGAGGTAAAGGATCATCTTCAGGCTCTGTCCATGGCAGAAAATTGGTATTTACACAGTGGAATGCTACTATGACATGAAGAAGGATAGACTGAGTGATTTGTAGGAAAATGAATGTACCTTGATACCATAAAACAAATCAGACAGAAAAGCTTAAGTGTTATATTGTTTCTCTTCTATGAAAAGTATACAGTGAAAATGAAGAGCAAATTAAAAGATAGACAATTGGAAGTAAGGAGATCATTCTGTGCATGGAAAGAGAAATATAATTTGGCAATACCTAATAGATATAAATTAAGGAGAATTTCAATGCCTGATAAAATATGCATAGGGAAAGTTAATCAGCTAACGATGAGGCTTTTGCTGAAAAATTTAAAAGTACATTCTAATAAAAAGAATGAGTAAAAAGCATTCTTACCCTACTGTGCCTAAAAACCACATTAAAGTTATTTCAGTTTGAAAGGATTTCTAAAATTGTGATGGTTATTTTGGTAGTCTAACACTCTATCCTTGTGCAAGAAATTAATATAAATATTCTCTGCAAGGAAGTAATAACATCAAACGTTTAAATTATGTATGATTATTTCATTCAGGATATCTGAAAACCAAAGAATTATAACCAGTACTTTGGACACAAATATACCTGACCAAAAACAGTATGGTGAATGTATATAATGAAGGTACTATAGAGATGATATAAATTAACTACCTAATATGTTTAACAAGGAAAAAAAAACTTGAGAACATTTATACATAGCTAGAAATTTTGAAAATAAAAAGAAATTTTATAGTTGATAAATGTAATAGTATTCATGTTTTTTGAACAGTATATATGTATATAGAAGAAAAATAATATAGATTTGAAGAAAACATGTAGAATAATAAGAATGCAAGATTACAATACATGAATAAATGATTAGATATTTGATGAATAATGTGAAAAGATATGTTACATGTATAATTGCAGTTTCAGTAGCAGAGCAGAGAAAGGAGTGGAATATATAAAAAATATATTTGACAGTACAGGGGGTGATATCAAAGTTGAACAATAAAAGCCTGAGATTCCAAAGGCAGCCAATAGACAATTAAAAAATGCAGCTAAGCGCATCATATGAAATATTATAAAATAATACTAATACTAATACTAAAAGAACACAGTGAAAAATCACATAAATAGTGGGGATTAGGAAGGAATGACCTGCTATTTTCAAAGGACAACATATGTGGTAGCCAGCTGACATCACAAAAAAAATATAAATGCTAAATGTTAGAAATTGAGGAGTATTTTTAAAATGCTGGAAAAAAAGACCTTCCCATTTAAAACCCAACATGTAGGGAAACAATGTTTAAAAATGGAAAAAGATACTTTTAAGCAAACAAATATTATATTTTGTTATCACAGACACCAACTCTATCACTTTCCACTTCTACAACAAAAAGACAACAAAATGGAACAACAGAAAACCTAAAGATTCTCTCACTTAGTAAAATTCACTAAAGCAGGATTAAAAAATTACCTGTAACATTAGAATATACCTCTGATTTTCAAGTTTTTATTGAACAATTATTACGTGACCCAACAGTGAGCTTAACATTGATTTCAATACATTTAAATAGTTAAAATGGTACCTTATCTTACTGGATGTATAATTAAACCGAAATTAAAGGATGATTAGAAATTCTCCAAATGTTTAGTTTTTTTTTTCATTAAGTTTATTGGTACTTTTAAAGCAAACAGTACAGTTCCATTTATCATCGGGATCATGTATTTTTACATGATAGGTCTTGGTTCTTGTTTTGCCCCAACCCCTGCCCTCCCTTCATCCCCTTCACCCTTCCCTCCTTATAAAGCCTTTGATTCCATTTTTTCACATTTTTTTCTTTTCCCTTATTTCCTTTCCCCTCCTCTTCCCACTTCCCCTTTAGTGATTTTCTTCCTATTTCACCCTCTCAATTATACAATTTGAATGTTATTTACACTTTTAGTTATCCACACCAGAGAAAGTATTTGGTATTTACTTGTGTGTCCTATTATTTTCGCTTAAGAGCAGAGCCTCAAAGTGCATCCATTTAGCCATAAATGTTTCTACTTTCTCCTTCTTATGGCTGAGTAGTACTTCATTCTACAGGAAAGCCACATCTTTATGCAGTCGAGGGGCATTTGGGTTGTTCCAAGTTTTAACTATTACAAACTGTGACACTATACACATGGGTGTGCATACATCACTGTGGTATATTTTTTTAATTCTTTTGGAAAGATACCCTGCAGAGGGATAAATGGTTCAAATAGAACCGCTAGTCCTAGTTCTTCTACATTTCTGCAGATTGTTTTCCACTGTGGTTTTACCAGTCTGCACTTCTGCCAACAATAGAGAAGTGTTCCTTTCTCACCACAGCCCTGACAGCATTTATTATTTGTTGATTTTTTGATAAAAGCCATACTTTTTGGGGTGAGGTGGAATCTCAGCATTGTTTTTATCTGCATCTCTCAAATGACCAGTGATACTGAACATTTTTTCAAATATTTTATTGCTGCTTTAACTTCTTTGTCCGAGAAATGTCTGTTCATTTCAATGGCCATTTTTAAAGTGGTTATATTTTTTATTTGGGGGATCTGATACTTTTTAGTTCTTTATATATTCTAGATAGTAGTCCTTTTCTGAGGAATACCTGATAATTTTTTTTCTCACACTGTAGGCTGTCTCTTAGCTCTGTTGGTGATTTCTCCTGCACTGCAAAAATTTTTTAATACAATGAGATCCTACTTGTTGATACTTTGTGCAAGTTCTCGTGATATTGAGGATTTGTTCATAAATCTTCACCTATGCTAATATCTTTGATAGCTCTACCTAATTTACTTTCCAGTAAATTTAGTGTTTCTGTTTTGATATTTAGATCTTTATTCCACTTGGATTTTAGTTTAGTACATGGTGAAAGATAAGGATCAAATCTTAATCTTTGACAAGTTGAAAGCCAGTTTTTCCAACACCATTTATTAAACAGGCTATCTTTCCTTCAGGGAGGCTCCTTTGTCAAGAACGGTTTAGCTAAGTATGCCTGATGTTTTTTCTGCATTTTCTAACCTATTGCATTGATCCTCTTGTCTGTTTCTTTGCCAGTACCATGCTGTTTTTATCACAGTGGCTTAGTAGTATAGTTTCAAATTGGGAATTGTGATACACCATGCCATGTCTCTGTTGCCTAGAATGTTTTTGACTATTCTAGGTATCTTCTGGTTCCAAATGAATTTTTGGAGTCTTTTCACAAGCCCTTTGAAATATACAGTTAGAATTTCAATCAGGATTGCATGAAATCTATATAGCAGCTTTGGAAGCATGGCCATTTTCACTTTGTTGGTTCATCTCACCTAGGAGCGAGGGATGTCTTTCCATCTTCTTATATCCTCTCCTGTCTCTTTTTTCAGGTGCTGTAATTTTCAGTGTAAAGTTAGTCTCCTTCACCAGATTGATTCCTAGATATTTCATTTTCGGGATGTTATTGTGAAGGGAATTGTTTCCGTAATTTCTCTCACAGTGAGTCTATTATTTCTGTGAAAGAAGGCTATTGATTTTTTTCCTTTTTTTTCTCATTAAGTTTATTGATACCTTTTAGGGATACAGTACAGTTACAGTCATCATTGGGATCTGGTACCTTTACATACAGGTCTTGGCACTGATGTTTGTGTTAGATCTTCAGAAATAGATCGAAATGCTGAGAATATTACCAATAGATGTTCATTTAAAAGAATCAGTTATTAAGTCTCATTAAACAGGTACACCAAATTAATTAGTGTCTGCTTTAGAAACTCCCAAAGTTCTTTTCTGTGGGCAGGTTTGGGTGTGGATATACTCTCTCAGGGTTCTTTGTTCTGCCCCTCTTAACACAGAGTAAGAGAAGAGGAGAGGGGAAAGGTTAAATTTAGGTTAGGCTATTTTTGTCTTTCCAGGAGTCTGTACAAACATACATTCCTGACTCTTCTTATAAAACAAGTTCTTTTCAATTTTCATTTTCAAAAACTGTTGGGAAGCATGAGCCATAAATGTAGCTTAATCAGGTCAGTAGGTGAGATCTTTCTCTTCCTGGGAAGTTTTCCTGAGAAGCCTTTTATTTGACCATTGCTATTTCTCATAGGCGGTGCATTGTAGTGTTTCTTTTCACAGAGAGTAGAACCAATTCATCATATTCATGCTACTAGATATATATCAGCACATCAAATTTTAATTTTGCTACAGTTATGTATATATTGTCCTACAGGTATGCTATGTGCAACAGGAGAGATGCTGTGCAATGCAACAGACCAAGAGTTCAGCATGCTTTAGGAGATTAGAGACTAACTTAACCCAAAACAAAGCCAAAAAGTTTTCTCTGTGAGCTGGAAGACATTATGGTTTTGTTATCAATACAAAAATGAGATGTACAAGTTCAGTAAACTGGCCATATGGTGCATAGTGTGTTAAGAGTGGGTTTCTATTGTCTGCTAGCACATATCTTCCACTGTTGTCATTCTAAGTAATCAATATAAGCAAGTATCAATTCTTTGAGGTACATTGCGGGGTATTTAGAATGAGTTACAACAACTGAATTTGGTCATCAAGTCAAGGCATTACAAAAAATCTGTATATGTAAAATAACATTAGATTTTGAGCAGCACATTCCAAAGAAAACAAAATGAATATAATGGGGATGAGAAAAGATAGTTAATATTTATACAAAGAAAACAAATGGAAAAATTATAGAATATTTTCAGGGATAAGGAAGTTTTCTCAAACAATGTTCATAGAATTGCACAGTGGTAAAATCTTTCTGGAAAGCTAACTCACATTGTATAAAATGGATTGGTAATACTCATTCTTTTTTACTAGATCATTCAAATTCTTCACCTTTATCATAAGGTAATGATGCAAATATCATTCAAATTATAAGAGAGGATAATGATTACATCTTTCCCAGAATTATGAATAAAAGAAGAAGATAGCTAATGTAAATGTTTAAAAGATAATGTTTGAATAGATGATACTATAAGTACAGAAATGATTATAAGCAAATATATTTGAAGAATATTCAGTAATATAAGAAAATATTCAAACATTATTACAAAAAGGATATTTTGCAATAACTTTCAAATTTAATATTTCCAATATGTTCCCACATTATACTTATAAAGGAACACTAGTGTATAAAACTATGCACTCTGAATATGAGTCAGGCATTTTTCTTTTGGTTTCATATTTTCAAATTTAAGTAATGTAATAGATTATTATTTGGAATAGCTAAATATGATATTTAGAATAATTCATGTTAAAATGAAATTAAATATACATAATACTCACTTGCTGACTCCCCAAAATAAGTAAATACCAAAGTCCATTAACTTCAGGATAAATAGCCAATATCACGTTTAACTCATATTCTTTATTTTTAGTCTTTGTAAAGAAAAAAGACACGTTCTTGGTAGATTTTGTTTTTAGCCATTATTAACATGCTACACCCTTATTACAATTTGTATTTTTCACTGGTAACTGCAACTCTTGAAAAGATTATAATATTACATGTTTAACTATATGGATGTTCATTCATTGTTCCATCCCGGAGAAGCGCTCTTGGATTGAAGACATACATTGTTATATGCAAAAAGATCTTGGCTTTCAAAATTCTCAACATCCAAAAACAAGCATTTGATTTATTCTATTTCCATTGAAAAGGAGAACACACCATTTCATAACACAAATCGGAAAAATGACTCATTATTTTACCAGAATAATTACAATTTGTTCATATTTTGTATAGAAAGGATATAGTGAATACTAAAATCAATTTGAGTTGGAAAAATTAAGTACAAAACGGGATCTCAAAGTACGGTAGAAGTTGCCACATTTTGAGATATTAAAAATATGATTACTTTGGAAACCAGCTTTAATCATTTGTATTCATTCCTGGAATGACATTTTTCACTGTCTTATATAGTAAATAAAATCTTCCTATTACAACTACCTCGGGAAAAAATTGAGAAGCAGTAAATATGTAGCATAAATTCATATACATACATGTGCAAATACACAAATATATATTTAAGGTATATTATTCTGGATAGCAGTATTATTTTAAATAAAATTATTCTTGATAAATTATTATTTTTTATAAAACTGATAATTCTTGTATCATGATTAAGATATTCTAGATATTTGTATAATTTATTATCACATACTGACTTTAGTAGTAACAATGCTTTGCTTACATGTAATAATATAAAGTTAATATTTATGTTCTTAAATGTTTTAATGAAATAAAAATAGACATCATAGGATGAAAATTCATTATCAGAGAGTTGATTATAATTAAAAAACCAAATGCTACTTTCTTCAAATATATATTTATTTGTGGCTGTATGTGCTTCTGTGTTTGTCCTGTATATCTGTATAACACAATCGAGAAACTTGAAATACTACAGCTAATAGTTGAGTAAAAGTTGCTCCTTATAACAGTTCTTCATATAGTTGGAGATTACATTGGAAGATGTGTCCAAAGACCAATTGGAAAAGGATCTATTTTGAAAATGTAAAAAGCACTTAATATCACTTTGACAAACATTATATAAATGTATTCTTTTGCTACTAGAAATTGATGTAGGAAATTTGAACTAAGAAAGAAGGAACTATTTTTTTAACATGTCCAATTAAAATACAGATATGTTTTAAATACACACATAAATATATGAGTCAATTGATTGATAGTACTAAAATTAATAAGCTTATATTTACACGAATTTCAAAGTAGATGTTTGTTTCCCTTATATATTTTCACTCTAATCATGGATGTACGTACTTATGTGTCTGTATCTACATGGGTGTATGCACACACACTTTCATAGACCCAGAATGAGAAAGCCAGAGTCAGAGGTACAGACGGATAGAAAAATACAAAGAAAAACATATTTCTTGTATTACTGGATTGTTTCAACTAAGAAAAGATTATGTCATTTATGTTTCTTAAAATTTGCATATATTTATTCACTCACACATTATTAGCATATTATTAATTTTATAGTAATTGATGATTTAGGTTGTTGGTGTATAATGAATAAAATTTTATTTCTACAAGCCATACACATGCTTGCAGTTCTGAAAACTCAATGTGGAAATTAAACTTCATAAACCTGCTCTATTTATCAATTATACATGGCCAGAAGAAAATACCTGACATCCACATGTTTTATAGAAGAGGTTTATTTTGGTTTAGTTTCAGAGGTTTCAGTCCATGGTCATCTGACTTCAAGGCAGGAACATGATGGTGAAATGGTGTGAGAGACACCTGCTCAACTCATGGCATCTGAAAGCAGAAGCAGAGGAAGAACTTCAGAGAGAAAAAGGACAAGTACCAGATTATAATTCCCAAGGTCATATCCTGTGACCCAACTTGACACATGAGAAGTATGCTTTACTAATCTCCCAGGCATCTTTCAAGCTGATCAAGTTGACCATTAAGATAAATTGTCATACTTCCTAACACTTCAATTAGTTCATTTTATAAATAGCTCATAATTGAGTTTTTGTCAGCTTGCATAATATATGTAAATTTTATCACAACTCAAACTATTTTGTAAATTCTGATCATCATATTTTAACAACTACATAGTGCTATGATTTCTGTATATATTTGTGAGTAAGGGGATAGAAGGAACTATTGATCATACTAATCTTAGAAGTATTAAAGAGCTATTTGCTGGATGTGGTTGTATAGTTTAATAACTGAATTATAAAGGATGAAAAATTTTGGTAGACATGTTTAATTCGCTAAGAATTAGAAAATGTAAACAGAGCTACTATCAGAAGGCTAGATATCATCTTTACATATCCTACAGAGAAAACGGCGGAAATCCCTGAGGTAAAAATATGCTAAAAATTGTTTCCAAATTTAGCTTGATATTGTTGCAGTTTAAGCAGAAATGAAAAAATGAGGTGAAATGATTCTGGCAATGTAGGTAGATGTTAGGCAGTGAAACATCACCAACTTGGGCCAGATCTACACATAAATTACTTTTCTATCATTTTATAAAGGAAATACCTAGTATTCTTATCCACATTAAAACAAACAAAGTCAATGAATACAAGATTTTGAAGTCATTCTTTCTTGTACCCTTCCTTTACCCTCAGGTGTGTCATAGTCATTACAAGAAACAGATAACACATTCAAATAATAATTTGGAATCCATTTAATGAGGAGATGACTTAAAGCTGAAAACAAAGAAAATAGTGAACCATGGAGGTAGAATTTTACCCTAAAGAGATGGAGAGATAAACATTATCGGAACATTTAGGGGAGGGGATGGAGTCAGGACAAGTGATAGAGATGGGCAAAGAAAAAGCCAAACTCACACTCTGTCTGCCCACTCATCTCAGCAGTGCCACTCACCAGCCAAACCACTACAGCCAATAGCTGTGACCTCCTCAAGTTTATAGTTCCAAAACCTCAAAGGTGCTGGTATTAGGAGGTGGTGTAATCCGAAAGCGATGAGATCCTGAAGATAGAGGCTTCATAATTGGGATTAGTGCCCTTATAATGAGAAATCGGATTGCTACTTGGCCCATCTACATGTGAGGGTACAGTGAAGAGAGTTGTCTTGGAAATGGACCCTCACCAGGCAATGAATCTGCCCTGATTTTGGTCTTTTCAGTCCTCAGACAGGTGGGGAATATGTGTTTGTTATTAATAAGCTATGCCCTTGGTGGTATTTTATTATAGCAGCCTGGACATGAACCCAAAAAGAAGCCAGAGGACAAGGGCTATGTTGACAAGAGTAAGTTTACTTCTGCTTCAAAGAATAGACTGGAAGATAGAGAAGGGTATGCAGAAGGCCAAAGCGAAAATATTCAGTGCCATGTTCTGCACGATATTCAAATAAACCACAATTTTTAAGTTTGCTTCCTATATTTCTCTATTAACCTTGCATCAATATATATACACAGATAAGAATTTGAATTTCATTCTATACGGATGTAAGATTCTTAGAAGGTATTTTAGAAATCAATGATATATTTACATCTGTATTTTTTAAATCAGCATTTATAACAATTTAATATGCATGATAGAGAGGCGAATCCATTGACAGTTTTCCCAATAAATGAAAATATGTGCCTGAGTTTTTAAAGTAACATTGGGAATATAGCAAACAGGGAATAAAAGTTTGTCACTCACTAAGCTAAACCAACTTTTATAAACATTTGTGTGTCTGTCTAAATGAGAGTGACTGTGCAGGGTCATAATGTCGTAAAGTATAAAATTAAAATTGATTTAAACGATTCATCCCAGAGTTATCAGTCATGACATTGGACTAAATATAGGGGGAAAAACACATTTGCTTCTGTGGGAGATGAAAGCAAGTTCAGTTGGGATGTTGAATTTGAGAGGGTCATGAAGCATACAGATGTGATTAGTGATAAGTCGTCAGATGGATGTGTCTGAAGCTCAAAATAGGGGTCTGAACTAAGATACAAATTGAAGTTGAAATAAAAAAATAGATCAGCCTGCTCAGGGAGATTTACTGTAAAGCAAAAAGTGTATATTTGTACATTTGTATGAAAATCTATTCACATTTTAAAATTTACTGTACAAAAGAAACAAAAATACTGATTTAAATGTAAGAAATTTTAATTATTCACAGATGACATACTGGTAGTAATCTAAAATCTACTAGAAGAAAAAATTAGCACTATTATATCTAATAAGTAAACTTAGAAATTCTGCAGAACACAAATTCAATTATATATTACTATGCTTGCACTGAAAAATCAGAAAATAAAATTTTTAAAATACTTGCAATGCCTTCCAAAGCATAATATACTGGAATTATATTTAATAAAATTGTTCAAAATCTTTATATGAGAAACACTATAAAACATAGTACTTTTTAAGTTCCAAATAAAAGAGCAATGCAACATAGTCATGTATTAAGACTCAAAATTATTAAAGCACCTCACATGCTTATAGTTTCAGTGCATACCAGACAAAAATCTCAGCCGACCTTTTGGCACATACTAGTGAATTGATTCTTGATTTTAAATAGAAAAGCAAAAACCCTAGGACAACCAAAGTTATGTCAAAAATGTAATTCCAAAATGGAAGACTCTCTTTGTGAGTTCCAATTTTATTATTATCTTAACAATGCATAAGAAAGTAGTGTTCACAAGGACAAATTGATCCCCACATGTGATCAAATAAGTTTTTCTAAGGCATTTAACTAAGGCATTTTCTCCAATAAGGAAAGAAAAATCTCAAAATGCTATCAAAATCACTGAATGTCTACATGAAAAACAACAAAAAGAAGACTTGGCCTACAATTCATGCACTACCCAAACCAAAGGATCATCTTGTATTTTGTTCCTAAAATTAAAAATATAAATACTAAAAGTAAAATTCACAAAGAATATCAACTTTTAAAGAAAATATAGAATTGTTACTTAATGCAGACAATATTTTTTGCACAAAAGATGGCTATTTTTGTGTCATCAAAACTGAAAATATTTTTTCACCAAACTCCAAGATGAGAGAAAACTGGTTAACCAGAGCTTGGGAAAACTATTTTAATGTATCCGATAAAGGACATGTGTCTTGCATATACTATATAAAGAACTCTTAAATTTTATTAAATAATGATAATAATGTAAAATAATTTACATTAGTCTAACACTGATACTTCACAAATTGCAAAGTATTGAAATTTCTCTAAACTATAAGAAAAAGTAACTTTACATAAAAGTGCAAGAGGGCCAGGGATTTAGATCAGCGATTCTGCCACCTGCTTCATAAGTGCAAGATCCCGAGTTCGATCCCCGAACAAAAACAACAACAACAACAACAAAAGCAAGAAAATATTACTACACACACTTCAGAATGGCTAAAGCTCAAAAAAAAGCCCCAGCCATTATTGTCAATATTGTCAACATTGTGAAAGATGTGGAGAAACCAGAAATCTCAAACATTTTTCATAAAAAGTACAATAGTAAAAATACTTAGGAAAAAAATCAATCAGTTCTTAAAGAATTTAAACATTTACTTATTCTATAGCCAGCAATTCTATTCCATTGTATTATCTGAAATGAAAGAAAACGTGCCTATAAAAAGAATTATGCAAGAATATCTGTTGTTGTTTTACTTACGAGCATCAAACTGGAAATAATCCAACTCTATAGCAATAGGAGTAACTGTGGCATATTCATAAACTAGATAATATTTTAATACTCAGACAAAAATACTGACACTCTATAACAATATAGTCAGATATCAAAAAGGCCATGGTGAGTGACAGAAAAATCAGAAACAAACTGATAACTTGTATAGGATTCCATTTATATGCAAGTAAAAAAAAAAAGGTGATTGCAATCAGATTAGTGATAATCCGAAATGGAGAATGCTAATCAACTGAGAAGTGAAACAAAGAACTTTTCAAGGTGATCAGAATCATCTGTGTTTTCATTATGATATGCACTGCAAGAAAATGTACATGGTTGTAAAACTTCATCTCACTACACAAGAAATATTTGCATGTGGCTTTACATGAGAACTGCACATAAAGGTAAGTTTAACATGATATGTCATAGTATATTTGGCATAGACTATATGTAATTTATGTTTTGTCTAAACAATCTTACAATAAAGAACAATTTAAAAATAAAACAGAAAGACCCCATGGTGTCTTTATATTTTTCTGTAGAAAGTGATAATCATTATTTTTGCCAGGCAATTGAATTTTGCCATGAAACTATTCAACATGGAAATTTGTCATATATCAAGTACCTCATAGTCATTACTTGCATATTTGCTTGATATTATTTTTAAGTAATAATTGGAATATAATTAAAACAAGAAAAGAAGCAAAATGATATCCTTGCTGTCTCTAAAATATCCTCTCATATGTGACTTATTTATTTCACTTAGGAGTATATCTTCAATATGTATCCATTTTCCTATGAATGAATTTATTTTCTCATTCATTATGGCTGAGTAATATTCCACATGTGTAAATACCGAATAGTTTCTCTGGTGTGAATAATCTGCAATAATACATAAGATCCTAATAAGATTACTGACATTTAGAAATGGGAAGAAAGGAGCTAAAGGTGTAGGGAAGGTGGGATGGGCAGGGGAATGTTAATAAGGGAAAAGAAAAAAAATGTGAGATAATGAAAAGATGGAAATAAAGTGGTTGTAGATGGGGAGGGAAGGAGGGGGTGAAGGGAGGGCAGGGAGAAGGGGAAATAATGAGAATCAAGACCTGTCATGTAGAGATACAAGATCCCAACAATGAATGTAACTGTACTGTATCCCTAAAATGTACCAATAAACTCAATTAAAGCTGAAAGAAAAATCCTCTCATATTTATATTAAATACTAAAAATGTCAGAATAAGCTTTATATCAATGTGCTTTTGAGATGTTATTAAGATTTTGGCTGCTACAGTTATAATTAAAGTTTATATTTTCAAAGGATAATCTGACTAAAATTCAAAATACCCAAGTGGGGATGCTGTATAGGTCAATGGTAGAGCACCTGACTATCACATAGAAGGACTTGGGTCTGACACCCAGAACAATGAAACATACAAAAGACACTTAAATAGAGGAACTTAAAAATAATAGTTCATTAATAGAAATTGTTTCAGTGAATTTTTTAATGAATGGCATAAATGTGAAGGAGCATGCTTAATAGTAATACATTTTTTTTTCTTAATTAACAATTTTTCATGGGATTGACACTATTCGCTTTGAGGAAAGGCAATAGGTTAGACTTTAATTAGCTTATACAGTGCTTACAACATACTTCCTGCTTACCTGTTTCAGGAATGGTTTGCTGTAGCTATACAAAAATGAAAAATGCACACCAATAATAATTCTTTATTTGTTAAATATACATTGTATTTGAAATGCCTACAAAAAAGGAGCAAGAGTTTGGATTTGGCTCATTATTCCCCACAAATACCGTATTAAGTTTAGTGGGAAAGTAGCAGGAAGACAGGAAATTGTGTCTGACTGTGATGGTCACTTTCATATGTTGAACTGACCAAAGCGTGGTTTGCTCAGTTGTTTGGTCATACCTTTTCCTGGAGCGTAGGATGTCTGTGGGTGAGGGCAACACCAGAGCCTGTGGCCTGAACGCAGCAGAATGTCTTCCCCAGCTTCATCAGATCAATGGAAGGTCCGGGTCGAATCAAGAAACTGATTCCCCTGTGGAGAAGAATCTTTTCCAGCCTGCCTCATTTGAGCTCTAACGAAAGCCTTTTCTGACCTTCAGACTCAGAATCAAACTGATTTTCCTTGAGTCCTGAGATTTCTGGCTTTTCTCCCACAAATGCACACATTGTCAGCTTCCCCGTTTTTCAGATCTTCTTTCCATGCCTCCAGCTTGCTGAATGAAGATCCTGGAACTTCTCAAACACCTAGACAATGTGATGAAATTCATTATTCTTTTTATCTAAACTATGTGAATCCTATTGGTTCAGTTTCTCTAGAGACTCCTGAATAATACAGTAGTAATATTTTGGAGCAGGAAAGCCCTGTAAAACAGGGAAGAGGAAATCTATTTATCTCTCAATAGCAAATCTAGAATCCTGGCATCTCTGGAACAAGATTTTCACCTCCAAAAAAGATGCATAGGTGAGAATTGGAACTACTGAACTCCTCCACAGAAGTTCTAGGAAAGAGTGTAGGGGCAGCAAAATCAGAAGTGAGGGAGAACCTGAACCAGTCACACAGAAAAATCCACGTTTACAGAAAAATCCCTCGTGTTCTTCTCAATACCACTGACGTTTGTTCCGACCTATATTGACCCATCATGATATTCCTCCTTTCAGAACTATTCCTTAAGAAATGTGTTGAGTGAGTGTGTCTTTTTTATTTGTTTTGAAATAGATTATATGTATATATCCAAATAGCAGAAGACAATATAATAATAATAAACTCACTTCTCAAATTAAGAAACAAAGCTAACCCCTAAGCCTCCTGTGTATCTCTCTCTCTCCCGGTCCCTATTATTTCTCCTCCCTGTTTCACCGGACAGAGGTAATTATATGGAAATTGGTATATGCCAGTCCCCCTGGTGTCTCAAGATTTTGTTACATGTTTATCACAAAAGAGCACATCAAATGCTTTGGGTTATTCAAAGTGAATTTACTGCATTAGTTGCGTCTGTTTGCTGCTTGCTCTTTAATGCACCGTAATCAGCGAGAGCCCTCCTGGTCCGTGCATGCTGCTTCCTTTTGCTCATTTTCTCCACCTTCGTTTTGTTCAACAGTGTTAGAGATAAGCTGGTGAGCTCCCGTTTTGATCATTTTGCCTTTTAAAAAATTTACTCCTTCAGTAAAACTGAAAGTACCCTGATGAGTAAGTATTTCATGCATTTTCTGGGTGAGAGCTCTGGCTTTGGCAGGAGTTTGTATGCCACAGTTGTTTTCCTTTTTCAGAGCTGAGCTGAAGTGTTAATTACTTATTCCAACTGGCGCTTTTGCAAAAATTTCTTTGAAAGCAGGGGCTAAAATTGTGGAGACAGTAGCTGTGCAACAAGAGCAAGACAACTAACATTTATACCAAACAAGCTAGCAAAAATGGACTAAAGTATTGTAATGAAAGCTGACCAAGACTTAAAGAGAATAAAAGAAAATATAGATTCATCCAATAAGTACAATCACTGGAAGTGATATAGCTGGAATAAGCTACAACAGTTCTGTCATTTACTTCAAGGAAAGGATGGCACTGTTTTTTCCAGCTCAGAGAATGTGAGATGCTTTTGGAACCAGTTCCAAGGAATTCTGAGTGAGTCAAGAATTCTCCGGCCTCCCTCTGTCTGACTGAATAGTATATGCTTTTGGTGTATAGATAGCTGGATAATGATGGTGATGATGATGATGGTGATTACAATGGTGATGGTAATGATGATAATAGTAATACTTATAGCATATTAGAATACCTACTGTAACCCTAGCAACTTCCTAAACACTTTACATATAGCAGATTTATTCTTCATGCTGATCCTATAAAGACAGTATTATTACTTTATATTATTAAAAAGGGCTAAACTTCATTGGCGAACTCCTCCAGACATTTTGACATAAGTTTAAGCTACCTATTTCTGCAGACTTACATTTAATCTTCCCAGAACAAAATGGGAGGAAGGTACAAAACCAATTACGACTTTAACTTATGTACAAAGTAGATTTTGATTCGTCATTCAGCTGCACTGTCCCTTTTTACATCATGCTAGTGTTGAGACATATCTGATTCACTTCTTTGGGAACGGTTCAATTTTGACAACTGTCCATGTAAACCGTCTACTTGTGGTTCCAGTGTTCAAGTGAGCTTTTCGTGGTGTGCAGCATCTCAGATGGACAAAATACTTTGTCACTTTAATTACTGACATTTTAATTATTAGTACTATTATGGAAAGAATGTGGTTAAAAAGCTCTGCATCAAATTCAAATGTTATTTTTTATTCTGCAATTAAAGAATTTCAGCATGAATTCATAAGTACTCAGTCCAAGTCTACAAATCGTTTTTTGAAAGTCAAAATTGAATTTCACGGTAGAATGTGCTCATTGTATGCAGATTGTATTCACTCTCATGCCACTCCTTATTTTTTCTGTAAAACCCTAAAGAGAAACTTCACACTGTAAGAATAACCTCATTTAGTATCCCCTTTAACCCATTTACATAAGAGCATCTTAGATATTCTGGAGTCTGATCTAATTCTACCAGATATACTAAAGGAAAATGAAAAGAACTTGGGTTCTTTAGATATATAGTTGCTTTAAATACAGATCTATTGTGTATTAGTTGCAGGGCAAACTAATTTTTTCATAGAGTGGAATAATAATAGTACTTCACATACTGCTGTGATAAATAAGTTAACGTATAAATAGTTGATGTTAGGTGTAATTCCTGGAATTAGATGTGAGACACACAACTGTGAATGGAATGTGTGAAAGGCCCAGAGTTGTGAGTTTAGTGAGTTATAAACTGTGAGACCTAGAAAAAACTCCCAAGACATTCCTAGAGGAGTCATTTCTCCAGAAGCTGTCCCGTGCCCATCACTGTCGCACCCGGGCGAATAAAGGTGAGAAGTGGAAGGGAGCTGGCCACAGCCTTTGAGGTGACTGCAGTTCATAGAGAGGCTATCCCTTCACCTTTCCTTATGCCAGGGAAGCATTAAGAGATGATCTCGTAAAGCGCAAGGACTGCCACATAGAATTTGACACTCATTCTTTGGATAAATATTTGCTTATTCATGTAATATATTGATATTCCCAGGGTTTTCAGAGATGAAAAAAATCGTGAGTGAGATTTTGCAGAGAGGATAGCCAGAAGAGGGGGCAAAGACAACCCCCAGAAAAACCTATTCCAGAAGCACTGATCCTTTTCACGCACATATCATTCAGGATTATCAGCCATAAAAAAGGTAGCTAAAGCTTTTTTGAGGACAAAACCATAACGGGAAAAAGAAATACCTGCTTATTTGACAGAGCCAGTAATTCTGGGGGCAGTCAAAATTTGAATTATCAATAGATAAGTAATACCAGGCCAGATTGCTTAGTATTCAGCTTTCATCTGCAGGACTATCTTATGCCACCAAAGTCTAGTGGAACTCATACAAAATGAACTATGAGTACACTATGGATAATGATAGATCAGCCATAAAATTTACTATGGAGATTCTTAGAAGATGATGTTTATTTTCTTTGCAGAGCTTCCCTATCACAAATCTAAATAGTCAGCTACAGGAGAGGAAGAGACAAGGAAAAGAATAGATTTTTGTTTCCCGCTAAACTCCAGTCTGCTCAAGCAGTTTAGCTTGCTCTTGTAAATAGGCGATAAAAGAGGAGAACTTTAAATAAAATCATAATTAAAATGTGGAAAAATGCAATTTGTAGGATCTAAAAATATTCATTTCAATAATTTAACCTCTCAATGTACAGAAGTTTCATTAAGCTAGGAATCCAGCTATGCAGTGATAAATGTAGACGGATTGATACAACAGTGTTGTTATCCATTTTTAAAGAAATAGCTCTAGTCTTCAGACATCAGCATATTACAGTTGCAAACTTGATCAGAATTCTAGTTAGTGAGTCATTGTTTCACTCATTTTCTGTAACTTGTATTTTTGATGCTGGTGTTGTGACTTTGGAAGCCACAGTTCTCCCTCATCATCAGTGAGTTATAAACTCTAGGGATGTCTTGGGATTTTTTCTAGCTCTCAAAGCTTATAACTCATTAATAAGTTTCTCCTAATAGTCTTCTAATGGTGGAAAATGGATTAAGGCTGAAAGACTGGTGAAGAGATTTGTGTGGGTGTTTGTTTCCTGTGCCTGTCAGTATCCCTGCTACAACATTATTTCAACTCTTTCTATTGGGCATACCAGTTGGCAACACCATCATCTCAGAAGTATGACTTACAGATCTACTGAACACCATCTTGAAGATTATAGGTTCTAATGATACCAATTTTTCCCCTTTTTATCTCAGTATTGGGATGAAGGGTACAACACTGACCATGTTAACTCATTGTACTAATTTTGCATTGCCACTTTTACACCACTAGTTCAGCTAATTCTTGCAATAATAAATACTCTCTTAAAATAACCAGTGAGTTTTTGATTTGCTTTTGCTTTTTTGATGGGGCGCTGATTGATATGAACAAGTAAAATAGCTACAGGATTAATAGATAGTAGCTACTGAGCTTGTCTCAGCTCCTGTCCCTGGGCTACAGATGAAAATAAAAGTTGGAATACTACTGAGCTTTTTTCTCTCCAGGATATTTAATTAGCTGTGAATAAGGGTGTCGTAGTCAAAACAGTTATGAAGATGTTTACCCAGACTTAGTCTTAATATAGCAGTGATAGATTATAGATGTGTACATGTTTTATTTAATTTTGGACATGTAATTATACATGTATATGTGTGTGCGCACTGATAAATGCATGTGCCTTGTGTGTATATATACTAGAAGGAGAAAAAAAAGGATCAATAATTTTAATAATGGTTAAAGTATTTTTGGATTTAAGACATTTATAATGACCATGCTTTAAATGGCATTAGCAAAACTCATGTATCAAAATTTCAAGGGATCTGTGTTTTAAAGCCTTATAGTCTGCTGACTTTAGCAATGCATACATCTGTATATTAAAAGTTACTACCCAGGTCACTCCGTAAGAGCCTTAATCAATACATAATTAAGGAAAGTCAAGTCTCTGAATTTGGTGCATGGTTCCTGTTAGAAAAGGTAGTCCCTAGCTTTGCCATTGAGGAGTACAGCTGCATCAATTTTAAAACTTTCTTATTAGAGGATGGGCATTTCTTGACCTTGTATTTTCATCTCCAACTTTAATTAAATTTTATTTATTTCTTTAACTCAGTTCTTACATTTTCTTTTAATAATCTCATACCCTTTGATTAACAGCCCAACTAACTTCTGCAAATTATATGGATATCAGTTGTTCAACAGGACAGAAATCTCATTCTACAACAAAAGGATAGACATTACTTAGGGGAACTAGCAAGAAATCTTGCTATTCTAGGCCTCTTTTTGTTCCAAATGAATATTTGAATTGTTTTCTCAAGGTCCATGAAGTATGCTGCTGGGATATCCATTGGGATTTCAATTGGGATTGCATTGAATCTATATAGCAGTTTTGGAAATATAGCTATTTTCACTATGTTGATTCTTCCTACCCAGGAGTAAGGGATGTCTTTCCATTTTCTGATATCCTCATCAATCGCTTTTTTTCAGAGAGATGAAGTTTTCAGAGTAGAGGTCTTTGATTTCTTTTGTTACACTGATTCCTAGATATTTCAATTTTTTGCATGCTATTGTGAAAGGAATTGATTGTCCTATTTCTTTCTCAGTGAGTCTGTTTTTCATGTACAGAAAAGCTGATTATTGTGTGTTGACCTTATATCCTGCTATTTTATTGAATTTGATTATTAAGTCTACAAGAATTTTGGTGGAGTTCTTGGGGTCTTCTCTATAGAGTATCATGTTATGTGCAAATAATGACAATTTTATTTCTTAATTTCTTATCTTTATTCCTTTTATTTCTTTCTCTTGTCCAATTGCTGTTGCTAATGTTTCCAAAACTATACTGAACAGGAGTGGTGATAGTGGATATCCTTGTCTTGTTCCTGATTTTAGTGTGATGGATTTCAGTTTTTGAGCATTTTGTATGATATTGGCTGTTGGTTTTTCATAGATGGCTTTTATCAGGTTGAGGTGGAGACTGTCTTCACCCAGCTATCGCCCATGTATTCCCAAAGAATTAAAAGAATTAAACAACAGTGATCTATGTGCATTCATGTTCATAGAAGCTAAAATTATAATAATAATTTGTAGTAGCTAAAATTTGGAAGCAGCCAAAGTGCCCATCAACTGGAGACTGGATAAAGAAAATGTGCTGTTTTTTAAGAATATAAGATGGAGTACTACTCAGCCAAAAAGAATGAAAAACTAGAGATCTTTTTAGCTAAATGGATGCACAATGAGACGATATTCTTAAGTGAAATAAACAGGACACATATATGTAAATGCTGAATAGTTTCACTAGTGTGAAAAACTGAAAGTGTAAATAAGGACTCTAAGGTATAAAGATAATGTGAACTAGGAAGAAAAGGTGCAAAGTGGAGTGGGAAGTGGGAGGAATAGGGGAAAAGAAAGAAGGGAATGGGATTAATATGAGAACAATAAGAAATGGAAACAAAGTCTTTGTATATAGGGAGTGATGGAGGGGTTGAGGGAAGGGAAAGGGGGATGGGTAAGAAATAAGAACCAAGATGAATTGTGTAAAGGTGCAAATTTCCAATGATGAATGTCATTATATTGTATACTTTAAATTTACCAATAAAATTAATTTAAAAAAAAGAATTCCCAAGTCTGGGATCTTTGAGCACTTTGAATTTGTACTTGGAACAGAGCCTTCTTGCTGGCATTATAGTTGTGATACGTTTGACTAAAAAGTAATTTATAAATTATTGGAAAAATATTGATCAGAGGAGAGTAGACAAAAGTTAAAAATAGGAAACTTTGGTAGAAGTCTATTGTTTGGCAATAGAAAAAGTAATGTGTACATGAATAAGATGGAATTCTATGGTATCTTGAAGAGAGTTCTAACAGAATTTGCTGAGCAATATCTATAGGAGATGAGCAAAAGAGAAATAAAGGAATGCAAATATTAGCACTTTTGGTCTTCTGTAACAAATGTATTATTATTTTAAATATTTCTTTATTATATAATATAATTTTATTTAAACATTTTATAGTGAAAATAGGTTTTTCATTGCACAGATGAAAAACTTAAGATGGCTAAAGGGGCTGTATCTTGCCTAACTTAGAAGTTTACCTATGGCAAATCAAGGATTCCTATCCAGGCCCAAGCTTTACCAACTCATTCTTGGCAACTGTGCTTTACTGACTCCACCTGAAAGCCTTCAGAGTAATTGTTTTGAAAAACCTTGAGAATAGAGAATATAATACAAAGACAATTGGAATAGACTTTAGGAAGCAAATCCATAGTTTTTTGTTGGGTATGTAAAGTGTGAGGTATCAAAAAAGAGAGTCAGATTATATAAATATCTCCTGGTAAAAAATGGGGATTCAGGCTGCAGAGACAAATTTCATAAGATTAGAATGTGGATAGTGTTTATACTATGCAGAAAAATTTTGTGCGGTGTTATTTCAGCTAAGTCTATCTTTTATTGTATTTATTTAAAAAAAAGAAAAGCAACTAAAAAAGACAAAAAGAAGAAGAAATCAAGTTTGGAGAAAAAAGTATTTGTCATATTAGACATATTATTTTATTATGTTTTCATATGGCATTAATGATGTAGAACAATTATGATGATAAGCTACTTTTTCTTCTTTTATTTTGATAAATTAAAATATAACAATTTAGAGAATAAAATTAAATTTTCACTTTTAAATTTATGGTAATGAAAAAGCTAAGTTTAAAACAACTTGAAAACAACAACACCCTCAACAATGAACAGGCTCCAGAATTCAATGTGTTAATTCTTATGCAGTCTTAATTAGACATTTATGTCACAGAATTAAGAGATGATCTGAATATAGTACTATTTTATTTGCTTTGCAATTTTATTGTCTAAAGAATATAGATTAAAAGTAATATCAATCTTTATAAAGTTGTATTTTATTTAATGAATATATTAGAGTATTTATTGTGTCTGCACTTTGTAAACACGTTATAAATATTAAACCATTTCACCATCTTGTCACCAGTGTATGTTGTTATAACTAATTTAAAGATGAAAATTTTGAAGATAAGTTTCATACTTAGAAATACGCATTTGGTAACTGGTGGCGCCAGGTTTTTAACACATGCAGACTGTAATAAATCCAAGCTTTTCATCTTTTAAAAGTATCATTGTAGTAAATCATTCGCTTTGTTCCTATTTATTTTATTTATATATTGACAACTTGAGTGTACACATCAAAGATCCAGGAAGAGAGATCTGCATTTTTAACTTGGGTAGACTTTTGGTGCTGTATTTCTTTTTCTGACGTTAAAGGCAGTTATTTCATTTTCTTAGCTTCCCTAGAGAGGCTTTGCTTTATGAAAAGCTCTTTATATGTTCTCATATCTACTTACTCTTATACTTTCTCTTTGCTTTCTCCATCCCTTAGGAGAAAAAGGTCAGCTGGTATGGTTAACTACATTTTCTCCACTCATAAAAAGAAGTAGTCTAAACCAAAAGGAAATTAAGAGATATTTTAATTCAATTTTCTAGTTTTTATTGGGACAAAAGGGAAACAGAAAAAAAAAGCTAAATTCATTCAAACAATATTTGGTTAAGTAAAGATTTGATCTAGATAAAAGTCAGTGAACTTGGGTATGTACAGGCTAGATGGCAAAATTTCTGAACTTATCGGGCCATATACTGTATGTTCTGAATACTTTGTTGTATATTTTAAAGTCTTATACTGAAGACATCATTCTTTACTCTTAAAATTCTACAAAATGCAGCTGCAGACATGATTTACTCAGCATAATTTACACACCTCTGATCTAGCTGTACAGTTTTTTTAAAATTACCAATTCTAACTTTCCATTGTGATTGTGATTCTAGCTATTCTTTCTTTTTTTGTTTGTTTGTTTTTATTGAGTTTATTGGTACAATCTAGGTGACAATACAGTTACATTCATTACTGGGATCCTGTCCCTTCACATGACAGGTCATGCTTCTCATTTTTTTCCCTTGTCCCTGCCCTCCCTTCACCCCCTCCTCCCCTCTCCATTTACAAATGCTTTATTTCCATTTTTTCATTTTCTCTTATTTTTTTCTTTTCCCTTATTCCCTTTCCCCTACCCTTCCCACTTTCCTTGTACCTTTAGCCCTTTTCTTCCTATTTCACACTATTAATTATCCCATTAGGATCTCATGTACTATTATAGTTTTTCAAACCAGAGAAACTATTCAGTATTTATACATGTGTGACTTATTTATTTCACTTAAGAATATATCCTCAAAATGTATCCATTTTCCTGTGAATGACTCTAATTTTTCATTCTTTATGGCTGAGCAGTATTCCATTTTATAGAAAAACCACACCTTCTTTATCCAGTTTCCAACTGATGGGAAAATGGGCTGTCTCCAAGATTTAGTTATCACAAACTGTGCCGCTATATACATAGGTGCGCATATATCACTGTGGTATGAGTCCTTAGCTATTCTTTCTTTATCCACAAATATTTATTATGGTCATATCACAATTGGGCCTCAGCCTTAATACTGAAGATACAGTAAGCATCATGCAGTTCCAGGCTCTGGAGGACAGAAAGTAAGACCATCTGAAAGTAAACAAAATATTTGTAAATAATGTGAAGAAAATGAAGCAAGTACTAGAATACATTGAACATGGAAGTGGGTAGGGCCTACTATTTGTGGGGTGGTTAGGGATACCTCCCGAAGAAGACAGGGGTATAAATGAACATGTTGACAGTGTAAGAAAAACAACAACGTAGAGGACTACGGCCTTAGATTGACACTCATTTCTCTTGAGTACCAAACTTGCTGATAGTTGTCAACATAGAAATTTTCACATATCTGTGGGTGAAATAATTCAGTCAACAAAGTAATTAGATGAGAGTTGAACGTTTTTAAGAAAAAGCAAAGGAATGAATTAGTATCCCAGACCGTGGTTAATAGAGAAGGCTGATGATAAAAGTGGGCTTTTTCTTGGGGTGGGGGTGAAGGTTAAGAATGACTCTATTGTGAGATTTGAAATTTTATTTCAGTGGCAAATTATTTCTGTATTTAAGCTAAGAAGAAATATTGTAAGGTTCATACTCTAAAGAACTTTTCTCTGGAGAATGTATTATCAAGAGTACAAGAGTGGAATTTGAAAATGTAGCTGTAATTCCTGAAAGACAAAATCAGACAAAGGCACCAAAATATTCTGTAATGGATACTTCATTTTCAGAAATAAAGATCTATACAGTTTTATTTTACTGGTCATGACTTATTACATATTTCAGAGTTTCAGGCTTCCCTTTTAAAAATTAAAAAAATAAAATAAAAGAGCACATTTATAGTATAAACATAAAAATTATAGCAATAAAGCTTCCCTTACTGTAATAACTTACGCTTCCCCAAAACATTATAAATTAGCAATTTCAAGAAACTCAGGTAGCACATCAAGTATATTGATTTTCTTTGGGTAATTAATTTGTGTGCCTTTATAAAGAACATTTAATGATACTTAATATTGAAAAATAGTTAAAAATTTGATGTGCACCAAGGATTCTTCATTCTTTGAAAATATTGATTTCTAGTTAATCAAAAGCATAACTGATGTATTTTGTTCAAAAGGAAGTGAAGTGCTGCTTTTTTATCTTTCAAAATTATACCTACATATTAAACAGAAATAAAGAGGAAACAAATTAGTATGGAAATAATCAAAGAAAAGAAGATAAAAAGTAGAAACTATGGATTGCTCACAAAGGTAATTATTTGAATTACTGTCTCTCTATGGGAGACATATTTGTTTAAGGTATTTAGAGGAAGCTAAGATTTCATATGTTGCCAGATGCATTTACTCTTATATTAAAACTGATTTTAAACCTGTTCCTTTTTTCACTATTTTCTCCACTTGTAAAATTGTCACTGTTCTTTCTAACTGCTCCTATCCCCTCTCCCATTACATTAATATTCTTCCTTCACATGGTACCTACGGTCATAGCAGTCTGTTGAGCAAACTGGACCTTTAAACTTGTTTGCTTAATGTCTTTCTTATAGATCCTAAGGTATCACTCAGTCTCCACACTATGCTTTGTGCTGACTCCATGAAGTGACACTTTTCACCTCTCAAATCCCTGTTCCACACACCAAATGCTTCTCATTCGTATGGTCTTGGCCTGAGTATCAGCTGCACAGAAAGCATTGTATCACCCTAGTTAAACCCTTTTTATCTTCTATTGTGTTATGTACCTTTCATCTCAGTCTTTGCCCTGCATATGAACATATATTTATTGACTCCCTTCCCTCCCTCTCTTGAAGTAAGGAGAGAAAAGCATGCCTGTTTACTAGATGATTCTGCTTTGTGCGTAAAACGGGCTTGTGGGAAATACTGGCCCAGTGCATAAATAAGTACAGTTATGAGCTGGAGAACATAATATGCCACTGAAAGTAATAGGACAAGGTGTTCCTGGCAGCCTGATTCAGAAACTAAAGATGGTAACTTCATTTGTTCATTCTTCCGGGCAACGAGATCATCTGGTAAACACAGCATCTAATCAATTTTTCTAATTTAATTTCCCTCTGTATCTATTGGCATTAATAAAATTACAATAAAATAATATCTAGATAATATACTAGATAATATAATTAAATTCTACACTATAATATATTACATTAGATATATACATTATAAATATATATTATATATAAGTCATATATAATATGACATGATATATATTAATGTATAGCATATAGTATATGTATGTTATACATTATGCATGTTAAAATGAAATAATTTAATTTATAATTAAATTGTATTTAATTATATTTAAAATTATATATTTATGTAATTTATAAATTAAATTTAAATCAAATTTATAATTAAATGATATTGCACTTATATGTAAATAAATTTATACATGTAAATTGAAATTATAATTAAATTAAGTAGAAAAAATATTCAAATCTCTGAAATCATGCTAAATTGGAGTGCCAAATGCTCACATGTTAAACACAGCAAGTCGCTCTGTCTACTGTACTGTTGCATTATAAGCCCTGAGTTTTAGTTTCTTGGGGAAAAATACAGCATCACCGTCCAGTAAGCATTGTGGGACCCTGCATATCACCTGGAATAAACTAATTTAGAAAGATGAAATTAGAAGGATGATGTAGAAGGATGTTATTTGAGTTAAATTTATGGTGATTTCTGAGGTCAGAATTTTCTGGAAAAGGTAATAAACTCTGGCTAATAAAAATTCACCTTTTCTGGAAAAGGTAATAAACTCTGGTAATAAATATGTGCTAACCATACTGAATAAAATCCCTGTGATATGATAAAAACTTAACCCTGAAGAGAAACTAGACAGAAGTACGATCTTGAATTTCCCAACTAAAGGAAACTGAACAAGGTGAGACATAGCAATCTGTTCACTTTCCCTCTCTGCTCGTAATGGCAATAGCAATGGCAGCCCCAAATAGCATTTTCCTATGCATCCTCTTCTCGAAGGGCTTTGCATATGTAACTACAGTTTTAATATAATTAGCATGTGTGTAACCCATTTTGTAGGTTGAGAAATGTAAGCTGAAAGAAACCATATATCCTCATGCCCTATACTATGAAATGGTAGAGTTTGGCTCCATAGCCAGGCAATGAGAACATCTCACTAACCTTTAATGACCTGAATGGTGGTTTTAAAAAAAGGAGGAAATTAAAAAGTTGTGGTGTGACAAATAATAATTCCCTTAAGAGACTTGTGAATTTTTAGAGACATAGTCTCATTCCTTAGACTATCAAAATTGTTAAATAAATGATAAAGACTATACTTGATTAAGATACAGGAGCAAATTTTCCACAACACATGAGGAAGACAATGAAATTTCAAACATGCTGTTTCCTAGCTCTGGGTGGTTTTTCTTGGTCCCTTTTCCATTTGTAAAAGATGTATCTCCTTGTTCGACTTTTGTCTACATTTTAATTTGATTCATTTATACTTTAGTTTGTCATATAAGAGAAATTATGCAATAGTTAAGCTGTACCTTGTTTATTTGATATGACACTATGTTTTCAAGGTGTATTTTCCTACAAATGACTCAGGTTCTCACCCAGTTGGCCACATTGAACTCAAGCTTGTAATCATCCTACCTCAGCCTCCTACAGTTCGGGGATTATAGGAGTATACCAGTATATCTATATCCAGCTTTAAATATATACATTTTATGTCAAGCATATGGTATATGCTTATCTTATATGCTTGACATAAGGTTACTGAAAAATAATATTTTGTTTTGGAATAATGAAAATTAGGTGCTACTGTAAAATAGAATATGATTTTTAAAATGTTTATATGTATATTGGTAATAAAATTGCCAATGTGGCTGGAAATATAGCTCAGTGTAGAAGCACAGGGTTATCTAGAGTTATCTAGAGCCTTTGGTTTGATCCCCAACACCACAAGAAATTGATGATGACATCTACTAATCTTGTCCATCCTCAAAAAGCATCACTGCAGAGACTGTTTAAAAGCAAATCTTTAGTACAGGCCTTTATAACTCTTATTTAATTGTTGTTTTGCTGCTTACCTCTTTTTTATTTGCTTTCTCATGAACAGCTTGTTTCTGAAGTAGACACACACGATTTGGCACAGTTCTCTACAGTGCAGCACAATATGGTTGAATTGGCAGTTTCTGCTCTGAGGAAGCCATTATTGTCTTAGCACTGAAACTTCATTAGTCAAATCCCTACAGAATGAGATCTTACAAAGGCAGGAATAAGACTAATGGTGTGATGCAGGCTCTGATAAGCTAATCTTTCTACTTTTCCAAAGAGACAATATGGCTAACTAGCTTATTGAATATGACTTCTTTGGTAATTCATTATGAAGGAACAAGCATTTCATTTGCTACTTCAGAATATATTTTAATAATAAAAATTGAAAACCATCTCTTTACCATACCCATGCATTATATGTAAAGTTAATTTTAAAATATTTTTCTCCACTTTGTGGTAGCATTAAAATAGAATAATATTTCACCAATTTTGTTTTAAAATTTTTATCTACAGAATTTGCTGGATTTATTAAACATTTCACAAACTTCTCAGTTATCAAAATTCAACAAGGATCAAACACAAGTGATGAGTACATATTTTTCTGTAAGTTAAATCATTTTCTTATTAGCTATTTTTTAATATTTTACAAGTAAATGACGTATTTCCTTTTCTAGAAAAGTACAAAATAACACACTCAAATAAAATTTCCTGACAACTTCATCACTGTTATCAGCCATATGTGTACTAGTTTATAAAAATAGATGTTATAAAGTTAATTTTTATTTTATTTTGTAGAACAAAAGTTACATTAATCCAAAATCTTCTTTAAGCATAGACACAAAAGATACACACACACACACACACACACACACATACACAAATTTATTTATTTGTTTATTTATTTTGGTATGAAGATAAAACTCAGAACCATGTACTTGCAAGGCAGGCAGCAGAACCACTGAGTAAATTCGTGGGTCCTGATTATGTTTATTTAATTTTAGGTTTCATCTACATTTAAAATTTAATACTAAACTCAGTTAAAATTTCTTATTAAATCCTGCATTTGAATATAGATTATAAGATCTGACCTTGAATTGATAATATATTTTTTTAACAATACTTAGATATCTTGTAGGTAGTTAGACAGGGCCACCTTCAAGTAGCCAGCCATCAATGAGTCAACACAGGAAGAAGCCAACATGGAGGACAATAAAGAAACTTCACTGTGGCCAGAATTGTAAAAGGAGAGAAACTACCCTAACCTTGTGCTTCCCATGAGAATAAATAGCAGTGATTGACATTCTGAATAGGTATTGATCACCTGGGTGGCGGCATCAAAATCTTAACCAAGCCTTTCCAAGAAATATCCCTGCCTCCCACCCTTACGAAAACCCTTGCATAATATGTGACTTGCTCCCCCATTTGACCCCCATTCAATAAATATTACCTGGGTGACTGTACTTGTAATCTTATTGTTTGGTCATGGTTTTGCCCCACCTCATGCCCACCTTGTAATTTTCCATTGCATTGTAGTTTGACTGTACTTGTAATCTTATTGTTTGGTCATGGTTTTGCCCCACCTCATGCCCACCTTGTAATTTTCCATTGGACATTGTAGTTTTGTCCCACATCACCTGCCTCACCATGTGGCTTTGCTGTATGAACTATCTTTGAAAATTAGGGTGAGCAGGAAACCTGCTTTCCAGTCCCTTTTCTTTCTCTCTTAGACAGAAGCTTTCTTTATCTCAATAAAATTTTCCTACTCTTAAAAAAATACTGGCATGGAATAGTATAATTAAGACATTATGTATAAAACATGCTGCAGATAGGCTCAGTGTTTGATTATAGGGCAAGGAAAATCAGGACCTTGATAAAATACAGAAATATGTGACAAAGTATGGGGAATATTTTTGGATGTGCCCAATAATAATGAATATAAACTATTAAAATAATAGAAACAACCCTTCTTCTTTATCAGAGTCAACTCCCATTGTCTGGAGGCTATGCAAAGTGCATGCTTGAGGTAAATACTTTGTAAGTTGATGTTTGTACTCCAAGTTTTATGCATAATCTCTTCCCATTACTTTTAGATCAATAACTAAGATCAAGACTCAGCATGGACAAAGAAAATAAATAAAAGGAAATGGATTATTCACCAAAGAGCCTGCAAAACATGACTAATATTTATCAAAAGGAATTAGGAATGTATGCAAGTGAGCACATAAATTAAAATATATTAGAACAGGAGTCATGGAAATAAAAGTCACATTAAGGAAGAGTGAATTTATCGCTTCTCGGCCTTTTGGCTAAGATCAAGTGTAGGAAGAGTGAATTTGTATAGAGAAATTCTTAGGACTCAGGACTTAATACCCTGACAAATATGCCAGGAATGGAATTTTGAATTCTGGAGATATAATGGCTTGTAGGAAATGGGTGGACATGATGGAACACCCTTGGCAGTGTATTTAGGAAAGGGTTAGAAGGTTTGGAGGTTTACACATGGTAGAGTAGATTTATTAAGTCTAGGGAACTTCTTTCCTGATTGTTTTTATTTCAGAAAGCCAAGAGGACTCTTAACCCTCTCATTGTTAGAACAATGAGGAATATGTGAATAAGATGAGCCCTGAAATTGCTGAAAAGGTCCAGGGGTGGCTATCCACCATAGTCGTGTAAATTATGGGAGATAAAGAGTTATGAAAGTATGCTTTAAAATGTCAATGTGCCTAAGAGTCTCTA
Organism: Fukomys damarensis; assembly: GCF_012274545.1. Lineage (NCBI taxonomy): Eukaryota > Metazoa > Chordata > Mammalia > Rodentia > Bathyergidae > Fukomys > Fukomys damarensis. Next base: position 23,273,868 of record NW_022900918.1, on the reverse strand, counting down.
AACATAGTAGACAGGCAATAGGATCTTTCTTTGTTACAGACAAGTTGGTTGCAATTCTAATGTATACAAATTTGAAATGGTCACCAGGGATTACTTGTCTGTAGCGATGCCTAATAGACTATCATGCCTAATAGACTAGGGGGAAGTTATGCAGCAATGAAATAAATAATTGCTTGGATTTTATATACCAAATAGGTAGAAAGTTATTCAAGAAAATGGTGATATTAACTATCATAAAGGAAATTGTTACTCCTTCCCAAGTTTGTATAACTAGACTGATTCTCAGACATAAGTCCATTAATTAAAGGACTATGCTGGGGTTATAGCTTAGTGTTTGAGCCCTTGCATAACATGCATGTGGCTCTAGGCTTAATCCACATTTAAAAAAGAAAAATAAAAAGTGTTGATTCTTTGAGGAAAGACATCGCAATACTCTACTTCAACATTATCTTCTTTGTTTTTGTTTTTGAAACAAGATCTCTAATTCTCTAAGTTGCCAGAGCTATACCGAAACTTGCCATCTTCCTGCGTTAGCCTCCCACAGCATGGGGATTACAGGAATGTATCGCCATGCCCAACTCAACACAAGCTTTTAAAGGAGATATTCCTTGGCCTTTTCCAAAACTGAGATTTTCATCACATCTGTGATTTCATCAGCCTTATGAAAATAGGAAGTAGCCACTTTTTTGTAATAGCAAAAATCTGTTACGAGATCTTCAGGGACAGGAACTATACCACAGGGTACATATTCAGAGAGCCACCATGAACATCTAAAGAGAAAACTGAACTTCTCTTTTTTTTGAAACATGGTCTCACTATGTAGTTGAGACTGATCTGGAACTCACTATTTAGCCCAGGCTGGTCTTGAACTCACAGTGATCCTCTTGTCTGAGCCTCCTGAGTTCTGGGATTACCAGGCATGTGTCACCACGCCTGGCCCAGAAAACTCAACTTCTAAGAACAGTGGGATTACCCAAAGGTTTTGCTGTCTCAGGTAGGTTTGTATTTCCAGGTGCTTTGCTAAGTAAATGAACAGGGGCAAAAGTAGCCTCTGATCCCCTCCAGACTTTCTTCTCCTGAGTGAGGAAAGATATTTCTGAAAACATATTAAATTTTACAGAATGCACCTTGTACCAGCTGCGACTCCTCACAACAAATTCATGTCAACTTGGTCCACATCATCACTATCAGTTATTAGTAGACGTAAAAAATGTGCCAGTCTGATGTGCTTGAAAATAATGTCCTTCTCTCTAAACTAAATGTTTATGCTTTAGATCATTTTAAGTTGCTTTTTCATTATTGTTTTTTTAAATGCCTTATATTTTTTGGTTACAAAATTTTCTTCATTACATGTGCTGCAAATATCTTGTACTCTGATATATGTTTCAATTTATGTATAAAATATTTGAATACACAACAATTTGTTAATAAGTTTAGCAATATTTTATTTTTTAATTTTTATCTCTCATAATACGTAATGGAATTAATATGAGAAATGAAAAATAATGGAACCAAAGTCTTTGTAGATAGGGAGGGAGGGAGAGGCTACGGAGAAAAAATGAGAACCAAGATTATGTAAATGTACAAATTTCCAACCATGAATATAATTATATTGTATGCATTAATGTACCAATAAAATTAATTTTAAAAAGAAATAATTTATGATATTAATATCATATACATAGTCTTATACATATTATTCCTTAAAGCAAATATATTATTACATTTCATATACTGTAAAAATCTATTCCTCATCTTCCTGTTTATAATCACGTTCATTTTTATCACACCATGTTTAAGAATCTTTACTCAAGATAACCACAACAATAATCAGTGTAGAGATTTCTAAAAATACTAAATCTAGAAATTCTATTTGACATACTTACTTCTCTTCTGGGCATGTTCCAAAGATAATTAAAGGGTTATGTGCATATCCATGTTTATAGTAGCACAATTTAGAATAGCGAGATCTTGGAAGCGGTACACAGGTCCACCAAAAAATGAATGGATAAAGGAAATATGGCATTTACACACAATCAAGTACAACTCTGCCATGAATAAAGGTAAACTTAGAACACTTGTAGGCAAATGGATACAACTTGTGAACATAATGATAAGGGAAATAACTCAGACACAAAACCCTAAATAACACATGGTTTCTCTTATATGAGAAACTCATAATGAGAGAGCGAGAGAGCGAGAGAAGAGAGACAGAGACAAAATTAGAAGATAAACAGGAAGTAAGGAGAACTTTTTGAAATAGATGGGGGCACAAGAAATAGAGGTAAGCAGGAGAAAGGGAATGAAAAACGTGAAGGAAAAGGATTATATGGAAAACAGAGCTTTTGCAAAAGTTAAAGGGTGTAAGCAGAGAGATAAGAGGTAGAAGATTAAAAAATGGGCAGAAAAGGAGAATTAAGGTATACTTTTTATATCCACCAATTTCCCATGATAAATGTCATCATTATAAACTTCAAAGATGTACTAATAAATAAAAAAAAGAATTGTTACTTTTATCAGAAATTTGCAATGGCACCTCTGCATCATGTCTAATTTCCTTATAAAATGATCTGTTTCTTAATGTTCTCCTATTTTATTAATGTATCTTTCCCCACTACCACAGTAGGACACTCCCTGTTTATCACTCTAATTGAATTGCAAGGACTAATATATCATACAGAAATCTCACACTGTTTGTGTTTTTAAAAATCTTTTAACTAGGGCCGAGGATTTAGCTCAGCGGTTTGGTGGCCTGCTTGCAAGGACCTGAGTTCAATCTCTGGTACCAAAAAATTAAAAAAAAAAAATCTTTTAACTGTGTTAATGCTATATTCTTTCATTTACATTCCAAGATTAATGTATCAAATTCATAAGGAAAATTATTTTCAGTATATTTTATTTATTTATTTATTTATTTTTGGTAACGGGAATTGAACTAGGGTCCTTGCGCTTGCGAGGCAAGCAGCAGAATCACTGAGCTAAATTCCCTCATTATATTTTATTGTACATTATTTTAGCTTATTTTGAAGAGGATTGAAATGATTACAGTGTGAACTTTCTAAATTTTAGGCACAATTAAATTCAATTGCTTTATTTAGAATTATCTTAATATTTAATTTTTTAGTCATCTTACAAAAAGAATTTAAAATAAAAATCTCTTGAATCTGGATCTTATGAAAGGCATTATGTTGTCATATTATAATATTTCTTTATAATTTGAAAGTTTCAGGAAAAAAGCTTCAACCTCAGATACAAAACTTAGATCAATTCAGTGATAATATATAATAAAATATAATGGTTTTCTTGTGATTTTTTTTTTGAGGGGGGGAACCAGGGATCGAACTCAAATCCTTGCACCTGTGAAGCAGGAAGCGGAACCATGGAGCTAAATCCCCAGCTATTGTGCTTTTTATTTCATCCAGAATCTAGCTAAAGATATACGGATTTTTTTTTTTTTGGCTTTTCTTCATGTCCTGATTTTCTCTTGATATATTCATTTTTGAGACATTCGCATTGAAATTTTAAAGCTGTGCTCTGGAAAGTCTTTTCTTATGCTCCAGAGTAACACTTCACCATACTCCCAAGTTAAGTAACACTCTCTACCACAGTTTAAACAACTAGATCTCGTAGGTGATGTATCAGTCTGATTTTTAGTTTCTTCCCCATTTTCCCACAATTAATCATGTATACAGCTATATATGCTTTCTGAAAATTATCATTTACTTCTCATGCTATATACTTGCTATTAAATATATCCTAGCCCAGCATATGGGAGGAAATAAATGTTTAATTCACAATTATGATTATAAGCATATTCTATTCACTAAAAACTATCCAGCCTTTTTATGGCCTTTGTGATTAAGAAGATTAAGATGACAAACATTTTAAAGTCAATGAAGAGAGTTCTCCTGGACTTTCCACAGGGTTATTCATATAAAAATTTAGGAAGGGAAATATAAATAATTCACATTTGAACAGCAGAAAAAAAAGAAAGTTATGAACCCTAAATTCTGTTGTTGTCAATAAACATTATCCTTCGGAGTTAAAGAAAAGTCTCACAGAAATTGAGAAGATGCTAATGGAAGCAAATTATTTATCATTTTCAAGAATCTTAGTAATTGAGAGTAAAATAATTATAGGGCAATACCAATAATGTACTGATTTCAAATGTGTTTTTTAAAAAATTTCTATAATCATGAATCATCTATACATATACATTTTATATTTAGTGTTTTGAAACATTAAATGAATGGCAGAAGTCTTAATGGAATTCAGAGTTTAATTTCTGGAAAACCCTGAATATTTTACTCAATTATATTTTGAAAACAACTATCACAAGTAAAACTGAAAGTAAACTACCCATAATAGTCAAACCTCTTTCCAAAATAATTGTTATATACTTGAATTGAATAATTCACCTTGAGCCTGATCAACTCTAGTCACCAAATTTGGGAAATTAATGGATAACACTAAAATCAGTTTTATTGGATTTTACATTTTGGTCCTGTAAATTTTCACATCATTAGGAGAAGCATTTTTATTCAATTGTGTTCTTTCCTCTTACAAAGATATTTTGAGAATGGGTATAACCATATAATCTAATAATATTATTCTTGAAATGAATCCCTCCCACATTATGTGATCATATTGAATACTTCTATATTTCGGCATTTGAATCACTGGAGTAATGATAATTTGTGTTGATAATGAAGCTCCCAAAATGTGTTCTGAATCAAGGAGAGCTAGATTAGGTTCAGAATAGTTTTAGTTCCAAGTGACTCATCTGTCTCATTAATCTGCTAAATTAAGCCTCAAAGTCCTTCAGTGTATTTCTTCAGAGAAACTTGCACATCATAGAGTTCTTATTAAATAGTATTAAAATAGGCCTCTTTAAAGTTCTTTTGGTGGCAAAATATGCATGTTAAAATAGGTCTGCACTCTTAATGACCTACTACATATGCAATTTTAAGCAACAGAAACCATCTGCATAAATATTTGCCCTTGTCTGTAAAACTGCATAATCACGTTATGTTTAAAGTATTTTTTTGACGGTGAATACAATTTGCTTAGCTTCGAGCCTGGAAGTGTAGTAAGTACTTTTACTCTCTTAAATGTCATTACTTTGTTAATTATATTCATCTATTATTTTAACCATTTTCCCACTGTTTCCAACAACAAAAAATGAATTCTTACTACCATATCTGAACTAAATTTCTCCAATTTACTATCCAAAAGAAAAATGGAATATTCATGGAACAAAACACCTCAAATATTACAAAATTTCCTTTTGTGATACTAAGATTATTTCTGTTCATAATATGTTTCTTTTATTCTTGAAGTTCAGTTACATAGTCAGTGCTCCGGAATTCACATTTGTACCTGCAAAAAAGTTCATATGCTAAAATTTTAACATCAAAGTGACGCTAATTGGAGAACAGCCCTTAGGTATGTGTTTGGGTCATGATGGTAGAACTGTTATGATGGGCTTGGTGCTTTTATGATAAGAGATCCTAGGTAGCTTCTCCTATTTCCACCACTCCATACAATCATTATGTGAAGCTATAAGAAGATGTAGTAAGAAATCTAGGAAGAGTGTGAGTCCAAGGCAATGGATATGTCAGCTCCCAGATCTTAGATATCCCAGCCTCCACAACTGTGAAAAATGCATGGATGTCTCTTGTTAAGCTACTGTTTCGATAGATTTTGTATTATGCAAGCCTAAACTAAGTCAAGAAACATATTACTGATTTTATCATCATGCGTTAAATTGTTCTGGAAATTTATTTGTTCTTATTTGTTTAATTACATTACACATTTCTCAATAACTAGAATGTCTCCTATTTCTGTGCTATAATTTGTATCATTTATTCATGCTGAGCACATTATAAGAACACATAATTTCATTCTTTGGGCAACTGAATCAAAAGAATATTTATTTTTATTAAAAGCTACTATTCAACTAATTTAATTGGTTTTTTAAGGAGTTTTAATTTCTTGTTTTCTTTATTGGTACATTTTAGGTATATAATACAGTCACATTCTTCGTTCTTATTTTTTCCCCAATCTGCTGGCCTCCCTTCACCTCCTCTACCCTTCCCAATTTACAAAGACTTTTGTTCCATTTTTTTCTCTTCTCTTCTTTTTCCTTCTTACCTTTCCCCTACCCCTCCCACTTCCCTTACACTTTTATATCTTTTTAATTAATTAATTTCATTTGTACATTTAAGGTATACAATGTAATGGCATTCATCATTGAAGATTTGCTCCTTTATATAATCCATCTTGGTTCTTGTTTTTTTCCCATTCCCCTGCCCTCCCTTCAACCCCTCCATTTCTTCTTTTTCTCGTGTTAAATCTATTCCCGTCTTTCTTTTCCCATACCCATCCTACTTCCCCTTCCCCTTTGCACCTTTTCTTACTATTTAATTTAACTGATTTTTATTTTGAAAACCACTGGGGACCCCTGAAACATTACTGGAAACCTTTTCAGAAGGCTCCAGAATTCTGCCCAGTGTATGATGCAGTTCTCAGAAAACAAAACAAAACAAACAAACCTTAAAAAACATAAATAAGAAAGAGGGTGAGAGAGGGAGAGAGAGAGAGAGCAGGGTGCCAGGATGACTAATGCTGGTGTAGCTGACAAAGGTGCCCACCAGTCCAAGCCACTGGTTTTTATTGGTAATCTATTGGTGTAAGGGTGAGCCATGTGCAAGGGCAGTAGTATGTGTGAGGATGTGCAGTTGTGCAGTTTCTCTGGGAAATAATGTAAGCAAGGCTCTTAAAAGATAAGACAAAGCATTCTCAATGTAAATAGAACAGACAAAATATATGGTTGTAATTAGAACATTTTTCTTCTAGGGAGAAGGTTGTAGTTGTGGAAATGGAATTTGGGTGTGAGTTGTTACTCTGACCTCAGCATATAGGCTTTGGCCAAACTCATTTCAATAAACAAGACAATTTTGGAATTAACTCTTTATAGCCTACTTTGGAGCACAATCAATATTACAGTCTCACACAGAAAATAAATTACTGATATTTTTTAAATTGGAAATAAAAATGTCCTGTTTATATGTAAATTTACAGAAGAGAAAGTTGAAGTGGAGTTGTACTAATGGTGAATTTTAAAATGTTAAAACATGGATGACTCATAGTAAAGTATTATGTCTTTTATTATTTATTTATTATTTATTATTATTATCTTTTAAGAAAAATAGGAGGAAAGGAAATCAGATATTCCAAACATAAAGATAATAATAAGGTGAGAATGCTAATTTGCCCTGGCTTGAGCAATATATATTGTTTAAATTTATACATGTATTGATATATCACAATATACTCAGTATGAATATACCATCGCGTGTTAATTTAAAAGGAAAAAATTAAAAATGGTCAGATATTAAAGAATTCAGCAAAGAATAAATTGTTTCTTATTTCTTATTCCTGTTGATATCAGATTACCATCATGCTAGCTTTCTCTAATATCAATTCCAGTGAAGATTTAGCAGAAGAATATATATTTTTCATGAGTAACCCAGAAATGAAGAAATAAAATCTTTCAGTAACTCAGAATCAAAGCTGTCTTGATCAGGTGACATGAATAGGGGCTGTGAAGTTCTCAGTAAGATGATGAGTTGAAAAGGCTAGTTTAGCTTTTTTCCTTTCTCCTCATTTAGGACTTGTATTACCTCAGGTGCTACTAGCAGAAGTGTACAATAGATCATACATGTCAGTGGGTTAAGGAATCCAAGAAAGCTGGTGTTTGCCAGTTGATCCATGGCCAAGGCTTCATTTGTCAGTTTCTCTTACTCAAAGTTCCCAAATCTGAGGATGTATTTTTTTTTTCAATGCTGCTTTTGGACAACAAAAAAAACTGAGTGAATCATTACTAGCTTGGGTATTTTACAGTGTCTCAATGATTCATGTCTTTCTCTATATCTTATACTTTATTTGAAAATCCCATGTGGTACCATTCTCTAGACAACCCACTGAGAGATGAATATTCTCTTCAGAAGACTTAGGAAAAATGTTCTTGGGAGCCACAACTATGAAGAAATGAATATTTGACAGCTAGAATTGAGATAGGAAGGAGATCAACTGGAATGGAGGTGTAATGTTGCCCTCAGCCAATTTTATAAAGTGCTTTGCAGCAAAAATTGCCAACCAGATATTCTATCCCCACAGTACCATCAGTCAGTTGATATAGGCTGCTTTTAGGAAAAGCAAATTACCTTGTATTGAGTAGTGCTTATCACCTGAGGTAAATTCCTGGAAGGAGCAGTTACACGAGGCTTCAACATCCAACACTCTTGGTGAAAGAGCAGGAGTAGGGCAGTGCCTACACTTTGTACACTTTGTATATTTCAAAGCAAAGCAGATCTTCAGGTTCTGGCCTCACCTCATAAAGCCTAGTTTACTGAACATTGAAAAATATAGATCACATCATTTCACTCCTGCGCATAAGTTCATCAGTGAACAATTGCCTTGAAATCTAAAATAGGTTCAAAACAATAAAATAAAAATTTAAAAGGCTTCTATTGCATTGCTTGTGTAAAGTACTGTACCTCCCTTAAATGACAGGGGACATAAAATCCAATTTAAATAAATTAGGCACTAAAGTATCTTAGAGAAAACCGGTTTTAAAAAAATGGAATTTATACCTATTGCATTATTTTTGAGGGGAAAAATGCCTAACCCTATGATGCCCTTCTCCCAGTCAGGGCAGGAATAGAACTTAAAATAGCAAAAGCCACAGTGATTGTTTCTAGAGAAAATGTAATATGCTAGCAGACAAATTCTTCCCTTGTTATTTCAGGATGGGTTTTTGTGGAGCTCTGTGCTAGTCTGATGCTGCGCATAGTTTACTTGGTGTCACTTCCCTCGAACCACATTTACTTATAGATTTTACTCATGCATTATGCTGATTGAATAGAACATTTATTATGCACACATATATTACATATTGGTGAAAATTTCTTTTGTTGATGGGTTAATATGTCCTTAAATGATCTGGAATGAGTTTCTCTTTCTGAACCTCTATTCTCTACAGTAACTCTGCTATATTCTTACAAGACACTTTGCTGCTCTTAGCTTACATCAGGCTTTGGATTTTTTTAATTGGATGTTCCTCCATTGAATTTTTCCCCAGTTATTAAACCAACACCTTTCTCTCTTTGAAATCTTTTTTTTGGCAACTGGGATTGAACTTGGGACCTTGTACCTGTGAGTCAGGCAGCGGAACCACTGAGCTAAATCCCTGGCTCTCTCTTTCAGATCTTTACTTAAATTTTAGGTCTTCAAAAAGACAAGCTTTATATTCTCATTTATTACAATATTCTATGTGCTTACTCTCAATTTTAAATTTATTTGGATTAATATCACTTTTCCCCTATACTACTTTATTATGTTCATTTTTATTGTCTCTCCCTTCAGACTGTAAACTCTCAGAAATGGACCTGCATTTCCAAATTTCACTTCTGATCTTCAGTCTAATTTGATCATAAAACTGACTGTGGAGAGATTTTGAAAATATGAGAGTATACTTTAGATGTGATCATAGCAATATGTGATTTACATGTGTGTGATAGGTTTTTATATTTAGAAGTGTCTTCTATTTAAAATGATACCAGATCTCAATTTGTTACCCACTGTCCGTTGGCTACTTAACTTTTAAACCTTCACTTAACCTTTTGAGATTTACATGTGTGAGACTGGTGCCCATTTTAATAGTCTATATTGTCAAGATCATGAAACCTGACTTCATAAACTAGTTTTTATTATAAAAATAGTAATCAACAAACTTTCAATTAATGATATAATTCATTGAGTAAGAGAAAACCAGCAAGGGTGCAATTTCAACACATCCACCTTCAGTCTGACCATGTAGTAAAGCTTTGAAAGACAATTTGTATCTTAACATTTACCAGTCATAAGTCAGAGCATTAGACTTTATATTCCCATAAAAATAAATTGCTGTCTATCCCACAAAAGCTACCCATGAATAACATAGAGGAAACACTCTTAGTCACGTCTGTCCAAGCAAATGAATCTAGTACCCAATATTAGACTTCTAAAATGTATGGCAGCTGGAGCTGTTAGAAATAACGGATAAGGACATGCTAGGAATAAGTGCTCAAAAATATTAAAAGGTACCTGAGAACATCATCTAATTAGAGCAATGACAGCATCTGTTAAGGCCCTCCAAAAGGTTTGATGACTCAGCCAACTGCGTGGAGTTCCTTACAACACTCAAAAGGTCAATGTTTTCTTGGGTTGATGTGGGAGGCAGAAGACTGTTAACTCTAAGGAACTGGAACATCTTAAAGATGAGATATTTCACCAACTTGAGCAGAGATGGGCCATACCGGAAAAACAAGGCAGCTACCTAGGGGACAATGAGTTAAATGTTAATTCAGCCAAACTGTCACCGTGCCTTGCTAACCTGAAACAGACCTCTGTTCTCAGCAAAGCACTGTGCCTTTGTTATTCCTCAATAAATCTGGGAGTTTGAGTCAGTTCATGGCTTTATTTCATCTAAGTCCCCTGTCCCCTGACAAAGATATTCTGTCTCTTATGTCTGCATTCATCGCTCTAGCAGAGTTTGCTGTCCTGAGCCTGACAAGGTTGCATTACTTTAAAGAATATATCAGTACATAGAGCAATTCCAGGGTGGGGTCATGAGTAAGACAACACTAGCTCAGGGATGGATGCCTCAATGGCAGAAAGGAAATCTCAGAAGTAAATCTAAGGCACACAAATCTTTCCCAAAGTCAGAAGTGATCAGTGCAATTATTATTCCACTGTAATCTATAAGTTTTTTCTGCTTCCAACAAAAATATTTATGTAGTCATCTTATCTTTTAAATACTAAATTTCTCTTACTTATCCTATGAAAGTATCTGTAGGAACTTAATTTTAACAAGAACTGTGCATTTGGAAAATATAAAATGATCTTTGTAAAAAATGTATATATATATATATAAATCAGTTAATCAAATGTATTATAAATGCTAGAAAAATGAGGAAACTACAAGCCAGCTAAAGAAACTTATTTATTTATTCTGGGAGTCTACCAAAGTGTCTAATTTGTTCAGTGAATTGAGGCTAATGGAAGATGCAGTAAAGACTCAAATTACTAACTCCAAGCTTCATTTCTTTCTGTTGCCACTACCTGCTGCATGGAAGGAAAGGAAAAGAACATTGCAGTGAAGATGGGCAAAGCAAAATTTGGCAAAAATAATTAAAGAGGATATACAATTAAGAAACAAAAATTAGAAAAAATGCATACTTAGAAATTATGTGTCTTTCAGTTTTTACTTATGGCAACCAAAATGAAAATAAAGGTATATATTCAGAAGATGATTATTTTTGCTGTAGTGCAGAAAACTGTTCTAAAATTTAATTAACTGATTGATTGGTTGATTTTTTGTTTGTTTGTTTATAAGTTTTACAAGGTTTCCTGTCCAAGGAATTTAGATATGAGATTTTTAATATGTTTATATGAAAATATTTTATTTTGTTCTTTTAAATATTGTAACAAAATAATATAAATATAAAAAACAAATAGAACACATATCAGTAGAAATCCAGATTTTTAATATAAGAAAATAGTAAAATAATACCAGAAAAAAGATATCTCTTTAGGGATAAGTAGTGATCTGCTAAAGCTCCCCAGACATCTTTTTTTTGGGTGGGGGGTACTGGGGATCAAACTTGGGCCCTTGCACTTGCAAGGCCGGCAGCAGAACCACTGCACCAAATCTCCAGCCCCAAACATCTTTAAAACAGGAGCCAACACAAAAGAAAGAAGGAAAGAAAGAAAGAAAGAAAGAAAGAAAGAAAGAAAGAAAGAAAGAAAGAAAGAAGGAAAGAAAGAAGCAAGGAAGGAAGAAAAGAAAGAAAAGAAAGACAGAAAGACGAAAGAAAGGAAAGAAAGAAAGAAAGAAAGAAAGAAAGAAAGAAAGAAAGAAAGAAAGAAAGAAAGAAAGAAAGAAAGAAAGAAAGAAAGAAAGAAAGGATAAGGCAGCAAACAAGATATTTTAAAACTCCTAAATTTGAAACTGGCATTAGAATGCTTTTATGCAATGAAACAGTGTTGATAGGAATTGATCCCTTGCAAATAGGAGCAGTAATATCCTTAGAGCTTATACTTGCTTTATTTCAACCTTTCATAATGGTGGCAAATAACAAAAATTACATCATAACAGAGGTTTATTTAAATAAAAGAAAATAAGGATAAGAATTATAGCAAATCTTTCTGGAAGTTTTGTCAAACCAGTCCTTCAGAGCTGAATGGTTTTAGCTGAAAATGGCTCTACAATTTTTTGGAATGTTTACTACTCTGTAGAAAAATGAGTGTTTCTATAAAATGTGACAAAATGCAAGCTAAACATTATATTCATAATGACTACTCCAGTGGCAAAATGTGAAATATAAACAGTTCCAAGTTGCTTTCAAGCGGATAAGTGAATAAAAGGTAGGATCCACTGTTGCTTTTGGCAGCGAGGGATATTTTCATTTTCAGGGTTTCTTAAATGTTAAAATATTTTGAGGAAACAGAAATAAGGAAGTAACTATTTAAAACCATATATTAGCAAAGAGTAAATTTAATGTATGTCAATTGCTAAAACTAAAGAAATTCTACCCATTGAAATTGTTGACATGCAGACACAGTCACTAAACATTAGATTTTATCATTATGCAGTATGACCTTAGTTAAGGGAAAGCAAGAAATTATAAAAAGAAACTATATGTCATGTTTAAATATCATGCTGCTTATAGGTCTTTGATTTTTTTTTCTTATTTAGGAGACTAACTCAGTGCTAAGTATTAGAATTGTTTTTATTTATTTAATTATGATTTTTAATTATTTTTTTGTTTTTATTTTTCTATTATTACATGTTTGCCATACAGAAGGCATATGTTCCTTCTGAGGAGGTGGTACACATACATAATACACCTTAATTCTTTTTCCATACCTTTTCCATTCTTTCCCTCCTCCATCCCTCTATCTCTTTATACCTTTCCCATTTGAGAAAGATCTATCTCCCTATTTATAATTATTTTATTTTGCTTTTTATTTATATGTTGGGTTTCTCTTATAAGAATATTTAAACTTAAGTATCTGATTTATTTCACTTCATATTGTGATCTCAGAGTGTATCATTTTCTTACATATCACTAAATTTGTCTTTCTTTATTGCAGAGTAGCACTCCATTGTGTCTAAAAACATTTTCTTTATATTTTATTTTTTGATGAATTTTTTAGACTATTCTGAAGATTTAGTTCTAGTCAACTGTGCTACTATAAACATCAGTATGCATTTACCACTGCTAAAATGATGTCTTCAATTATTTTAGGAAGATAACTAGAAGAATAGCTGAATCAAATAGAATTTATAGCTTTTTTGTTTGTTTGTTTGTTTTTTTGAAGAAGCCCTGTACTGATTTTCATAACCTATTTCCTAGTTAACAATCCCACCAGTAATGAAGAAGGGTCCTTTTTACTCACAGCCATGTTAGCATTTGTCATTATTTGATTTCTTGACGTTACCTATTCTTTCAGGTGTAAGATAGAATTTCATTGTTGTTTTAATATGAATTTTGTAATACCTAGGGATGGTGAACATTTCTGCACAAATTTACTAGCCATTTGCATTTCTTCTTTTTGGAAGTGACTATTCACTTCACTTGCCAATTTTTTATCTGATTTTTTGGCGGGTGGTAAGGAAGTTGCTGAAACCACTGAACTAAAGCCCAGCCCCATCTGATTTTTTATATTACGGGGTCTAGTTTTTTGAGTTCTTAATATATTGCATATATTAGTCATCTGTCTGAGCACAAGCTAGTCAATTTTTTTCCCATTCTGTAGGTTGTCTCTTTGATGGTTGTTTGTTTTGCTGTTCAGAAGCTTTTCAATTCAATATTATGCCATTTGTTGCTCCTTGGTATGATGTCCTGTGCACTTGTACTTCTGTTAAGAAAATCCTTGCCTATACCCATGACTTCAAGAGTTTCATCTATTTTTATCTTACAACTGGTTAAATGATTCTGCTTTAAATTAAAGTCTTTGATCAAATTTTATTTTAATTTAGTTCATGCTGAAGCTATGAATTCAATTTTCTGCATGTGTATACCAATTCTCTCAGTATCATTTATTAAAGAGACTACCTTTCCTTCCGTGTATGTTTCTGGCCCCTTTGTTAAAGATCAACTAATTGAATGTACTTAGTTATTTCTACATACCATATTCTGTTTTACTGACACACCTGCCTATTTTGTTTCACTATTATGTCTTTTTTGTCACTGAAACTTAGTAACTTCATGACCCCAATTGTTATGCATTCTGCTTTGCACCAGTAACCCAGCATTGTTTTTGATATTCTGAGTATCTTCTGATTGAATATGAATTTTAAGATTGTTTTCTCCAGTTCTGTAAAAAATGCTATTGATGTTTTAATTAGAATTACATTAAAACTGTAAAGGTTTTATAAGCATGCTCATTTTCAAAATATTGGTTTTGCCTATCTAGGAACAGGCAATAGCTTTCCTTTTTTATATTGCCCACTTCAAGCTCCTATTTCAGAGTGCTGCCTATTTTGTTGTACAGATCTTTCTTTTCCTTAGATTAATTTCTGAGTATCTAATTTTTACCAATACAGTTGCAAATAGTATTGTTTTCCTAATTTCTTTCTCTGTGAGTTCATTATATGTGTACTGGAATGCTTTTGATTTGTGTGTGTGGATTTTACAGCCTACTACATTGCTGAATTTAATTATTAATCTAGGACTCTTGGTGATATTTTGGATCTTCTATGTATAGGATTATGTTACCTGAAAATACTGATAATTTGACTTCTTCTTTTCTGATATATTTCTCTTTTTTCTTGCTTGATTAATTATTCTTGCTGTTTTAAATAATTATTAAACAGAAATGATGATGACAGATATTCTTGTCTTCCTTCTGATTTTAAAGGGAAAGATTTCAGTTTTTCCCCATTTGGCAGTAGTTTTGTCAGTAATGGCTTTGATAAAATGGATATAAGCTCATTCTATACTTATTTCCTTCAGGGTTTTTATCATTAATGAATGTTGAATTTTCTCAAAGAAATTAATTCTATTAAGATGATCATGCAATTTTAAATTTTTGCTTCTGTTAATGTGATGTATATCATGTATTGATTTTTTATATGTTAAATTATTCTTGCATACCTAGGATGAAGCCTACTTGGTTATAAAATATAAATTTTCTTTTTTTTTGACATTCCCTTTTTTACTAGATTAAAAAAATATAAAAAAAACAGTAGGAACTAGGAGAAAAGATGGGAAAAGAAAATGCAGCAGAGGACTGGAAAAAGATAAGAAATAACACAGGAGAAAAATAGGGAGAGAAGAGGGAAAGTTAAGAGCACTGAGCCGGGGTAAAATATAAATTTTCTGATAATTTATTGCACTCTGTTTGCTACTTTTTTATTTTATGAAAAAATAAGACAACATTTCATATCAAATAATAGAATAATGATATTTATCACACTGTATATAATTACCTATAAATTAGAGTACACGATGTAAACCAAAAAAATTCTTATGAAAAAGAAAACAATAATACACATCATTTCATTACTTTTAAGTACTGAAGGACATTCTATCTGCACTATGATACCTTCTCTCTTTTTTATGTTATCAACATTGTTCTGGCATCATAACTTAGTTTAATTTCTTCATAGAAGCTATTTTTGTATTTTTATATAATTTTCTGATGAGGCATTTGAATTACACATTGTGATGAATATTCACTTTTAAGTTTCTATTTTTATTTTTATTTTTTTTGGTACCGGGGATAGAACTCGGGTCCTTGCTTGTGCTTGCTGGGCAGGCCACCGAACCACTGAGCTAAATCCCTGGCCCTCACTTTTAAGTTTTTATAATGACTGCTTAGGTGATTGACTTCTGCCTTTATTAATTTCTAATATTTTTGTTGAAGCTTATACTTTTTCTTTAAGCATGGCCTTGCTCCAAGTTGTAAATTTAAATATGTCCCATTTTTCTTATCTTAATCACTATCTTTTTATACAAATTGTATTTAAAAGTGCATATCTTAATATACAAACACTTGGAGAGGAGACCTGAAGCACCTCTGGAACCTCTGGTAGGTCCACCCCTTCAATCCCCCAAGCCAGAGGAGCCCAGCCACACAAGTGCCAAAACAGCAGTGTTCTAGTCCCCATCCCCAGTGAACAAGACAAAGAGAGCCTCTCTGAGGCTCCTATATGAAAATTGCAGCCCATTGGAAACATGAAGAAAATCAGTGATAAAGGCACATCACACCAACATAGTTGGTTTGTCAGAGGAACCAGCACCTCACATTGGAACCTGGTCTAACTTCAGGGGAAAGACAGCTGGAATCTGCAGTAAAACCTTGCAGAGATCTAGAAGGAGGTCAGAAACCTTAACTTGGGCCTTACAGCCAAAAATCAGCCTGATGGCTTGCTGAAACTAATTAACTTAGAATCTGCACACTCCTGCCCACACTATTTATTATGTCAACAGAGGCTTACTCTGAAGGGAATACACTATTTGTATTTGTATTTTTTTATTTTCAAAGTAATATTTTCTCTTATCATCAATCATTCAAAAAATTACCTATCTTTTTCTTTTCTCAATTTTTTTCTTTGTCAATCTTTTCTTTCTCTCTCTCTGTCTTACTCTTTGTCTCTCTCCCCCACCTTGATCTCCATTACTCTCACTTTTTGTCCCTGTTCCTATTCTAATTCAAATCTGTTTTCTTTCTTTTCCTTTTCTTCTCTTTTTCCTTCTTTCAATTGCCATTAGTTTTACAAGAAAGTAATTACAGTCTCTAGCCTGCCTATTGCTATTAGTTTGTTCTGTTTTGGGGTATAGTTTGTTCTTTCTCTTCTTCTCTTCAACAGCTTCCTAGACTCTGTGTGATCTTCCTGTGTCCTCTGACATCACTTCTGACCTTTCTATGTTCTATCTGTCACCTCCCTTCCCAATGCTTCTAAATCCCTATCCTGAAGCTTAAAATTGCTATATTGGAGAGTTTATTCACTATAAACATATTTTGGGGTGGCCCTCAAATCTGATTTAATTCACACAGTTAAAGGTGATAGATTAATAAGTATCACAAACTGACATTTTCTAAGCTGTGCTTGATGCTATTTGTGTTGCTGATTGTATAACTTGGGCTAAGATGTTGTGACTGATCTAACTGGTTGTCCTCCCTGGTATAATGAAAATGAGACTGCTTCAGAGACACTACAGACTCAAACCCTAAAGACCAGCTATATTTGGAAGATCAAAATATTAACCCAGGATTTAAATCAAAGGCAGGACCAAAGACAAAATTAGAAATGAGAAGGCATTGAAACAAGACAAAAACATAGACTTCCACTCCAAAAAATGTAAACTCTAGGGTAAATGAGGTGGAAAAGTCTGAAAGTCCACCATCTGGACACCCTGAACGGATAGCACATGAAGTAAACAAACAAAAAAACAGATAAATGACACTCTAGAAAAATTCAAAACAGAAATAATTTCCCAGATAACCACAGAGATGGTGAGAAGAATGATACATGTGATTAGAGACTCTACAACAGAAATGATGGAAATCATGAATGTCCAGCATAGAAAAGAAATGGAAACCATGAATGCCCAACATAGGAAAGAAATGCAATCCATGAAACAGATTCAGATATCCAGATTAAAAACTCTACAAAAAACATTGCAGCAGAATGATCAAATGTGAAGGTAGAATATCATATATAGAGGAAAAGATTGTCGTCAGTGACCATGAAAAGAGAGATCTCTTAAAAACAATAAGGGACCAATCCAACAATTCTTAGATGATGCAAAGAAGAATAATATAAGAATGATAGGAATCCATGAAGTAGCAGGAGAAAATACAAATGACTTAAAAAAGTTGTTCACATAATTAATGGCAGAAAACTTCCCCAAAAGAGGACAAGAATTTGTATGCAGATAAGTGAGGCATATAGGACTCCAACTAGCCATGTTGTTAAAAAAAAAAAATCTGCACCCAGACATATACTAATAAAGATCCTGGAAACCCAACAGAAAAGCAAAATACTACAAGCAGTTAGAGAAAAGAAACAAATCACATGCAAAGGAAAGCCCATCAGAATCACAGCAGATGTTTCAACACAAACCTTCAAGTCAAGGAGAGTCTGGAGTGTTGCATTTCAAGTCCTAAAACAATCCCCAACCTAGACTGATGTATCCTGCAAAACTATCTTTTAAAATTGACAGAGAAATGCAATACTTCTATGACAAAGAATACATGAGAAGTTTCATTAACACCAAACCAGTACTGCAAACACTTCAAAACAATATCCTGGATAAAGAAAATGAAGACCACAACTCTGGGAGGGCCAAAAGAGCAAATATACCAGGAAAGGTAGAATTTAAAGGGAGAGAGGGAAAATTTAAAAAACAAAAGAACCAACAACAGGAAAATAACATGACAAAGAAAAAGGCAATGCATAACAGTTATAACCATCAGTGTTAATGACCTCAATTCACCAAAAAGAAACAGCCTGGTAGAATGGATTAAGAAGAAAATCCAATAATACGCTGTATGTAAGAAACCCACTTAATCCACAAAGTGATTCACAGACTGAGAGTAAAAGAATAGAAAACAATTCTCCATGCAACAGGAGCTCAGAAAAAGTGAGGGTAGGTATCTTATTTGTAGATAGAAGAGATTTCAAACAAAAACTAATTAAGAGAGACAAAGAAGGCCACTACATCCTTATAAAGGGAACCATACAAGAGGATAAAATGACAATCATAAATATATTTGCACCAAAATACTAATGCCCCAATTATAAAAAAATTAATGGATATGAAAAATGAAATAAGCACTAATACAATTATAGTTTGGGACCTCAATACTCCAATGACACAAATAGACCCGTCATCTAGACAAAACATCAACAATAAAATAACAGTACTGAACCAAGTCTTAGAACAAATGAACTTAGTAGATCATTGACTCACTTTTTGCTTCAGTTGTTATAAAATCATAACGTGATTCAAGATAAAGGGGATATTATTGCTAAAATAATATGCATTTCTATTCAGGAACAGCTTAGCTTTAATATGTAGACAACAACTAGTTCTCTATGATAAATCTATATGACATTGTCCTACTTCTGGCTCAGGCCACCAAAACAGTCAAGAGCTTTTAAGAACTAGCATGGTGACTGCTTCATCCAAATTAATTAAGAACTTCTCAGATGCCTGCTTGGTCACAGTAGGTAATCCACAGTAGGTAATCACTCACAATTGAGGTCATAGAAAAAATAAGATATACATGGCATATGAAATTATTTTATTGTACTTTATTACTGAAGTAATATTTGTAAAGCTCAAAATATAGTCACACTTTATATTAGTAATAAAGTTGTTCATTCTTATTAATAAATATTTACAAATATTGTGGTTGAGTTTATTCAGAGATATATTTTGCTAGTTGTATAATTATGCACCTTCATAACATTTAACACAAATCTCTGCAAATTTATTTTTTGTGGAAAATATTCTTGAAACCTTTCTTCGGATTAGGACTAGCTTTTCTATTTACAATGACAGTGATTTTACAGTCCAAACAGTAATGGATTCATCAATGATTATCTTCTATTAAGGTTAGCTGAAGCTGCAAATACAAAAATGAAATTCTGGAAACAATTTGACCTTGAATGTGCAGAAACAAATTAAATCAAGAGCTATCTTCTAATGAATATGAGATCAAGAAATCACAGTGTCCAATTTCACTATCCCTGGATATATTTCAACCATGGACCAATGAATGTTCTGTGCCATTAGCTACAACTTTCAAGACTTTGATGTGAGGTGTTATTGTCCTTGTCTACACCAAAATATTAATGGAATATTTTAAGACTGAAAAGAGAAGGAAAACTTTCAAGCTGACTTAGACAATCCATGCCATAACTTGTAATGTAGAAAGTACGTTTATCACAAAAAAACTTTAAAAATAGCAAGACAGATCAAGAATTGTACGAGAGGGACCCTACTAATACCTGTATCAATTATATAACAAAGCATCAAGGCATTATCACCACATGACATAGTTGTTGACCATAATAAACTCTACTGTAGGTAACAGAATCCTACATACACATTTCCCCTTTCATATGTCTTTTCTATAAAATAGTGCATTTGTATTGCCTGAAGTATTAAGTTCATGAACCTTAATAAAGGTCTAGTCCCACAAATGTTCTTTCTCCCTTTTTCCTTTGCCTCTTCATCTTTCCCTCTCTTACTTTTCTGCCCACCCTCTGGCTGAGGTCTTGGCTGCCTTAAGACTTCTCTATTGCTCCCCACTAGTGCCTAAAGTGGCTATCTTTGCTCATGGCAACACCTGACATAGATCTCAAGACCAGATGAGCAAACAAATCACAACAATAGAAATAATAACACCTTATATGCATTAATCTGTTGGGATGCGACTATGAGTTATTTGAATTTATTTGTATTAACTTGTTGGCCCCACAATTTCAATGTTGAGTTTTGCCTACTAAAATTTTAATGTATGTCAGGGGACTTCCAGCATATTTCTTCATAATGTGAATGAAACTCACCTTCAGGAAAATGATATGTGCTCATGGCTTGCCCATGTTTACTTGCAAAGTGCTTTTATTTGCTGTATTTATTTCCTTCATACCTGTCCCCCCTCTCCCAAATATTAACCCATGTCATTTTATGAATTAAGTTTGTCCTTACCAAAATCACAATGTCAAAGGACTATCCATTAACCACAGCAGTTTTAAAGTAACCACCCATTTATTTGTGAAAGTCATAATGACATTTGTGAGATATCAAATTTAAACTTGTTTTAAAATATTACATAGCATAAAGTTTGAGTAATCATACTAAGTTATCTTCCCATTAAGTAGTCTTGTCTAATAATAATTTCTGAAGTCATCTATGGAAAGTGAAAAGCAATTTTCGTGATATTCACACTTTAGTTGATTTTTTTTGTTACAATAAGTACAGTAAAACTTTAAAGAGAAGACAACATTCCAAAGAGAACTTGCTAACCCAGAATCAAAAAATCTTTGCTATAATAAAGAAGGTAATATGAACATTTTTGAGAAAAAATAAGACTTTTAAGCCTTTTCATACATTTTCTCCATTTCCAAATTTCTGGAATTTTTCTTAAAATCCAAAGTTATAAAAATATTTTGTTCCTACATTCATTAAAAAGGTTAGTAAAGAACAGTTTAGTTTTAAAGGTTGAGTCTCCCCTGGCAAAATTTATAACACTTGCTATAAGATAGTTATGGATAGTTATCTCTGAAATTTATTTTTGCCATGGCTTCTGGATAAGGCATTCCCAATGGCTCATTCTCTCTTTTCCTCTTCTTTTTACTATCTTCTATAACACTGCAATATTTGGATCAAAAACACAAATAGAGCTCTATATACCATATTAATAAGATTTTAAATGGTAATTAAATTTAATAAATTTGCTGGAAAACGCATTCTCTCTTTATCTTATAATTATTTCTCATAACACTTGGGCCCCAGCTTTATATTTTGAATCTCATAGGTATGGGAAATTTCACATGGTACTGTGGAAGTGTATGGAAATCTGAATACCAATCATCAATATCCCCAGCTCCAGACTCTGCCCCAGCTTCCTTTCCCTTGCATCAGAGGTGCCTCAGTAGCATACACATGGATACATTAGACTATATGTTCAAGATCTGTCTGTCTTTGCATCTGTTCACCCCTCACATCCTTCTTGACATTAATGAATACTATTTATTATACTTTCTCTTTTACTTTTCCTCTATTTGTTTTTTTTTTCAGCTTTAATTGAGTTTATTGGTACATTTTAGGCATACACTATAGTTACATTCATTGTTGGGATCATGTACCTCTACATGGTAAGTCTTGATTCTCATTTCTTCCCCTTATCTCTGCCCTCCCTTCACCCCCTCCTCCCCTCCCCATCTACAAACACTTTATTTTCATCTTTTCATTCTCTCACATTTTTTTCTTTTCCCTTTTTACTCTTCCCCTACCCATCCCCCCTTCCCTACACCTTTAGCTCCTTTCTTCCCATTTCTAAATGTCAGTAATCTTATTAGAATCTTATGCGTTGTTGCAGATTATTCACACCACGGACACTATTCGGTATTTACACATGTGTGACTTATTTATTTCACTTAGGAGTATATCTTCAATATGTATCCATTTTCCTATGAATGAATCTATTTTCTCGTTCTTTATGGCTGAGTATATTTTTAATTATTTAGGGAAGGTACCAAGCAGAGCAATAGCTGGTTCAAATGGGAATTCACATTTTAGTTCTTTGAGGTATCTCCATACTGATTTCCACAGTGGTTGCTCCAATCTACACGCCCACCAGCAGTGGAGCTGTTTTCCATTTTCCCCACAGTGCTGCAAGCCATTGTTACTGGTTGATTTCATGATAGCAGCCATTCTTTCTGGAGTGAGGTGGAAGCTCGGCATTGCTTTCATTCGCATCTCTCAAAAGACCAGTGAGGTTGAACACTTTTTCATATGTTTGTTTGCTATTTCAACTTCTTTGTCTGAGAAATGTCTGTTCATTTCAGATGCCCATTTTTGGATTGGGTCTTTAAATTTGAGAGGTCTGTTTTTTTTAAGTTCTTTATATATTCTAGATAGTAGACCTTTGCCTGAGGTAGAGCTGGTGAAAACCTTTTCCCACATGTGGGTTGTCTGTTCAATCTGCTGGTCATTTCTCTTGCTGTGCAGAAGTAGTGTTCTCAAAATTTGTGCAATGATAATAAGATATCTGAGGACAAGCAGAGAGTTGATATACAGAACAAATTTTGGAAATTGTAAAATGTAGGGACACAACTAAAATTCAATCAACTCTGCAAGTTAGCGAACTTTTTGCTTGAAATTGCTCATCTATTAAAAACATGGAAATAGCAAAATTTTCTATACAGTCATAAAATGAATGGCATTGTCTTGCTCAACAATGTACCATGTATATACTATGATGTTCTCATACAGCCATAGAGGACTTGAAAATTTTCTATTACCACCTGTCCTTGTAGTCATTATAATGTAATAGTACAGGTTTGTTTAAATGAAACTATTAAATTGATTGATTAATATATATCCTATATAATTATGTACATTATGTAATACTTGGTAATGAAAATATACAACTATGACTGTATATTAGACATTTTCTACTATAATTTTTGTTATTTTAATATATCCTATGTATACAAAATTTTACTATAAAACAGTGGGATGTATTGCACTAGCAAGAGCTACACACAACTTGTTTACTGCCTATCTCAACTGCATTAAGAATTCACATCCACTAATTAATGTACACCTTTTAAGTTCGTGTGGGTATATTCTATGATATTCACACAATGGTAAATTAGTTTAACAACAAATTCCTCACATTTATCATGAAGGCGCATATGACTATTCTGAGAAGGGACAAAATAATGTTTAACATGTAGAAGGAACTTAATATATATTTTTTTCAGTCTTCCACTGTCCATCAAATGGTCAATTTCATAATACTAAATATCTATCTACTGATTTTTTATGCTTCCTTATTTATTTATTTTTAAACTGGCAGATAAAATTGTATTTACTGACAACAACATGCTGTTGTATATGTGAAAGGATAACTAAGTTTACTAATTGACATATACATTGCCTCATAAAGTTCTCATTTTTGTGTGAGCATTCCATGTTGGATTTTTCAAGAATAGAGTATATTGTTATATAGATAATTTTAATGAGACTGGCTCAAGTTGTGGGATGATTATTGATGGATTTAGAAAAAAGCCCAGTAAGTGATACTTTGAATAATTTTTTCATAGCAATCAAAAGAAACAATGCTCAGAAGAAATTATAAAAAAAAACTAAATATGAACACAATAATAGCACCCCACCCCTAATGTGTACTATTTCTGCTATTCCTGGAGAAAGAAATTTTGCCTTCTCTTACACTGTATCAACATAACAGCCAACAGAACATGAAATTGCTTCTCTGCATTTTCACTTTTCCAATCTCTTCCTCAGAGCCCTCCTGGTGGACAGATATGGTTTCTAGTGAAAAATCCTCAGGCAAGAAGAGAGACAACTATAGACAGTATCTGTTCTCTCTCCCTCTTGACACCTTTCTGGAAGCTAGAAGAGAGTGAATTCATTTTGTGTATTGAGCTAAAGGACATTACTGATGATATTTATAACTTTCAGGTGGTGGTAAAAATATAATCTGATTTATATCTTATGTTGGTCTAAAATGTTGGTCAAAAGTAAGTAGAGAATGGAGTAGCGCAGTTTGGGAATAATTTGGGGGAAAGAATCGAGGGAGAGAGGATGTTCAGTTGGTATCTAGGTACAGCTGGATAAAAGAGATAACTTCTAATGTTCTGTAGCAAACTATGGAAAATTATGGCTGACTAAAAATAGTTAAACAGTTCAAAGTAGCTAGTGGAGAGGATTTTAATTTTTACAATACAATGCCATGATGCCTGAGATGATAGATATGCCAGTTATCCCAACAGATTTGTAGTATAGTTTCAAGCTGGAGACTGTGATACCCCCTACATTGTCTTTTTTGCCTAGAATTCCTTTTGCTATTCTAGGTCTCTTCTTTTTTTCCAAATGAAAATTTGGACTGTTTTCTCATGGTCTGGGAAGTATGATGCTAGGATTTCAATTGGAATTGCATTGAATCTATATAATAGTTAAGGAATTATGGCCATTTTTACTATGTTGATTCTTCCTACCCAGGAGCAAGGATGTCTTTCCATTTTCTATATCCTCTTCAATCTCTTTTTTCAGAGAGCTGTAGTTTTCAGAATAGAGTTTTTGGGTTTCTTTTGTTAGGTTGATTCCTAGGCATTTCCATTTTTTGAATGTTATTGTGAAAGGAATCGATTGTCCCATTGCTCTCTCAGTGAGACTGTTTCTCATGTACAGAAAAGATATTCATTTTTGTGTATCCAGCTTTGTATCCAGCTACTTTACTGATTTTAATTATTAAGTCTAGAAGGCTTTTGGTGGAGTTCTTGTGGTCTTCCCTATAGAGTATCATGTCATGCGCAAATAATGACAGTTTTATTTCTTCATTTCCTATCTTTATTCCTTTTAATTCTGTCTCTTGTCTAATTGCTGTGGCTAATGTTTCCAAAAGTATATTGGAAAAAAAAAAGTGGTGATAGTTGACATCCTTGTCTTGTTCCTGGTTTTAGTCTGAAGGATTTCAGTTTTTGACCATTGAGTATCATATTGGCTTTTGGTTATTATCAGATTGAGATATAGAACATCTATTAAAACTTTTAGGAGGGTTTTTATCATAAGGGCATGTTGAATTTTGACAAATGTTTTTTCGGCATCTGTTTAGATGATGATAAGGTTTTTATTCCTTGGTTTTATTAATACAGTGTATTACATTTATTGATTTCAATATGTTGAACCATCCCTGCGTCCTTGGGATGAATTCCATTTGGTTGGGGTGTGTGAACTTCTTGATGATCTTCTGCATTGTATTTGCTAGTATCTTATTAAGGATTTTTGCATCTACGTTGAATAGTGAGTTTGACCTATAGGTCTCTTTTTGGCTGGGTCTTTTTCTGCTTTGGGAATCAAGGTGATGCTTGCCTCCAGGAATGAATTCAGTGGTATTGCTTCCCTTTCAAATACATCTAAATGTTTAAACAGTAGTGGTACTAGTTCCTCTCTAAATGTCTTGCACAATTCAGCCCTGAAGCCATCAGAACCCATGATTTTCTTAGTTGGTAAGTTGATAATTGGGTTTTAAATTTCATTGATTGATATTGTGTTGTTTACAATTTTTAGGTTATCATCGTTCAACTTTGGTAATTCATATGTATGTAGGAATCTGCCCATTTCTTCTGCATTTTCTATCTTATTGGCATATAGGTTCTCAAAATAAGTTTTGATGATCCTCTGGATTTCTGCTGAGTCTGTTATAATTATTTCATCCTTTTCATTCCTAATTGCATGGATTTAGGTCTTATCATTCCTTTTTGGGGGGGATAAGTTTGATTAAGGGTTTTTCAATTTTGTTTATTCTTTCGAAGAACCAACTCTTGGCTTCATTAATTTTTGAGTTGTTTTCTTACTCTCCATTGAATTGTTTTCTGCCATGATCTTTATAATTTTCACCCTTGTATGAGCTTGGGGTTTGACCTACTTTTCTTTTTCCAGAAGTTTGAAGTTTAGCATCAGGATGTGTAATTGAGGTCTCTCTGTTTTCCTAATATGAGTATTCACTGCTTTGAATTTCCCTCATAAGACTGCTTTCATTGTGTCCCTTAGATTTTGAAATGTTGAATTGTCATTGTCATCTAATTGTAGGAAATTTTTGATTTCTTCTTTAATTTCCTCAGTGACCCACTGGTTATTTAGAAGTGTGTTGTTCAATTTCCATGTGTTTATGAAGTTCTTGCATTTATTTTGCTATTGATCTCCAGTTTCATTGCACTATGGTCTGATAAATACAGGGGATAACTTCAATTCCTTTGCACTTACTTAGACATATTCTATGAGTGAGTATGTGATCTATTTTGGAGAATGACCCATGTGCAGCTGAAAAGGATGTATATTCTGATTTCTTGATGTGAAACACTCTGTAAACATATGTTAAGTTCATTTGTTCAAGAGTTCTATTGAGTTCTAATATTTCAATGTATATTTTCTGTCTAGTTGATCTATCTGTGACAGTAGAGTATAGAGGTGTCCCACTACTATAAGCATTTATCAGTGCTTATATGACTTTTCATGTCCATTAGTATTTGTTTGATATAGTTGGGAGCATGAGTGTTTGGTGCGTATATATTTATGATTGTCATCTCTTCTTCTTGTACTGTTCCCTTTACAGGAATGTAGTGTCCTTTGCCTCGCTTAATCAGTGTTGGTTTGAAATATACTTGATCTACAAAGAGGGTAGCTCCTCTTACTTTTCCTTGGGTTCCTGTCACATGAAGTATCATTTTCCATCCTTTAACTTTCAGTGTGTGAGATTCCTTTTGAATTAAGTGTGTTTCTTGTATGGAGCATAGTATGGGATCTTACTTCTTGACCCATTCTGCCAGTCTATTTCTTTTGATTGGTGAATTGAGACCATTAGCATTGATGGTTATAACTGATATCAATTGACTTCTCCTTGTCAGGTCATTTCTTTTTGTTGGATTCCCCCCTTTTACATTTAATTTCTTGTCATGCCTGATGGCTTTATTCCACTGGCCTTCCTGGGCTGTAGTCCTCATTGTCTTTTCATAGGATATTGTTTAAAAATTTTTGGAGTTCTACTTTGTTATGAAAATTTTATTTCTTGATAAATTTTGAAAGATAGTTTTGCAAGGTACATCAATCTGGGTTGGAGGTTGTTTTCCTTTAGGGCTTGAAATACATCGCTCCAAGTTCTTCTTGCCTTGAGGGTTTGTGTTGAGTAGTCTGCTGTGGTTTGATGGGATTTTCTTTGTACGTGATTTGTTTCTTTTCTCTAACTGCTTGTAGAATTTTGCTATTTTGTTGGGTTTCTGGAGTCTTAACTATTTTATGTCTATGTGTAGCTTTTTTTTAATCACTGTTAGCTGGAGTCCTATATTCCTCATTTATCTGTATGTCAATTTCTTTTTTTTTATCTTTAATTGAGTTTATTGGTACATTTTAGGGATACAGCACAGTTACATTCATTGCTGGGATCTTGTACCTCTACATGACAAGTCTTGATTCTCATTTTTTCCCCTTACCCCTGCCCTCCCTTCACCCCCTCCTTCCCTCCCCATCTACAAACACTATAAGGGAAAAGAAAAAAATGTGAGATAATGAAAAGATGGAAATAAAGTGTATGTCGATTTATTTTTCCCTACTTGGGAAGTTTTATACCATTGCTTCCGTGAACAGTTTTTTTTTGTTGTTATTTTTTGTTTTTTTTTGTTTAATGTCATCTGCACTCTCTCCTATTTCTTCATGGACTCTGATCAGTCTTATATTATTCTTTTTTCATATTCCAGCAGCTGCTAGATTGATCTCTCATGGTCACTTACTATTTTTAAGAAATCTTTCTTTTCTTGATCACTACTTGCAATCCTACCTTCTATATGTGACATTCTGTTCTTGCATTGGCTCAGTCTACTGTGTAAACTTTCAATAGAGATTTTAATCTCCTGGAAATCTTTTGCATCTGTTGTATGGATTCCATTTGTTTCCTATGTCAGGATTCCATCATGTTTCTCAGTTCCACTATTTTTTTTTATCTGTGTCCACTCTAGATTTATTAATCATGTCTTGTACTATGAGAATAATCTCTGCTGCTATCTGAAAAATTATTTCTTATTTCATTTTCTCCAGTTCCTCTTTCACTGCCAGTTCAAGGAGTTCATGTCATTGAGTATGAGATTGTTCCATCTTGTTTCCCTTTGGGGTTGCCTTAGGTGATCTGGAAGTCAGGTTTTGAGACTTAATTAAGTATCTTCTCATTTCAACAGATGCAACCTGCTGTACCTTTTTTGAGGCAAACTTTGCTCACCCAGTGATCTTCAATTCTCAGCAATCCCTAGAGTGGCCTTTTTCTCTGCTGCTCACCAGTATGCCAATTTCTGGCTTCAGAATTGTGGCCTTCTGTATCTCTGAGCTGACCTGTTCACTGGGCATGCTTCTGGTTGGGGCCTGTGCACACTTTGGATGGTATCTAGATGTGCCTCTTTCTGGACCGCCTGTTTAGCTGTTGTTTGGGATGGCCTTTGGCTGGTGCCTGTGCACCCTAATTCCCTTAGCCCTCTGGCCCACACAGCTGTCCCCTGGGATCTGTGAGCACTTATCAATGGTATGTTGGGCTTCTGGCTGAAGCTTGTGCCCCTGTGCATTTCTTTTCTGAGTGATAATTTTATAGGTTAAAAAATCTAATGTTTTCTTTTCATTTAGTAAACATTTACTGAAGCCCTATTATGTCCTAGCTACCAGTTTTCAAAGAATATCATGAAAAGCAAAAGATAATGACTTCCTTTCTATTTGGTGTTGTCATGCATTTGTAACACAAATATATAAATTAGAATATTTTGCTTTATCTATCACAAGAAATAGAACCTTTAGTTATATAAAAGACATGCTACAAATTTCAGAATATTTTCTCAAACAGGAGCTGTATATACCAGTCAGGCTCATAGTAACTGCTCATCATTATCTTTGTTTAGCCAAGAATAAAATGTGGTTTCTTCCCAGAAAGAGCATTTTGTGAATTTGAACTAAATTTGAATACACACACTAGTGAAAATGCAGGGTGGCTAGCAGGAGAGGAGGTTTTTATGTCTGTCTTCTACAGAATTATCTGTAGTGTTTAAATTGTAGGATCTAGTAGCATTTCTATTCTATAGGATTTCCTCAGACTATCAGGGGTATTTTAAGATGATGACTGTAGGAACAAATTGGAATTTGTAACTTAAAGAAGCTATTTCAATAAAACAAGAAATCAAGGCAAATTTTAAAATAAATATCTTGTCATTCCAGACTCTTCTGCCATATGTTAAATGTCATTCCTTATACAGTTGAAGGGATAAGAGAGAGGGATTGAAAGTTTTCCTGAATTTGCCAACAGAATTGTACTTTAATTCTATTTGCCTATTAAGTCTATTTGCAGTATAATTGTACCTTCACTAACTGAAATGCTTCTACCCCCATCATCCTTTATCATTTCATCTACATCTCTATGAGAATTCAACTGGATGTTGCAAATTGAATGAAATAAGTGAAAGTATTTTATATATTTATATATTAGTCTTTAGAATTGATTGATTTCAATGCGTAGGTTTATAATTCAAAGTAGTAACTGCTCTGTTAAAATTTGTCTTTTCTGATTTACTTCTGCTAAGCACCTCCTTGCTACAAATATGAAAGAGACTGCATATGGTCTATTAGGTTTCTACTTAAAGTACTGCCTCCTTCCCGCATTTCTTCCTGAGATGATTATAGGCCATTTTGATGGGGGATTCAGGGATCCCAAAACTTTTCAGTAATACATTTAAAATCAATTTGAGTTACTCCCAACAGATGGCTAATTACATCTATTGTGTGGTGATTTAGTTCTCAGAGGCAATCTTATTACCCAGTTCTTACTTGAAGACAGGGCAGCTCACTGTTTCCGTGATATTACACTAAATTTGGAAGGAGCATTAGGGATAATCTCTAACTCCTTCATTATAAAGATGGAAGAACTTACCTGGGTAAAGTAAGTGGTTGAATCACTTATAAAAATAATTTAACAAACCAGTTTTTAAATATATTTGCAAAACAGCTTGTCTGTTTTACTGAACAGATTCTTTTAAATTGCTTAAAAGAAGGTTAAAGAAACAATGTGCCCAATAATATGCTTGACAAGGTAAA
>NW_022900918.1:23221011-23243373 GCF_012274545.1 Fukomys damarensis | reverse complement strand
TAAAATAACAGAGAAGGACCATTGGCCTTAAGGATAATTATTCTGTAGTGGACAAACCTAGGATTATTTGGCAGAGGAATTTATATTTCATGTGATTCTAAAAGAACAAATGGAATTTTGATAAGCAAACATTAGAAGGACATAATTTTTTTTGTGAGAAGAAAGCAGAAATTATGCCAGCCCAGGCACATTTACAATGAGTTTATAATGGAAACACAAAGCATTTTGCATTCATAATAAAGAGAGATATGGCAATGAAAACAGGTTGCTGTGAAGGACATCAGGTTCCATAGGAAATAATTTATATTTTATTTTATAGAATTTCGGTATGAGGTCCACTGAAAGTCATGGAAAATATTATCAACATAAAGTACTAGCATGACCACAGCTTTATTTTAGAAACATCCTCTGCTGTAAAAATATTGCTGTGAATAGGATATATCTTTGAAAATTTGTGTTTGTTTTAAGATCTCCTAAATTATTGCTATTAAAAAATGCCCACCATGTCTTAATATTTATATGATTTTCCAAATAGCTTACCTAATAAATTGCTTAAAAATTATCATCTACTATCTCAAGCATAAATGCATATTCATATTGTTATGTTAATCCATTGTTAAGGTGTTTCAGAATTGATAAATTTTAAAAGAATTTAAAGCCATGTTGAGAATTATAAATAAAAGCAATATTAGTAGTAATAATAATGAACAGCAGAAATAGAATAATTATCATTTAGTGTCTGTAAGTTAACACATCTATGTTTTACATGCAGGATCTAAATTATCATTCAAAAGATTAAATAACATAAAATCAATTATCATTCATTTCAATTAATTGTACCATATAAATAATAACTTTGTACTTACAAATGTGTAACCTTAGGGCTGAGAGACTAATGAAGTTGTCCAAGGTCACAGAAATAGTGAGAATATTTCTGAGAATTTAAGACAATTTTTGTTGCCATTCAGATTAAAATT
Organism: Fukomys damarensis; assembly: GCF_012274545.1. Taxonomy (NCBI): domain Eukaryota; kingdom Metazoa; phylum Chordata; class Mammalia; order Rodentia; family Bathyergidae; genus Fukomys; species Fukomys damarensis. The sequence continues at coordinate 23,242,396 of NW_022900918.1, read as the reverse complement.
AAGACACTCATCTGGTGTATTTCAAAATGTAAGTTCAAATAAAAATAATAGCAACCAAAATCCCATCACAGATGATGATCACTTACATTAATTGGCTGTGTTTCATCTACAAGCATTATCACAAGTATGGAGAGACTTGCAATTGCATTGTATGCACAAATTTATCTTGTGATTTAAAAGGTTTAGTCTGTGCTGAAAATACAGCTCAGTCGTAGAGTGGGATCTTAATGTTAAGCATGTGTCCTTAGCAAAAAAGTTTAGGGAAAAAATGAGAATCAACACTTGTCATGTAGAGGTACAAGATCCCAACAATGAATGTAACTGTACTGTATCCTTAAAATGTACCAATAAACTCAATTAAAGCTGAAAAAAAAGTTTACTCTATTTTTTCTCAAAGTTTTAGCTAAAATTTCTGTTTGATTTTAGGGAAGAAATATATGATCAATAATTTCATCTGTGAAATATTTTTTTTTTATTTGCACTGGATTTAGTGTTGTACCTCAGAGCACAGACCCCTCGTGAGCAATCTGAACTTATACTTTTGAGGCCACAGCCTTTAAAACACGATTTTAATTACTAGGAAAAAGAAAAAATATGCAAAATTACCTTCCTCCTGAAAGAGTTATCTTTGGGGCACCTTCCAAGAAATAAGCAAAGTGTTTTGGAGAACAGGGTTGCAAATAACATTTTCTACTGTGTCCATACCATTGATCCATGCTTTATACTTTGCATAAAATGCTGTCCTTGAAAAAGAAAACTCAAATCTTTCTAAACAAATCTACTTCCTTAATCTTCAGTGTTCAATGAATTAGCAAATTAGTTACATTTACTCCCTAAATATTTCTCAAATCTTACTTTTTTCTTTATATTGAAACCAGTAATTATCTCACAGCTGAGTTAATGAAGTGGCTTCCTAAATAAATATCATGATGTAGTTTTCCCTTTCTCTACTCTTCTGCAATACAAGAACAGTCATCTTAATTGTCTTGTTAAACCTCTAGCAGGTTTTGTTTCACTTCAAAGAACGGAAACTATTTCTCCCAATACTATCATAATAGAAAGTGAATGGAGAAGATAAAAATATAAAAAGAGAGGGAGGGAGGGAGGAAGAGAGAGAGTGAAAGCGAGAGAGAGACTAAAATTAAATGTTTCATTCATAAGTTTTTCTTGTCTTAAAAAATATCTGAAAGAAACAATACATTAAAATTTTCTTATTTTTGTATTCATGAGAATAAAAAATATTTATTTTATTTTTATATGTTTTACATATTTCTCACATTAAAGGATTGCTAACATTGTTTAAATAAAAAGAATGACTTATAAACACAATTCTGGGTCCCACATGATGAGTTATGATACTTTAGACCAAGGGTACTATACTCTGTCATGGCTAAATATATTTATTTCCAACATGCGCAGGAAGATTTGGAGTCCAATTACTCATAAATAAATTCTAAGTGTATGTTTATTATCTAAGTACAGACATGAAAAAAAAAAGTTTCAAAGCAGTTAGAAGTTAGAGTGCAGGTACATATGATACCATATGTGTGTAATCCCAGCACTCAGGAGGCTGAGACAGAAGGTTTAAGCCCAGCCTGAGCTACATAGCAATTATAAGACCAGTGAGAACTACATAGTGCGACCCTGTCTCAAGAAAATCATAAACAAAATAAGTGAAGAAAGTGAAGAAGGAGGAGGAAGAGGAGGAGGAAGAGGGGCAGGAGAGGAGGAAAAGTTGTTTAAGAGGGAGATCTCAATTTGGAGATATAACTTGAAAGTCCCTGGTATACAGGTATCATTTTAAAATTTATCAAGCAGGTTGAGATCACTAAGGCAATGAATATCAAATGAAGAAAAGAAGACCAAGAATCCAACTTTCTGCCTTTCAAATAAAGAACTTGGAGAGAGAAGAAGCCAGCAAAGTAGACAAAGGACAAAAAGACCAGTTAATTGTGAAAGCAAGAAATCATGGCACTCAATCTAGATAAATTTTATTCAGGAAGAAGGAAGACTCACACTAGTGGATCGGTTCCTCTAAAAAGTCAACTACAAAATGAAGAATGGGGATAGAGCATAGAATCCTGTAGCAGAGAAGGAGGATTCATCGATGACCTCTGATATCTGTACCTTGAGGGCTCCTCAAAGGCACATTTGTTAAAGTTCTTGTCTCGAGGCTGGTGCTACTGGGAGGCTGTGGAAACCTGTGAGGTGCAGCTTAGCACAGTGTCTTTACCTCACAGGGGGTCTCCGTACAGTGAACAGAGGATCTCAGTCTCTTCTTCAGTCTCTTCCTCTGCTCTGCTTCCCACTCATGAAATGAACGATTTCTCACTGTTACACAGGTCCAGACTAATGAGAACAATGGTTCGTGGACTGGAATCCCCAAAGCTGTGACTTACAATAATTGTTTCCTATATATAAGTTTACCACTTCGGAAATCTTGTTAATGTGATGGAAGGTGAACGCATAACCGCAATCAAAAGTGGGAGGCTGAAGCAAAACCTTGGCTGAGACGTTTTTTATACAAATAATATGTTTAAGAAAGATGACAGATAGGTAAAGAGGCATAATTTAAATGTTAAATTATAGTGAAGTATTTAATTTCACTGCAATTCATTTCAATGATAAGTGACCAATAGAAAATATTTTGCATTTATCTAATGATTTCCTAATAGTGACTATTTTCTAAAAGTGAAATCTACAAATAAAATATTCAAAATGCTTTAAAAATATTTTTTGTTTATTGTGTTGCTGATAAAACAATTGTTGCCTCATGCATTTTAGACTTACTATTCCCATTTTTTCCATTGTTTGGATAGAACTTGCAAAATTATCATTAATAACAATGAAAGGAGTTTTATTTATAAGGATGTGTCTTCTGTTTCACTATTATGTATGGCACTAGATGCTAGATTATGTCATAGAAAATATAATAATTCTAAAAATATATGGCCTAATTTAAGCTGTCCTTTACTGAAATGTTTTTATATATTTGATGAATTGTAGTAGTCTTTATTATAACAACCCTGGATTACAGAGTTTTTTTCTTTATTTCTTTTGAAAACCATTATAAATTTGTGGCATTTTGTTTTCTTGTAATTTATTTTTGCACATCTTGAATAGGTCTATGGCTTACCCAACACAGATATAAATATTTTTATTTTATATCTGATGCTTCTAGTGCACTCGCTAAAGAAAGTGGATCAGAGGAAGGACAGTGCAGTTTTCACAAATATTTGTTCAAAATGACCAAATAAGCATTTGTATCTCTATCTTCTCTTATTTGTCAAAGTTTTCTTCAACCAAGTTTTCTCAATAATCTGTTCGATTATTCGACCAAAGTAATAATTTTATATTTTAGAACATATTTTTCATGCTTTTTAATTTTATCATTTTCTTAGGATAGTTTACATTTTTTATGAAGAGATAATGGTACATTGTTATAAAGTACGATGTGATATTTCAAAACATGTTTAAAATGTTGTTCAAAACAAGGTAGCTAACACCTACATTTTCTTATTACTTGTTTTTGGAGCCTTCATTGTCCTCTTTTCATATTATTCATAAAAGACATAACAGGTCACTTTCAGCTATTGTCACCTATTGTGCTTCCTAATACTTGAACTTCCTACTTCTAGTAATTGTTTTGGTACCGGCTGTTCATTCTCCCTGTTTTCTCCTTTGCCTCCACCCTTCCTCACCTCCAATAATTATTATTCAACATCCAAACTGACTTTTTTACAGAATTCAAATGTGAGGAGAATATGCGCTGTGTCCTTTGTCAGGCACATTCCACTTAACGTAATGTGTACAGAGTGCATTTGTTTACCCTAATATTATTCCAAAGTTTTATTAATCTAGAAGAAGAATGGGCCAACTATGGTCTGTGTGCCAATTCTGTCTCATCACCTGTCTTTGTAAAGACAGTTTTATTGATCACAGGAGTACTCATTACGGAGGCAAAATGAAAGTCATTTTCAGATTTTGCATGTGAATATACAGTTTTCCAGCACATTTTGTTCAAAATTCTCTTTCCCTACATTGTATTCCTTCAGCTCCTTTGTTAAAGTTATCAGTTGACTGTAGGTGTTCTGGCAAAGCATTTCCTTGGTTTTTGTTTGTCTGAGAAAGTCTTTATTCCTTCTTCACTTTGGAGAAGGATTTATCAGGGTTCAGAATTCTGTTTGTTTGTTTGTTTGTTTGTTTGTTTGTTTTTCTCTCTCAGTTCTTTACATATTTCAGGCTACTCGCTTTTCATTTGCATAATTTCTGGGGTGACAAACCGGATGCCATTTTTCTAGGTAAGTTATTTTCTTCCCTCGGGCTTCTTGTATGATTTTAAAAATATTTTTGGTTTCCTGTAGCTTAAAATAACATGCATATATGTCATTTATTTTGCATTACCCCAATTCTTGTGCTTTGATGTTCTCTGATCTATGGTTTAATGTCTATGGGTTTTTTGTTGTTGTTTCTTTTTAGTAGTAGGGGTTGAACTCCGGTCCTTGCACTTTTGAGGCAGGCAGCAGAAACACTGAACTAATTCCCCAGCCTTATGGTTTGATGTCTGAAATTAGTTCTCACTCTCTACTCTCTCCAATATTTCTTCTGTTCATTTCTTTCTTTGCCTTCTGCCATTTTCTTTATATTTGTATGTTTTCTTGTTGTCCCACAGTTCTTTATTTCTGATTCTAATTTCTGATGTCCTGTTTCTTTTATGATTCTGATTTCCTAGTTCTTTTATGATTCTGATTTATGATTTCCTGTTTCTTTTATGTATCTTTTCAGTCTTTGCTTTAGTGTTTAAATTTAATTTTGGAATATCTCTAGCGAAAATTCCCCATTTTGGAGATTCTTCATCTACATCCCACTACTAAGAAGCCCAACAAACCCATTTTCCATTTCTTTTACAAGATTTTTTTTAAATCCCCAGTATTCCTTTTAGACTTTTTTATTATTTACATAAACCTCTGTTACCTTGTCCATATTTTTCTGCAAGCTATTTGCTGCTGCCTCGGCATCCCTTTTGAGCCTGCCATAGTTAGAAACCCAATGGTATTATATCATCTTTGAACTGTTTAACGCTTCCCCTCCTGAATGGTTTTAGGGGTTTTATCCTGTTTGTTGTTCATCTAAAAAACATCCCATAGCTTCCAATCATGATAAAATATGTAGATATCACCAGAATCATGCACAGAAGCCTCCCTCTCCATGTGCATTTATTTAAACTAACCAACCCAAGCCTTGTGTGGGAAAACCTGACGGACTATATGTTTATAAACTTTAAAAAACACATAGCTACATAGCTCCACTTCTGTCATTTCTCAATCACTGGTTGAAGTTCGTGTTCCTACCAGTCTTTCTTTTTGCCTCTTTTTGGTCAATAATCTCTCTGGAATCTGTAAGTAATAAATTTCTTGTAAATATTAGGCAATAGATATAGTTTGGCTCCAATTCTTCATTGTATCCTATGCAATCAAAACAAGCAAGCCTTATTTTCTCTCAGTGTGAGATTGCCTAATATGTAGATATGCTGTATTTTACACACCTTCAAGAAAGAAACTTGAAAGCAACCAAAGAAAACAAATCATACAAGAAACCCAAGGCCTTAGCCTCTTATCCATAGTTGTTTTCAGGTCCCAGTCTGATAATTCAAACATCCTGCCATATTTGACCTGTTCTGGTCCTTGTCTGTCTCTTTCATTTGTATTTTTTGTATTAATATGCTTTATATTTTTCTTGATTGAGATGACTTATTAGATAGAAGGAAGTACTGTAAGATTTTAATAACTTCCTTGCAATCTTGTAACTTTGATTTTATGTAAAATTGAAATTTTAGTTTGTAGTTTAATTTATATATATATATATAAGGTAATATTAAAATTATAACAAGACAAACTTCCCGGTGTCCTAAAAAAAAGTTAGTTTCTTTCCCAAAAAAGAAATGACACTCTTCATCTAAGCAATTAATACATTTCAGTGCATCATGTAATTAATTATACTGCTAATATTAAACAAGTAAAATTGATTAGCTTTCGTTTTTCAAGTTTTATTTTTTATTAAAACACATTAGTAGTACTTAATGATGTCATACTTTGTCCCAAGTTGGTTCATGTGCATAATTTCTGTAGTGTAGCATTTGAAGGACTCATGAGAAACACTGGCTCAATAATTACAATTTCCTTTTGACAAACATGATCATGAAGCTAGTGTAAGGACCTGGGTCCTCACAGGACATCAGCTATTCCTTGGAAGAAAGTTAGACATTCTAGACTTTGTGTTAACTATCTGAGATCAACAAGGGGTAATTTAAAACAATCTTTTCTCCAAATATCCTTCTCATAAGAAGCTGAGTTAGAAAAGGCAATGGAAGAAAGAAAATAATATTGCTCAGATTTATTTCATAATCTAATTTTCCTCTTAAAAATAAGGTAAATAAAAATGTGTTTATTATTTATCACTGAGACATAAAACACAGGTGAGAAGTTTCTTTAATTTTTGTCTTTAGTGCATCAGGGAAAGATCCTAATCATTATATCTGAAAAATTGCTGCAAGTAAAACTTCAGCATTTGTTATTATTATATATGTGATAGTCACAAAAATGTGTTTAAAGGATAATCAATACTGGTAGTGCATACGAAAGAAAGGAATAGCAAATGAAATAATATTTGGCTTACTGCAGTTCATTTTGTGTTACCATAAGAAAACTCAGGCAAGCTAACTTTACAAAGAAAAGGTCTAACAGCTTTGGAAGCTCAAGGATATCTTTCCGGCATTGGCTTCACTGTGATGACGCCCATCATGGCTGCATTGCATCACTATAGAAGTGCACAGGAAGATGATACCGCACTTTGACGACGAGAGCCAAAGAGACTTGAGTCTCACAATCACTTTGGAGGACACATACCTGAGATAAGTAAGGAATTCCCATTAAGCATCACCTTTCAGCTCCTTCACCTCCCACCAGCACTCTGACAACCATGCATCTAATAATACACTTAGGAGGAGGGATTTAAAGTATATCCAGGCCAGAGCATTCTGTTTTAAACTATATCCATACCAGAGCATACCACCTCTATCTTCCCAAGTTTCATTTTAATATCAGGATGCAAAAACTCATTCATTCCATTCTCAATAGTCTCAGTCTCATTTATTCCAGTATACTACAAAAGTCAAAGACCATAGTTTCATCTAAGATTCAAAACACTCTCTGGCAGCTGTGAGCCCCCCCAAATCAACTTACTGCTTTGAATTTGATCTTATATGCCTACAAACGACTCCTGTGTTCAGAAGTGGAGATTTTGAAAGGTGATTGGATTGTGGAAGTGCTATACTTATCAGGGATTAATCCATTAAGGAGTTCCTAGGTAAATGTGGTAATAGGAAGGGAAACCTGCTTAAAAGAGTTGGGTCACTGGAAGCATGAACTGGAAGGAAATTTTCGGGCATAGGCTCCTCTCCTATCTTGCTTTGCTCCCTAGCACCCATGAATTTAGCAAGTTCCCTCTGCTAGGTCCTTCTGTAATTTTATTCCTACCTTGGAACTAACTGGCCATGGATTGATTGCTCTAAAACCACGAGCCAAGTGAACCTCCTATCCCTTTACATTATACACGTCAAGTATTTTGTCCCTCTTATAAGACAGCTAATGCAGAAAATTGTTACTGGAAAAATGGAGTCATTTCTGTAACTATAGTTAACCATTCAGAAACCTTTAGAAATTGTTTTTGGAGGAATTTGAAAAAAAAAATTGAACATTCAGGCTAAAGAAATCCTAAAATTAGGGGCTGGGGATTTAGTTCAGTGATGCCACTGCCTGCCTCACAAGCACAAGGTCTTGAAGTTAGATCCCTGGTACCATAAAAAAGAAAGAAGAAGAAAGAGTAGGAGGAGGAGAAGGAGGAGAAGAAAGAAGAAGAGGAAGAGGAAGAGGAAGAAGAAAGAGAAAAAGAAAGCTTGGAATGCTGTTAAGAAGAGCCTGATAGGTAACTTTTGTTTGAGCTCAGAAGATAAGAATATTGTTATAAATGAAAGCACAGGCTGATAAGGTTTCACATGGGAATGAGCATAGTAGCAAGCTATTCGACTATCATTTCACTATTACTTGTTACAGTCTAGCAAATCATTTTTCTACATTTTGCTCTCTAAATTTTTGATTTTGTATGAAGTTGAATTTATTAGTTTGGCGGAATAGCTAATCTAGGGTATTAAATTTCAAGGTAATCAACATTCACTCTGTAGTATAGATATTGTTGGCTGCTTTTAGCCATATTTATAGTAAGAACTAGGAGTAAAACACACAGATGCAAAGTGTAAACATTTTATAGCTATGTCAGAAAGCAAGCACTTACAAATTTGGGGCCAAGAAGAGTATGGCTGCCAAAAAGATTAACATCATTAAAACAAATCCTAGTGCTTTGGTCAAACACAATAGAATAGATTGCTGGAGGACATCTCAGGACTTAGACAGACCCCACCTCTGACCATTCTGAAGGTTACAGAAGAGCTTTGAAAGGTTTGCTTTGAAAATAGGGTTTCAAGCTACTCTACTCATTGACAGCCACCTGGAGAAATTGATCTCCAAATGTAGTCATCCAGGCACTCAGAGGTCCCTGAAGCCATGGTCCCACGGAGCCTAGCATATTGCTTAAGGTGGCAGCATATCTTGGTGTCATCTTGTGGTGCCTTTTTATTTTTTCCAGCATGCAGAATGTAAGAGTTACAAGATCATATGCACTTCCACCTAGATTTCAAAGGAAGGCTTGAGTAGCCAGCCAATCTTCCTGAAAGGGCAATGCATAAAGTTGTGAGAGTGAAACCACAGGTATTGTGGAGATCCACAAACGTGGAGAATTCAAGAATATGGAATATCTACTGAGGGAGGCTGCAGGGAGTGAGGAGAGCTCTTAGGAGGTCAAATCTTACCATGGTGTGTCTAGGATGCCAGACATGGAGTTTCAGGACTTAAAATTTATGCTTTCTTTTAGTTTTCCTTTGGTCCTATTCTTTCCTCTTCCCCATTCCTTGCTTTTGGAATGGTAGCACTTAACCTGTGCTATATGTTGGAAGTATTTAATGTTCTTTTTTTTTATTTTTACAGGGATCATAGCTAAGAGTTTACCTTGAGTCTCAGAATAGACTTTGGACTCAGACTTTTGTACAGTAATGAAATTCTTAAGAGATCCATCCCTATTCGAGATGAAATCAGTGCATTTTCTATAATAAGATGGTTTTAAGCTTTTGGGGATGAGTGGTTGAATGTTCTGACTTAGATGTAAAATATGTGCCCAAATTCTCATTCAGAGAATGTATTCAGAGGTTGACTGTAAGTACATTGCAAGTATGGAGTATTTTTTCCCAGGGACTGCAGGGTGATTAATACACATACTTAGGGATGGGAAAAACATTCCTCATCCAAAATAGAGAAGGAAATAAAAAGGCGGCATCAATCCAATGTAAGAGCAAAAAGTAACAAGGCAGACATACAATCTTGGAGATAGAGGAGGAAAGAGATAGCAGTTAAAAGCAGACACAAAATCCTAAAGCTTCAAGTGCAGTGTCTTGTCCACACTGAGCAAAGTGTGGGCCTGCAAGGCCTTGGGTATTTCTGTCCCTGTGGTTTTGTGGGTTGCTGGTGAGCTTTCTGGAGCTGTGTGTGTTCACAGATTTCCTGGGTAGTGATAACACATTGCCGGCCACTTTTCAGTGCCTCCACGGTATCTCTCTACCCACTAGGCATTGCCTGATTGGTGTCTCACAGCAGAAGTTCTCACAGTGCAGAACACTTCTGCTTATCCTCCCAGGCTTTCCTTTGAAACTTACTAGAAATTATTGTCACATTATTATTCTCGCATTCTTCACTTAGAAAACTTCACCATATAAACACCCAAACTGCCTGCCATTGCTTTGATTTACACTTGAGTTGGCTTGAACACAACAGCATCAAGTAGGTGTTTCACTGGTTAAGAACAAGCTAAATTAATCCCAAAGCAGTACTATGTAATGCGTCCTTAGAAAGTGACCAGGTGTTTGAAATCATTCTGCTCTTCTAAGTATACAACCGTGTGACAGGAAGGGTGACCTTAAATATATTTGAGAAACTCTGAAGGCTTTTTTCTGATTATTCCTCCTACTAGCACTCATGGTGAACGCTTGACCAACTCAATTATGACCCCCTTTGCCACACCTTACTTACATTTTTGCTCCTTCCCTGAACAGGGTATGACTTTCCCAAATATTTCTAGTCTGCTTTCTTTTGATCCAAACTCTGAATATAAATTTAACTAAAGGCAGCCAATATTGATCATGCTGTATTCTGATTTGATGTTTTTAAATCACCTCTGCCAAAAAAACGAGTCCAACATTCTTAGGTTTGACCTTCCTCAAAGTCTTTGGGCATGGAAGCAACGTATGTAGGTTCTTTACTACCATATAACAAGGCGGCCATTCATTAAGTTTCCAGTGGAATACTAATTTCCATGTAAGACTAGTTTCTCAGTCCCCTCTTCTAAGCATTCATCAAATTAGCCTAAATCACTCTGCTTATAACATGCTTGCTGTTTTTTTAAATCCTGTTCATCCAAAATATCCCACTCTCTTCTAGTAATCAGTTTCAAAGCCACATCCATATTTTCTGGCAGTTGTAGTAGCTCCTGTACTCCTGTGCAGTAGTTTTTGATATCAGTTGGTTTTGTCACTATAATGACATAACCTGAGGTAGTACAACTTTATAAAGAAAATACATTTATTGAGTACGTAAATTTGGAGAAGCAGTTCATGGTTCTGGCATCAGCTCATCTCAACTCGGTGAAGGCTTCATTAGTTGCATCATATCCTGGAAAGAAAACATGCAGAAATGAGAGATCCTAAATCAAAAAAGAAAGTTGTAGGGGAAGTGGGGGAAGGGAAAGGGGAAGGAAATAAGGGAAAAGAAAAAAATATGAGAAAATGAAAAAATGGAAATAAAGTATCTGTAAATGGCGGGGGGAGGCAGGGCCAGGGAAGGAAAAAAAAACTGGACCCTATGGAGACTGATGTCATATAGGCCCTTCATAGGGAACTCAGGGATTTATCTAAGGATACCAGATAATGCACCACCACTTAAAGAACCCGACTCTCCGTTTCTAAACTGAGACCTAACTTTCCAAATTGTGAAAACATGGAGCACATTTTAAAAACATAGCCTCACAATAGCATTTACACCCCTAAAAATTTGAGCTTAGTTTGACTTTGGGTGCACCATTACAGAGAGACGTTATTACTTGTACTCTTTTGTCTCATCAAAGATTTTCCTTTGACTTAGTCATACAGATGACTAATTGCCAAAGAGAGATTACAAACTTTCTGCTTTTGAGATATTTGCAAAAGGACATTTTCCTAAAACCCAAAGAATTATTTGTTTTCTAGTCCTAAGATGTTTGCTAGTGTGTCCATTTTAGGAGGTTGTATCACATTCCATTCATAATTATATTACAGCTGTGAGATAAATACTCTAGTTGCTTGAGCATGAGTCAAATTCAGTGCGGTGCAAGTAAAACTTAACAAACAGCTTTCCCAGGCCTGAAGTGTGTGGTAGACTCTGGTTTGTGATACTTGTACATTCCCATGTTGTAAATACTCACTCCATTAGCCAATTATAAAGTGCTAATATAAAGTCATGAGTAAAGGAATCAGGAAGAACACATGATAGTCTGAAATTTATACTGACAGTCCAATGTACTATAAATTTTGGCTAAATCTAAGTACAATGTAGTGACATGTTATGGTCAAGTTTTAAAAATGCCTCTGTTGTATCAATGAGCAAAATCACTTTATTTACCCAAAAGATGTCTTCATTTATATTACAAGATTTAATATTTTTACAATTAATTCTTGCTAATTTCATTATCTAGAATGTCTAAATTAATATTAAGCTAGAATATTAAATTTTTTAATACTTTTGACATTTCATCAAAATTTGCACTAGGTTGTATTTTAAGTATAAGCATGAATAATACATAGTTTTATTAGCCATAATAATAATTATGAATTCTTTATTAAGTGACAAATATTTGAGATAAAAATAATGAGTCCTTTTTTTGACAAAATATGATTATGAAGGAGTTTTAGATACATTGTACATTATATAATTTACTTTAATCATAATACTTGCCGAAGCCTCCGAGACAATTATTCACCAGAAAAAATACCATTTACACCTACGGAGCAATCTTCTAAAATTTCGGCAGCATATCCTATATAATTAAATATAAACTCTACAAATTCTTAAATTTTGCTTTTTAAATGTCAATTTGGAGCTTGTCAAATAAAATGATGTAGAGAAATTTACATATTAAGTGTTGGGTATTTAGCTCAGTAGTAGAATTCTAGCCTAGCACGAATAAGGCTCTGGATTCCATCTCTAGTCCTGGGAAACAAAAGGAAAAAAGAAAAGGCGGGGAGCGGGGAGGCAATGATTAAGGAAGGATATGAGAAAGGGAAAGGGAAAGGGAGGGAAGGAACAGAATGGAATGGAAAGGAAAAACAGAAAAGAAAAAAACCGTCTCATATTTTAATTGAAATGTCAGTGATGTTAACAAATTTGATTAAAAAAGTCATTCATATTTTGGTTATGCCTATGTGAATGTAGTCTTATAATGGGAGAATAGATAGATAGTGGGAAAATAAAACTTAGTTTATAGCTTGTTCCCGTCTCACCCGACATTTCCTACTACATATATCAACTATTTAAATTCTTCTTAGACTCAGTAGTCAACTGAGTTATTTATCCCAAATCTTTCTTAATTCCTTAACTGGTGCTAATACAATTTACCTTTTCAAGGCAAAAACAACAAGAAGAAAATTGTCCATTTTTCTGTGATCTCGGTTGGATTGAAGGGAGGTACTTAGAGAGGAATAAAAATAATTGACACCAAAACACTATTTACCATATGTTAATAATACTAATATTTCTTCTCTTTTTAAAAATGTGTATAGTCAGCTATGGAATGGATGACCTTTGTAATCTCTGATTTCTTTAACTTTTTAAAATACAAATAATGGAACATATTTAAAGTCCCAAATAGCATTTAGGAAAATAAATTGACCTAAGATTTAGTCATTAAATATATTTGGGGTATGTAATAAGTAGTGGTAAGATTAAATTTTTGATGGAGGATATTTTCTTAAAACTTTCTGAAAGATGATCAAAGCCTATCTGTTTGTGGAGTTTAATTTATAAAAGCTGCAGGAAATTTTACTTTCTTAGTTTTATATGCTTGAAAAGTAGTTAATTTAAAAATGGTAAACATATGTTCTCATCAGAAAAATAAATAAAACACAAATATACCAAGAGATGACCTGTGCTTACCTCTAGCAGAGTACAAAATTGAGTGTTAACAATCTTTTAGTAAGAGGTTTGTATAAAATACTTTGAAATAAAGAGTAAATGAGAAATGTATATTAATCCAAACATTAATTTATGCTATATATGAAATGATGCTAGAACTTTCATATCTGGGTCATTCTTGTTTAAAAGTGCATAAGGGAGGAGATGAAGCATATAGAATATACATTCTAGAATAAAATGCTTTTCTGAAAGAAAAAGGCTTGCTTGTTAAAACAGAATTTAAAAAAAATAAGATCAGCAGCTACCACCTTACACAAGTCAGATGTGATATTTATAGCTGGATATTCAGCATGTAGATTTCCATAGAAGTTTTAAATATGCATTAAAATATGAAGGATCATCTTCAAATGAACCCTATCCATCCGTAATTTACAATCCATTTTACTCATTCATTTTTAAGTATGTCTGTGGGATTGTTAAATATACTTAGTGTTTCTCATTTATTCTTAGAAGTTTTGAAGGACATTTGCACTTCTATCTGTGCATGTAGGTGGCTGCATGAGTCTTTCCTAGGAAGTTGAAGATAGATTTTGAGGACTATTATCTATCAGTTTATATTATGAATCATGCAATAAATGTAGGGTGTTCATGATAAGAAAAAACTGATGAAATATCTTTTTGTTTTCTTATAGAAATTTCTTCTATCTGATGATACAAAATGTCTCCTCAAACCCTGCTTTCCTTTTGTTAATGTTAAAATACGTGTCAGATATTGACTTGAGCAAGATTGAAGAAAACACAAATCCTAAATAAATGCTGACATATGTTAAAAAGCTGTTGTAATATAAATATTTAATTAACAATTCAAGTAGGCTCTCAAATTGTAGGGCATACTATATCTTTAAATACTTTTTTGTATATTTGGTGTGGTGAAACTATCAACCAGAGGGCTGTATATAGTGGAACATGCAGAGGCTGAAGGACAGGGATTGGTTCGAATCTGCAGTTACTAACTCTGTCTCATTTGCACAGTCCTGCTGAGTCGTCTGTGTCATCGTTTACCTCAGTTTAAAAATGAAGATGATGGTTTCTGTAATAACATGATTTCCTACAGCTCTGAAATTATTTAATACTGAGCAATAAAAACAAATATCTGAGAGAATAAATGATTTTGTAAGTGAAATGGTGCAGTAGAAGAAGACTGGAAAATATTCAAGCCATCTGAAGGATTTCAGTAAACAGTTTGACAATAAAAACTAACAGAACATGTATGATGACAGAAAGATAAAAGCAGAATTGACTTTTTAATTTTTTATACTTCTTTGCTATAAACAAGAATAGTATTATTGTCTAAATTAAATTCAAATCATACTGTTTAATTCACTTCCATGTACCAGAGAAAACAAGCTAACTAACGATATCTAACATTTTTATGACACATTTTTGGTTGATAGAATATTTTATCAAACATATGCTCTATGCAAAGAAGGTAATTTCAATTGTAATTACACATATTAAAATAGTGAATATTCTTGGATATACATGTTCTGGCTAGACCAAAGCATAAAGAAACTCTGAATTAGCTCTTAATGCTTTAATATGTATAATGTTTGTAAAAGTGAACATTTCTACTTTTTATGTTATAACGTTTCATTATTTATAGTCTTAATTATACATTTTTCATGGTAAACTGTGAAAGAAAGGTAAGAGAAATCGTAGAGATGAACAATAGTATATATAATCCATAAATTTACTTTTAGATAAGATATTATTAGTCACAAAATCCAACTGAAAGATAATTTAATAAATAACAGTCTGAGTTTCCTGGAGTTGTAGATTCCTTGACAAAATAACAATATCTGGAAAAGGCATTCTCAAATATTACTACATTTATATGTCTTGTCATATAGCATTACATTGATTTTTTTGTTTTCTGTTTCTAAGCATATCTAAAATTAGTGGAAAAATTGATAGGCAAATAGACACGTCATGCCCTAATAGAAGGCATCATCTTACATACACAATAAAATTAAAGAAATTGATTTAAAATAAGCAAGAGAAAGGAAGTTGATGTGAAAAGTCTGTGCAATAGAAAAGGAAGTCAGAAAAAATAGCTGTTTCAGTAAGTTTTAAATCCACAAAAAACAACCAGAAGAGGACAGAAAGTATGTTTTGTTGCATAATTTAAACATTTTATTATTTTTTTAAAATATAGAGGTCCAATTTTGATGTATTTGACAAAGAATTTTCAGTTTTCCTTCAAGAGCTAAGTCTGTAACCAATCTCTCATGAGGCTCTCACACTCACAGCCTCTGCACCCACACTAATTTCCCTGGTTCCAGATCCCTGGAAGCAGGAACTTTTTGTAATCCATGAAAAATTAGTCAAATTAGTTAATTTAAAGACTAGCTCTCCAATCCCCTGCCCCCTTGTCATATTATGTATTTGGCCCTGCATAGTAGCCTTTTCTCCTTTGGAAGTGTAAGGGACAAACAGAAAGCGAGCAAGACAATATCAACAATGACAATATCAACAACAACAGTAACAACAACAAAACACCTTTTGTTTTTCTGTCATTGTTTCCTGTCCAGCATCAAAAGAATCACTAAATCTTATAAAACACATGGTCAATTCTGACCGGTACATTTTTTTTTTGCATAATTGTGAATTGTGAAGACATATATTTAGTGTGTGCCAGATAGACTGCATTTCCAATGCTGAAGTAGGATCTGAACATTTTAAAGAAACCTTCAAAGAAAATTCAAAAGTAAATTTCTAGATATAAGAGTGAACGGTTCAGTGGTGGTGAGCCTACAGCACCCATGCCACACAGTGGTTCTGCTCTTTGTATTATTCAAAGCTTTAGAAGATTTCCCATCCCTGAGAGAGGCCTGAATTACAGGAAACAGGATGGTGACTAGTCATCTACCTAGTCCCAGGTACTTGTGGAAAATATTTGAATTTTCACAATTAAAGGGTAAGATCAGTTTC
Source organism: Fukomys damarensis (assembly GCF_012274545.1). Lineage (NCBI taxonomy): Eukaryota > Metazoa > Chordata > Mammalia > Rodentia > Bathyergidae > Fukomys > Fukomys damarensis. The sequence continues at coordinate 23,226,080 of NW_022900918.1, read as the reverse complement.
CCTCTATATAAATAGTATTTCTATGAAATTGAAGAACATATTACCCCATGCTTTTATATCCAGTTAAAATTAACTTTCCTGTATATTAAAACTTAAAATTTTCATTAAATAAAATAGCAGAAATCATGCACCATTTTACTGATCAGCTTTTTGGTTACTAGGACGCAATACACAGCATCCACATGTTAAGTGGGTGGTACATTTTGCTTCACAGTTTCAAAGGTGTCAGTCAGAGGTGGCTGGTTTGGAGGCAGAGATATCAGACAGAAGGGCAGAGTGGAGCAGAGCTGCCCACTCCCTGATACCTGGAAAGCAGAACAGGGAAAGAGTGCCAACAACAGGCTTGTCCTTCAAAGTCACGCCCCTGGGGACCACAACTCCTATCAGCATATTCAGTTATAAAACTACTGATATTCTGTCACCATGACCCAATATCTCTATGAGTATATTAATCTGGTCAATGTGAAATTAAGATTGACTGGCGCAATCTTATTAATATTTAATATGTAGTATGGGTGGATATTTGGTGAAGTGTTTGTTTTAATTTTGCAAGTATGTCTTTTCATTCTTTATTAAAAGTTTTATATCTAAACCCATAAAAAAGCAGTATGGGATAGGACAGTGATTCTACTAAAAGTTTAAGAAAGATTTTAAGTATTGAAGAAAAGTATTAAAACAAATAATATCATTCAGAAATACAAACAAACTCAATTAGAGAAATTATTTTCCCTTGTAGAGAAAAGATGACTTAAAGATAATTATCAAATAATATCATCTAAAGATACTAATTTATAACTATGAGCATCTAAATATGGAATTAAAAGTGATAACCATATGTAAATTAAGTGGGCATTAAAATATCTGTTAAAACCCAAGCTACATAATTAATAAATAGTGTGAAAAGAATAAAAGAACTGTAGTGTCCCTTCATAAAAGATCAATTTAAATCTGATAAACTTGAAAAAATTAGAAATTATATCAGCTATAAACAGAAATTAAAATAAGTTACATGATTTAGATATTTAAATTTAAAAAAACATTTCAATTATTAAAAAGTCGAGAAATATAGAGAACATAAGACAAAGATACAAAAAAATTGAATGAGTTGAAGAATAACTTGCAGAGATGAGTGAAAATTGAGGCAAAACTTCTAGCAATTTATATATTTTTTATATTCATCAAATGCTAGTTTAGAATCTGGTGAATTGCTTAGCTTTATTAGTGATACATAATGCTATTCCCTCAACCCCCATTCCCCACTCCAAAAAACTGTTAGCCTCAAAAACTGATAGTTTTCTTAGTTCATGTAAATTTATATTAGATGTTTTACTGTAGTTCTTCTAATTCTCACCCAGATCTTTATTGCAAAATTTAGTATTCAATGAAGATTCCTTAAAGATTCATAGTCTTTCCATCTAGGATGAATTCTTAATTTTATTTTTGATTTAAGCCCTAGCAGTAGAGAGCATAGATGGTTATTCAAGCCTTTTGCAGGTGTGCACTTAGCAATCTCTGGCATTGTGCCATCAATCTATTTTGAGAAATGATAGGGTAAGGTACTCTGGAAACCTGATGGTGTCTTTATTTTAAGGGTGCTGAGCAGCATATTCTCTATGTTATGCATTGCCAGCTATATCAGAAACCATTTAGAAAAAACATGCTATTGAGAAATTCCTATTTGTATTAAATGGATCCTTATAAGTTTGATTATCAATAAAAATTCTTTTTCTGCCTAAAGATCTAAGCTAGATATTCTCCTTGCCTCAGGTAATGGTATTGTTTTGTTTTCACAGCTTTTGGTTTGCTACCATTTTGATATCACAGATCTCTTTTCATATTTTTCTGCCCTAATTTTTTTAACTCACTATTTCTTCATTTTTAAATGTCTTTTATCTCATTTTATGATATGCTTCATTGGAACACATGAAAATCTTTCAAGATATCAGAATAAAAGTGAAATAGTCTCAAAACAATTAAATATTAATGCAGTCTGATCATCAGCTAATTAGAGAAAAGAAACTGTAATTCCCACCCTAATTCTGTAACAAGTTTTGGTGTTATTGCTCATTATATGAAGTGTGATCTAATCTGTTGAATTTCTAAAATGTTTTTGTTTTACTCTGAAATGCTTTTTCCTCAGATTGTTCCCCTTATCAACTTCTTTGAAATATGTATGGGAATTTGTTTAAAAAAACACTTAAAAATCTGTACATTCTTTATATGACCTAGGCTTATATTTTATTGGCAGTGTTGTTTAGAATAGAGATTCCATTGTTTTAAAATTCTGAGTCCATGGCTGTTATGGCTTGTGTGCACATGTCGATCCAATATCTCATTCCCTCTTGGGTGGGGCTTTTGGGAGGTGGCTCATTCATGAAGGTGATAACTGGCTTAGTCCATTGATTGATTTAGCAGATTACTAGGTATAGATAAGACCCACTCTGGGTGTGGGTGACATCAACTAATGGGTGTTTATCCTGAATGAAATTTAAAAGGAAAGGAAGGCTTTCTGCTTGCTGCTTGCTGCCAACAAAGCCATGAGCTGTTTCTCCTCTGTGATGCCCCTCTGTCAGGCTGCCCTGCTGGGAGCCAGCTGACTATGGATGGAAACCTGTGAAAACTGTGAGTTAAAAATCAGCCTTTCCCCTTTTAACTTGTGGGTTTCAGATATTTCATCCAAGCAACAAGAAAGTAACTAAGAAAATGTCCTTTTAATATTTCACATTCTAGGTGAAAAAGTGAGAAGTAAGCATAAACAAGAATGCATGAGACTTCCAGAGAAGCAGCACATTTAAAGTGGAGTCAGATGGATTGGGGAAGATGTCTCCAAAATGGGACAATGTGACAAACTGCGAAGGATGATAAATAAAGAAAATGAAAGAGAATGCTGAAGGACTAGACTCAGGCACCAACTTAGAGTAGAAGCAGTGAAGGATGCGCTAAGTTCAAAGTTTTGCTCTTTTATACCCAAGAGGTCAAAACAGCCAAGGGAAAAGTGAAGCCAGGTGAGATTTTGGTAAACAATGATTAGAAATGTGACCTATATCGTAGATCACAGAGGATACATCTATCCGTGGGTTTAAATCCAAATGTGACATGAATTGAGGTATGCTTCAAAAAGCTATTTGACTTTCCAGAGTGCCTCACTGGAAGTAGTGTAAGAGGAAGAGAAAAACAAACAAACAAATACACAGTGAAAAAATCCTCCTTTATGAACTGCTTCAATTATCTAAAAGGAATACACTGTAGTAACAGATCATTAATAAAATACCCTCGTAAAACTTTTTTACAGTGGTCTACATTATTCTCTTTCATGTAGTAATGACTTAGAGATACCAGAACTTAAACCAATGGTGTCTAAATTTGTCTTAATATTTAACAAAGTTTTATGATTGCATGCAATTATCAATAACCAGTAAGTCATTGCTTAGGGGTTGTGGTTTAAAACATCTGTGACACAATCACATAACTAAGGAAAGGAAGCAAAGCTTCACACTGAAACAGAAACTTCAAAAGTATAGATTAAAATATTTTCTAAAAATTAATATCCATACTACAAGAAATCATGCAAAGGTTTCTAAATTAACCAGAACTATATATTTACTTAATGACAGTCTTTCATCTGCATTATAGTATGAAAGGGTAAAAGTGTGGAAAATAAGTGTCTTTGCCTTTGAAAAGCAAAGATTTGCAAAATCTCAAAGTTTAGAGAAAATAGCACATCCAAAATGAAAATTATATCTTACAATAAGCCTAAAAAGTACTCAGACAACTTTACCAAACACAATTCTTTAAAATAATCTTAGTGGTGTTTTAATAAAATCTCAGTGATATTACAGTTACTATTTCTGAATTCTATGTATTGTGAAATATTTCAGAATATAAGTTAATATCACAATATTTCCTTAATTTGTCTTGTTTTTATTTAAAGCACTTAAAATAACAAGATATATACTTCATATTGTTATTTTATGATTGTCCTCAAGAGGTATATTTCTGATAAAAATAGACAGAAGGTTTTAAAATTATATTTCAAAAATGCTAAAATATAGGTCATAAAATTTCTCCAATAATGTTCAGTTTTTACATTTTACATTGTTCATATAAGAAGCAGCTTCATTTTTACTAACATCCAACTCGTTATTCAGCACATACAAATCCAATGTCTCTGTAATCTGTTCTAGTTTTATAAATGTTCATCAGGATGTTACATGAGGACTAAAAATAAATATCATTGGCCTGAAATTGTACTGGGTATTAATCCATTTTCTGTTTCTATAACAAAATACCTCAAATTGAAGTGCTTATAAATACAGTCCAAGACTGAAATTCCCATGATTTTGGCTCTGGTAAAGGTCTCATGTCAAACGGTATCTCAGTAGCAGGAGTGAGCTTGGGAGACTTCACAGGGTGAGACAGGAAACCAGACACTGGAAAGGGTCAGTTCTTCTTTGTACAGCAAAATCCTCTCTTCATAAGATCTTCGTGAGATTAGCATTAATCCTTTCCAAGGACAATCAATGCCTTCAGTAACCTGTGTACATCCTCCTGGGCTCCACCTTTTAAAAGTTTCACCACCTTCCCATGTTACTTCACTGGGGATTAAGTTTTAAATACATGAGCCATAACCAAATCCAAATTTCCTAACTAAATATTATTTCTTCAACAAGGAAATCCATTCTAGTTTGAATAAATAATGTCCTTCTTACTGGAGAAAGTTGATTATCTATTCTAACATGAAAATAGAAGCTTAGAATGCTAATTTTACTTGTTCCTGTCATATTATGTGCTTTTGGGATCTGATCAATAATGTAAGAATGCCCTAATCATAAACAATTGAACAGAACAAGCTCATGTGTATTTGTAAGATTGCTGCTTCAATTCAACGATGTTTTCTAAATAATCATTGAGAAGATATTAACGCTCATGTGTTACAATCTAGACTGAACAATTAGTTAGGAAGCTAGGATATCTGAGACAATGCAACCATAATTTTCATTATGCATATGCATATAAAACCATACATTGTATAAAACATAAGTATATACATATATATATTATATATATAT
>NW_022900918.1:23193971-23220996 GCF_012274545.1 Fukomys damarensis | reverse complement strand
CCATAGACTGGGTTTTATATATATCCCCCCAAGGCAGTGTGTTAAAGACATAGTCCCTAGCTCATCTTGTTACACTGCTGAAAGCAACAGAGACCATAGAATATTATCAAAAAACTCCAAAACTGTGAGTTAGAATCAATCCTTTCCTTTTTGACAGTTGATTTACTTATGGCCTTTGCAACAGTAATAGAAAGCTGACTGACATAGTATATCTGCATATAGTATATGCATAATTTTACTGTATATTATTTTTATCATTGCTAAGGCTATTATTTATATGGCTTTTTCTTTCAGACCTGAACTTCTCAGAGAAAGATGTCTTATTTACATCTATGTTTACTGTTCCTAATCTATTTTACCATAGGATACCACTTAATAGGTGATTATTTCTAAATTTCATTTTCATAATACAATACTATTTATTTAAAATATTTTGGAGAATACATGTTTTTGACAACCAACAGAGGTCATGTAATAGTTAATGAAAGTGTGATTCACTCAAATAGAACTAGGGAAAGACCCTAAAATTTCCTCCACTCTACATTGTCACTTGAATTCACCTTTCTCTCAGAAATCCTTACTGAGCCATCTGCCATATTCTGGTCACTGAGACACTTTTATTAAATGGGAAACAATATTCATATACTGTTTAGTGATTACTCGCCCATTGTACCAGGTTTCTATGTTTCTCAAAGTAGAAAGGCAGTTTCTTTCAGTGTTTCATTGACTTTTGCTCTGCAAAGTACTTCCTCTAGCGTTACATTCATATCAAATATTCCTAAACTTATTGAATCAATGCATGTTTGGATGAAATCTTGACAATAATGACGTTATTCAGAACTTACCAAGATAACATGAATATGCAAGTTTACTGCTTCTATTTAATGAAAATGTGTTTAAGTATTTGTTGAGAAAATACTGTGCAGGTGTGCTATAATCAAGATTCCCAGCAAGTAGTTCTTTAGTGAGAGAATTTAAGGCAAAGTCTTTCTTTTTAATGAAACTTTGAAGCAATAAACTTTTGTGTCCAAACACAAAGAAAGTCTGAGGATTTTCAAGGATGGGACAATTCTGAACAGGCATCTGTCATATCTTCACAAGGACAATAGGTTCGATTTACTTTATAATGTTTAATACATATTTTTAAAAGTATGTAGTAACAGGATTTGCTTTTTTATTTAAAATATATTCATAACTGACATTAAATGAAAGATAAACCCTTAATCATTTCAATTAAGAAATATCATGATTTTGAGTTTGTTTTCTTCATGTTGTCAAAATTTAAAACCTAATTTTCTGTAATAATTCATAATTACTTCCTCTTTTCATTCCATCTGGAGGGTAATCAACCTATAAGCATAAGAACCAGCTGCTGCCCCAGTCATGGGGCATCTGCCAGGAGTGACCTGGGCTTTCTTCCAGCAGTAGAAACCCCAGAAAACCCTCAGGCAAAAAGGAAATTGGTATAAGTGAAAACACAGCTTGCTTTTTACACAGCAGTTTAATTCCTTGGGATGGAGAGATCTTTACTCTTCTTGTCTCCCCTTTCATATGCAACCTTTTACAACCAAGCAACTCTTAGTAAGCTCTTAATTTATATGGCAATAATACATATAATTACTTAGATGATATAGATGTGACTACTGATGCATTTTTTTTTTTTGCTTTAAAAGAGTCACCTAAGAATGTTAAAACACAGGAAAGAAAGAAAAAACATATTTGTCAAGAAATATCCAATTACAAAGGCATATCATAAGCATTTTTAATAATATCTTGGGAGGGAGCCAGGGGTTAGCTCAGTGGCCCCATGCCTGCCCCACAAGTGCAAAGTCCTGAATTTGATCCCACACACCCCCCAAAAAAAGTCAGAAAGCTAATAATACTTTGGGAGATAATATTTCTTACATAAATGATTGTGGAGGTTTACTTACACTTATAATTAACCATATACAAAAATAAATTATCTATGATTCTATAATTTTGTTATATTAATTATAAAAATGGCAAATATGCTACTGTTCAGTCTAAAAGTTAAAGATAACAATTGTTAGGCTTATAAAGCAGGTACTTTAAAGCATGTCAGCCAGCCTTTGTATCAATAGTGTAAGCAGGTTTTTAACATTTCCACTTTTCAAAGCAAGAGATTAACTTGCACTAAATTAGGCAACTCATTATTTCTGCTGCCTGTTAATCTCATGTTTTCCCACTAAATACCACAAAATTACTTTTTAGTTTTTTTTAATAATATCAGCATCATTACTCATTTTAATTCCTTAATGCCATAGTTGCAGTGCCAAAAGGGTGTTCCAGATAGAATTGCTTAATAATAACAGAAAAATCCAAGCAGTTATTAATATTTTCAAGAAACATATTTGAAAAGGCAGTTTGTAAAAATAATAACATTCAAATTGAGCATTTGAGATTGTTATTTTTTTTTTTCATTTTGGCTTGTCTTAAATAGTTGCTTATTTTTTAAGGAATTTCTAGGTTTTAAAATTAAATTATACAGGCTGGTTTCAGATATATTGTCCCTATTTCCTTTGTGTAATGTGCCTCCCAGTAATGAAGAATGAGTTTGAAATATTGAGAGAAGAGTTATCATCTTCCAACGGTTTTATCTTTTCCTTAAACTATGATGAAATATGTTTCCTTATATGTCTTATTTTTAATATGAGCGTCAATGGATACTTCAGTAAAATTAGGCATTTCAAGGGAATTTTTAATTTCTAAAATCTACCATATGTTCTTTAAATTAAAATTCAATAATTAAAATAAACTAAGCCTGGCTTTCTTTAGCCCCATGTTTTCATGATTCTTGGAAAAAAATCAGATAAATGTTTTTCATAAAGTTTTTGGTTGAAATTATCCTTTGTCAAATGATATTAAATGCTGTGCCATCATGCTAAAGTTCATAAGTGGAAAATTCTTTAATTTAAAAATAATAAAAAACAGTATAATAGATTTCTTTTAAAGATTAACAATAATTACTGTACTTTTTCTAGGCTTAACTGTTGAGTCTATTTGGTTCTTTTTTTTCTCCTAATCCTATGATAGCATAAACTGTCTATCTATTCCTACCCCTCTAACATTTTCTTCTTCAAAAAGGCCTATGGATTGCTGTACCTACTGTCTTCCACTGGTCTTTAGATTTATCACCCAATCTCCCATGAAAATACTTTGCCTCGGAATATGTTATATTTCTCTCTGTGGTTCCAAACTTGTCCCTATACTAATTTTACATTTCTAAATTTCTGTATTTTATATTTCTATATTTAGTTTTTCAAAAGCATAGCTACTGTTCAGACAGCTCTGATTCATACTTGACTTCCTAATCACAAATTGTTTTTATTAATAACATTCCTGATAGGGTTTAACTGTGTCCCCCAAAAAAGACATGCCAAAGTCTTAACCGTCAGGACTTCAGGATATGAATTTATTTGGAAATAGGTTTGAGGTTGAGGAATTAGGTAAAATGAGGTCAGGCTGGAATCAGGCTGACACTTAGTTAACATGGGTAGAGCCCTAATGAGAAGAGGGAAATTGGGACCCAGACAGACCGCAGCCTTTGTGAGGAGAGTAAGATACATGGGTAAAGACAGTCCTGTGGCAACAGAGGTAGTGAGAGTTCTCGATGGCCTTCTGCAAACTGAGGAATGCCAAGGGTGGCTAGCAAAATCAAGAACCTGGAAGGGTCAAGGGAATGTTTGCTCTTACAGGTTTTCTAGAATATGGCTCTGGCAGATCTTTGAATCTAAACTTCTAGCCTTCAAAATTCTGGGAAAACAAATTTCTCTTTTATGAACTGATCAGTTTGCAGAATTCTGTTTCTAAAACTCCAGGAATATTATTGCAACTATTGCAGCCCATAACTGAAATCTCAATCCTTTTTTTTTTTTACTTATCAGTCGACCTGATACCTCATAATTAATAAAGATTCCAAAGCCTCTTAGCTCTGTATTGAACATAATGGTTATGACTTTCCATGATACTTAGCTGTTATCCAATTTTAATTACAATCATTTATTTTATCTTAGTTAAAAACTTAGAAAGCTTTGGTACACAAATTCCATCAATAGTCTGAATTCCTTGCTAGTGCCAGCGCCCATATTTTTTGTTATGTAACTTTGTAGTTCCCTTTCTTCATGACTTTGGGCTCTGCTAGTAATGGTGTTTAAGGTCTCTAGAATGCAGGAGGTCATTATTAAGAGTCTTAACTGTGTCTGAGTTTTGGGACTATCACTGTAAAAATATGTTTGTGTTAAGGCCCTTGAGGAGAGACACAAGGCTTAATCGCCTCCAAACTTAGTGAGGTTAGAAGAGACCAGAAAACTATTTCTCAGCTGAACAAGCCTAAATTGCTGAGCTGTAGTCTCTTGGACTAAATATTCCACCCCCTTTTTGGTACTTCATGGAGCTGCATCCTCAGCCCCTCTCTGTCTCTCTCCTCTCTCTAACTTCTTTTTTTTTTTCTAAGTTGTCCAGAGTTTAAACTTGTGATCCTCCTGCCTCAGACTCTCAGAGTCCTGGCTTTATAGAAATGTATGAACACACCCTGCTAGGAATCTCTGATTTTATGAAATCGCAGAAGAAAAACAAATGTGAGGTAAACGTCTATGAGTTGCAAATTAATAAAATATAAATTTGTATTGTTTTAGAGATTTGTTCTTAAGTACAATATTGCACTCACGAGATAATAATTTAACACAAAACTATTGTCTCATAAATAAGCTAAGAAAATAATGAAGTTTTATCCTTTTCTGGAAACCAAATTAGGAAGCTTAACATCAAGAGATAGTGCCAGGAAATACATTTATATTCCATAGTGTACAAGGAAGTGTATACCTATAAGATTAGAAAAACTAAATTATTTATGAAGGTGTCAATTGTTGTATATAAAGATATCAATTTGGATTATAAATTCATGAGTGTATGATAACTTATTGCTAAGTAAGTAGACTATATATGGATTAAGTATTCCCAAAGAAACTGCATATACACATATATACTTATATATAGGCATCAAAGGAAAATATGCCTTTATCTTTTAAAGTTGTTCTTTAAATTTTATAAATGACATATCCAAAAATAAAAATGTAAGAAGAAATTTCCATTTTTACTGTGAGAGTTATTTATATATTTTAACTTAAAATGAAAAATACATGTAATATGTACATACACAAACAATTCTCAATTAAACTTTGAATTTTTCACATTTCCACATAAGACCATTTTACCCTGAATTAAATTTCTGTGCTTAGGAATTTATAGGATAAAATTGAGTCATTCATATGAAATCAGATGCACCTTCAGACTAATGCTAACTGAAGTAAATCAGACGCTGCATGCGTTCTCTCATATGATAAACCCAAAGTATAACAAATTTGGGGGCACAAGTAAAGGGCAGATGATAATCATTGGGGAGACAGACTTTGTGAAGACAGGAACGGAATATGGGGATGGAGACGTCAGTAAGTCTGATGAAGATATGATGCATAAATACACCGATCCACATGACGGATGTACTTGCTTCTTTCTGATCCTTACTGATGGGTTTGATTTCCTAGTTGTGTGAAGAAGGTACATTTTCAGATTCCTCACGTAGTGAGTGCTGCATGTTTATAATCCCAGCACTTGGAAGGCTGGGGCAGGAGGACTGCCATGAGTTTAAGGCTTCACAGTGAGTACAAGACTAGCCTGAACTATATTACAAGCCCTGCCAAGAAACAAACAAAATAAAAAGTATATTTTTGAAACATGAGAGCCTTTGAAACAAACTAATATTTTTTCATATTTGACAAACCCAAATTAAGAGAGAATATCACAAAAAATTTCCTCTTCTATGTATATTTAGCAAAATGAGAGGTGCAGACTATGTCTGATTATATATCATTTATTTTTTAAACAAATATTTACTGAACATTTTTCACATACTCTGACCATTGATTCATTCGATTTCAACATAACTGATTTTAAGTACATCCACTGGAGTTACATGAACATACGTTTTACTATATTTAATTAATAATGATAATTTCAATAAACAAAGACTTGCTCTCGTGCATTCCAGTCATAAAGTACAGTGGCCCATGAAGTTTGTTTTAACCTTTTGTTTTGCATTTTCAAGAATGAATAAGCAAAGAGAACATTCTTTTCTGAAAAAGCATCCTGTAGAAGAGAAACAGGACAAAAATACATGATTTATAGTATGATTTCTATTTCAAATAGATTTATTTTTAATTTGAAACAGTCTTTAATTGGCCCAGCACATTTAATTTTCGCCTAGTTGTTGAAAAAAAAACTTGATATATATTATACTGTGTAATGCATTAGAAATTGATATATTAGAATATTCAACACCTAACTCTGGCAGTGACTTATCGACGTTTTCACGTGAAAAGGCTAGATATGTGTCTCACCATTTTCATTTTATTTGCAGTTAACCCCGTGTGAAGTCAGATAAGCCAAATAAAAAGCTTAGCAGTTTCAAAAATTGAAATCACACAATAACAAATGTTGGCGGGGTTGTGTGGAGAAAAGAACCCTTCTCCATTGTTGGTGGGAGTGCAGACTGGTGCAACCACTATGGAAATCAATATGGAGATACCTCAAAGAGCTTGGACTCGAGGCTCCATTTGACCCAGCCATCCCTCTGCTGGGTATCTTTCCAAAAGAACTAAAAGAATCATATCACAGAGAAGTATGTGCACCTATGTTTATAGCAGCACCATTTGTAATAGCTAAAATTTGGAAATAGCCCATTTGCCCATCAGTTGGAATCTGGATAAAGAAGATGTGGTTTTTCTATAAAATGGAATATTACTCAGCCATAAAGAACAAGAAAATAGATTCATTCATAGGAAAATGGATACATATTGAAGATATACTCCTAAGTTAAATAAGTCACACATATGTAAATACCGAATAGTTTCCCTGGTGTAAATAATCTGCAATAAAACATAAGATTACTGTCATTTAGAAATGAGAAGAAAGGAACTAAAGGTGTAGGGAAGGTGGGATGGGTAGGGGAAGGGTAATAAGGGAAAAGAAAAAATGTGAGATAATGAAAAGATGAAAATAAAGTGTTTGTAGATGGGGAGGGGAGGAGGTGGTGAAGGGAGGGCAGGGACAAGGGGAAAAAATGAGAATCAAGACGTCATGTAGAGATACAAGATCCCAACAATGAACGTAACTGTACTGTATCCCTAAAATGTACCAATAAACTCAATTAAAGCTGAAAAAAACAAAAACAAAAAAATAACAACTGCACATTAAATAATTTAAAATATATTCTTTCTTTATCGTCTCATTTTTTAAAGTCAATTTTATTGGGTATAGTTGAGATTTACACATTTTATGGGAGACATATAGGTAGAACCTGTACTGAGTGAAACCAATTAACCTATCTTTATACACAGTAAACTTTTTTGTGACAAGAACTGCTAAAATCTACTTAATAAAAATCTCCAATATGAAATATTTGTATTGTGTCCTTCATGTACGTCATAGCTCTAGACTTCTTTGCCTGTATTTCTGTACTTTGTGTTCTTTGACCTACATCTTCCCATCTCCTTCATTTACTCTGGCCAAAATACAAGTGAGATCCTGCAGTAGATTTTTATGTTTGGCATATTTCATGCAGTGAGCATAATATCCTCCAGGTCTATCCATGTAACAGATGGCAGGTTCTCTTTGATTTCTAAGACTGAATATTTCATTGTGTGTGCATATAACATGATCTGTTGTGTATACACAGGATGTTATCTATTTTTCCATCAGTGGGAACTTAGGTGATTTCATTATCCTGGCAATTGTGAACAATGATGAAATACATGTGCAAGAGTATTTACCTTTATGGGTGGTTATTTTATCTCTTTTAACTGAAATATATCTAGTGTGCATTTTGTATATATTGATTCACATGTGGGACTGTTAGGTCATATGTTAGGTATATTTTTATTTTTTTGAGGCCTTCTGTACTATTTTCCATAATGGCTATTCTAGCCTACATCCCAACCAATGCCATGTTAAGTTCCCTTTTTTCCCACACCCTTACCTACATTTGTTACATCTTGTCTTTCTGACAATAACTATCCTAACGTAGGATGGGAGGAGATATTTCACAGTGGTTTAAATTTGTCTTAGCCCGGTGACTCGTGATACTGAACAACTTTTCATATACCTATTAGGCATTTTTATGTCTTCTTGAGAGAAATGTTTGTTCAGATCTTTTGCCTATTTTTAATCAGGTTGTTTTTTCTGCTCTCAAGTTTAAAAATTTACTTTTGATGAAAAATCCCAATACATTTCCACAAAGATGTAGATGTAGATTTGTTACCAAATTTTTTTCTAATGAAAACATCTTTGTTTCTTCTTCATAGAATATCATTTTATCCCAAATTGTCTCAAATATTAATTCGATTTCAATGTAGCTACTTTTCTTTTATAGCTCACTTAAGCAGCACAGCAAATATTTAATGGGGCTCATGATATAATTGAGTCAGATGATTCAGCTCTCATCAAATGAATCATGTCAACACAATGCAAAGAGCTCATGGATTTTAGACTAAAGTACCCTATTCACATTTGAACTTTTACCAGTGATGCAGTAATTCAATACAGTTGTCTGTTTTCTCATATTTAAACAAAAATCAAATACCTGTTTCAGATGAAAGTTAAATGAAATAATGCTTACAAAAATATCTCCTTAGTATTTGCTTCAGAACACAAATTTTAGTTCTTTCCTATACTTCCTATGGCAAAAAGGAACCAGGTCTAAGGAAACCAGATCTTGGAGCTCCCTTAAGAGTGGTGTACATTTCCTTGGGGCCACAGAACAGTGTGCTAATTTGATTCTCATGGTCATCCTGTAAGTATTCAGGACAGAGGAAGGGGAAGCTAGACTTCAATTTTCTTATTATCTTATGTACCACAGTTTACTGCCAGAGAACATAGAGTAACCAAAAGGGGATTTGCCCAAGCCACTCAGGTTTTCTAGCTTTAACCTCATTGCTTAGTTATTAAAGGAAACAATGCATTAGAAGGAAAGAATTATTGATGAATTTGAAACAGGCAAAATGGGGACAGAGGAAGAATCTAACTCAGGACAGGGCCATTAGCCATTTAGTGTCAGGCACACTTCTGGAGATCATACAAGGCAAGTGTCAGTCCCCAAATATTAGTGTGGAGACACAGGCAGCTTTCTCGAGGTCACAAAATATGGAAACAATCGATTTGGATTACAATAAATCAGCAGCTCCGCTTATCAGGTGCCTGAGAAAGCAAATCTGTATATACTGCAACTAAATTTCATATTAGTTCAATAACTTGCCTAGGTTTCAGAGAAATGAAGGGAACAATCTTGAATTTGAACTCAGAAGCACTTGACAGCCTAAGTCATTGTTCTTATTCTTGGATAGCATCTGACTTTCACTGCTATTTGTAGCTCTGCTGCTGCTTCTAACATAAATGTCTCTGGATGGTGGCATAGTTATTCCTACCTTGAGAAGTGATGTGTGAAGAATTCTTTAAAATATGTAAATGTATTTTGAAAAAAATTAAGAAATTTTCATGAAAACAGTTTCCATTAGTTTCCAGTGTGTGTTGTAGAACCTAATGTACAATTGCCTTAAAAAAAATCATGCTTTTTAAAAATGTTGTTGTTACCTTTAAATATTTTCAGTTTTAAAACAGATTTTTAAAATTTTAAGTCCTCCAGAATTTTCTAATGAAATGCATTTTTAAATGTTTTCCCTCTTTTCCAAGAGTACAATCATCAAACAAACACTGAATTCTTTTGGTTGCATTTAAAACCTTAATTTTAAAATTATGATGAAGTGTTTAATTCACAAGTCTAATTTTTATTGCTATACTGATTTAATTTTTTTCACCAGTAAAATCTTTCATATATATTTTATTCCAGATTGTGGATTTAATTATACTGTTATTTCATTGCATTTCACAGCACTCATTTAAATCCCACTGTATTAAAACATCAATTTTCTTACAACTGCTTAGTAAGTGGAGAACTTCTGTTCAGATCAAGGATGTTTACTTCCTGTATATTGTTTTCAAAGATCATCAATTTTTATTAAACTTGCAGTACAACTGCCATGCTGAAATATGCAGATATTCATATAAAACAGGATAATTTATTCATAATAAGACAATAATATGCTAAGAAGGAAACAAAAACTGCTTTATGTGATGTCTCATGAATAATAAAAAACATTTTACTGATAATATTTTTGCTAGAGAATATTGCAGAAATACTCACTAAGAAAAATATGACTCATGAATATATTTATTGTTTGGAATCTATATATGTGTTTCTGAATTATATAACTCTATTGCCAGGTATAAAACCACATAACTTTCACTTTATTTTACTTTCATATTTTTAATTATTTTGAGCAGACTAATAAAACTTTCATTATGATTTATGCTTTTATTCCTCTTGCTGCTATTATTTATTTCATAAGTATCTTCAACTTTTAAATTTATATATCATCTTTTTTTATTTTTGTGGTTAATTATCATAATTATAACAGGTAATATTTATTTTCAAGATTCCTATTTGGAGAAGTAAAACATTTCAGAAATCATTATTCAAAAAAGTATATTACCTTGTGGTTATGCTTCCAGTTATCCAGCATTTGCTTTCAAGATTTTATCGCCCTGAGAGAGGAAACCACCCTTTGTATGGAATTAGGCAACTATGCATTAACTAGCCTACTATACTCTTTGTGGATTGTACCTGAGTAACCAGGACAACTTCTGTAATCTGTCACCAAAGGAGTTTACATTAATGAACTCAGAAAATCCTGCAGAACTTTGTGCTTTCTCCCTCCTGCCTCTTTCCCTCCTCCTCCCTGCTCTGCTTTGTGTAAATCCTGCGTGCTGTGTTCCCAGGGAAACGCCAATGGAATTAATCCTCATAGGCGTAAAAAGAGGTATATATTCTCCTAAGTGAAATAAATAAGTCACACATGTGTAAATACCAAATAGTTTCTGGTGTGAAAAACTATAATAGCACATAAGATCCTAATGAGATAATTGACCATGTGAAATAGGAAGAAAAGGGCTAAAGGTGTAGGGAACATAGGAAGGGTAGGGGAAAGGTAATGAGGGAAAGAAAAAAAAATATGAGAAAATGAAAAGATGGAAATAAAGTGTTTGTAGATGGGGAAGAAAGGAGGGGGTGAAGGGAGGGCAGGGACAAGGGGAAAAATGAGAACCGAGACCTGTCATGTAAAGGTAAAAGATCCCAATAATGAATGTAACTGTACTGTAGACCTAGATTGTACCAATAAACTCAATAGAAAAAAAAAAGAAGAGCAAACTTCTAATTAGGGCTCTTGAGATTGACAGGAATCACTCACTGAGCCACTGGTATTATTAAAGCTGCTTTTTTCTCATTCCTCTGTCTTTGAGTGCAGTCCAGATTTCCCCGCAGTTTCCTGCCAAAGTCCCAAATCATGTCATTCGTTGTCCTTTTGTAAGGGTATCTTCAGAGGAGAAAGTAAATGGTGATATTATCACGCATTTTGAGGTGGGATGAAGGAGTCAGTTCGACTCCATAGATCTACAGGACACTGACATGGAGATCAGATAGGCAGTCTTTCAGCTGAAGAATCTATGATTGTAACTGACAGAGTTGGATTGAACAAATAATTTCAGAACATTTTCCCTATAATAATTTTCTACATGACAATGTTGGAGTTTTTGGTCTCAAACCATAGTCTCATGTCCTTAAACATATTTTTCAAATATCCATTCAAGAAAGCCACTTGCCCTTGTGTTGCTTCTATGAACTTCAGGGCTGATTTCTGTGTCCTCATAATGCTGCCAATCCAACTAGAATTTCGTTCAGGAGACTCAGCCATATGCAGAAGCATGTGAAATGTCATAAAGGAGTTTGGTGCCTAGGATAGGAGACCAGTCGTGGGTTTCTGTCATGGTCTGTGCTGTTCTGTGATGCTTATTCTGGGATCTGTGGGTCATCAGTATGATTAAAATGTCTAACTTGATAACAGTGGCCCAAATGAAATGAGAATCCAGACAGAAGCAAGTTTTGCTCTAGAGTAGACCCAGAGTCACTGCTATATTCTCTAGTTTTTAAATAAAACATTTCTCAAAGATCATGCTTAAGCATCAATATTAACCTAAAATTGGACGAGTATTTTGAATGTATAGAATTTACAACTGGCATTAAATAGAATATTTCATTGATTGCTAGTAAGTAAATGAACCGACAAATAAATAACTTAAATTGTCACTCCATTGTCCTTAAACTATGTTCTAAAATATGTATAGTATTAAGTATTTCATATAGAAATTTATGGTCCTGGGTAACTTTCTCAGTACGCCGTGTTTATTTATACAGTAGTTTAAGAAATAAATCAGGAAAGAGTGACAACTTTGTCAGGCTACAAAAAAATTCTACTAAAAATTAGAATAAAAATAGAATCCCTAAAATATATTAATTTATATGTCACATGTTAAGGTTTCCAAGCATATTATGACATGTTTTCTTTCCTATATTTTAATAAGTTTTGAATACTGATTTCATAATTTATTTTTAAAATTTAAAAGAATTCACAGATGAGATTTTGGCCATAGTTCTTCTATCTGAAGCAATTGCTTTCCTTTTTGATGACTTGTTTCTTTAGCATAATAACTAGACCTAACGGAAATGCTATACCTGTGCTCTGTCATTTGCATCTGAGAACTTGAAATTTAGTTTTAAACAAAATTAGATAAGCCATGGTACTATATGCTTTGACTAATGCCAAGTCATGACTTAGACTCCATAGTCTATTGTCAAATTAAGGCAAAAATAATGTACCCCTTCGGTGAAGTGGCAAGCTCAGAAAGGGGTCCATAAAGGAGAATTCTCATTACAATAAAGTTTTTTAATGGTGTTCCTGTCAACATCTAGCTTTTCAAAGATTTTTGACAGAGGTTTAAATTTTCTTGATGAAATTCTGTAAGAACTCTAAGTTATAATTGGATTTAGACCTTTTAAAACAATACTTACACATAATGGAGATTTATCTACCCATGTTTGCACTGGCTTTTCATTTTATATCTTGATTTTGAAAAATAACACTAATATCATTCCTGTTATGTCACTGTTATTCTCACTTTAAAGTATTATTGGCAGATCTGAGAGATGGGCAGCCCTTCCACCTTCCCTAATGATGTGAAACAGTAGGAAAAACAGGTTTTGCACTTTTTCAAGTCACTTTTGTGTTTTACTTAAGAATATAAGGTAGTATTTTAACAATATTTGGGATAATTGATATTTTTAATTTAATAATGTACATATTGTTAAGGATGCCTTTCCAGAAAATATGAGAAATCTCTGAACCAGTTCCTCTATTTTTTGCCTAATTTCCTCTAATTTTTTGCCTAATTTTCTTGAGTAGAAACATAAGTGCCTGAAGGAGTATTGAGGGTATCTGTTCATTACTAAGTACAACACTTTCAAGTTAAACACAGGATGAAAATACTCACAGAAGTCACTGCCTCCCTATTTTCTAGAACTAATATTTGTTCCAGGATATCTAGGCTTCAGGCAGTGACAAAGATCATCTTCTCTTGTAATCCTGCATCTGGAAGAAGTTTGCAGAATTCTGTTTACACCCTTCCCTAAAAGCCCCACTTCATCTGCCACCTCATGGCTCCAGGTAGGTGTACCTAGACAGAGGTTACCGAGTACTAGGCAATCTAGTTGGCAGTTCAGTAAATAACTTTCGGAAATTTTATGTCTTGGATTTCCACAGGGAAACTAGCAAACGCTATGGTTTTTATCCTCTGGTTATCCTGTGAAAGGGCAGTTTACTTGTCTTTTTATAATTGAGCTGTGTGTCTCTCCCTTGCCTTGTTCACATTACCACGATTATCATTGCCTCTCAAAGAAATTCACGGAGACACACATTTCTTCAGAGCACCAATGATCCTTGAGTGTACACCAGCTTTGATGTTGGAGGTAGTACACAAGCTGTCTTCAGTGAAGCATAGAGCAAAATCTTTGGAGATATATTTTATTTGTTATCATTTGGCCACCTAGGGAAAGTATTTCAGGGAAAAGGATTCTCTCTTCTCAAGGTGAGTAAATGACTAATAGCAATAACATCTTGTTCAGGTAAAGAAAAAATAGAATTAAGATAATAGTTGCAATAATGATGTTTTAATGTATTTAATATATATATGAAAATATTAACAGATACAAATGACATCACCTGGTGACATTTTCCTCTAATGATACTGATAATTTGTTTTTTGAGATAGTCTCCTCCTGTTTCTCAGGCTGGACTTAAATTCATGATCTTCCTGCCTCATTCTTCTGAGTAGCTAGGATGACTGTTGCATGCCACTGCAACCAGCTGATAGTAATTATTAATGTCCAGGGCAGTAACTTATTGAGGAACACATCAGCAAATGTTATATTACAAATTTCATTGTTTTTCACCTAAAAATAATTTAATGAAACATTTCTGTTCCATTTTTCAAAGGTGGGTGAAAACAGACTAACTCAGTTGCCTACAATCAAGTCGTGGAGCTAACACTAGAACCTGTATCATTCTGACCTCATTAAAAAAGAATTCCCTTCACAGTCTCACACAGATAAATACACATTTTCACAGTAATCTAGATAGCCTGTCAAAAATTCACTCATCTGTTTACTCAAAGAGTGTCAGCTAAAACTGGAACCACTTCTAAATTTGGAATAGATTATTTTAAAGCTACTTCAGATATGCTTTCTCAACAGATGAGGATTTGGGGAATGTCTTAGAAAGTAATTGCCAAAATAAGGGCAATTAATATTTTAATGATTTGGGGAGGACAAAATTTATAATTTCAATTGCTCTCCAAAATATCTGGCTAAAAGTAGAGGGCAACAATAACTAAGTTCACAAAATATTTTTTAAATCCATATTTATGTTATCCAGTGGGGATGGTTATTCCTCATTTGTTTGCTTTCTTAGAAGGGAGTGGTTTTATGTTACACTTCCCAGTAAAGAAATGTGTGGGAGAAACTCATATGACTAATGTGTTTAAGAGAAGAAATGAATATGGTTGACTCTGTGTCTCCTAGGTTTCTTTTTTCCCTCAGCTGATTTGCAAGGCTAGTGCCTCCTGTGCTGCTCTTTGAAGTAAGCTCATTCTGTTTCTTGTCCTGCAGGGGGGATACGCAGATGCCCCACAGCATGGAAAACTGCAGGACTGAGTTTATGTAACTCTCCTGTGAAGGATAAATGAATTTCTTTTATCTAATTAACCAAAGTGTTATTCTCTAGCATTATTACTAATGCACGCAGCATTTCATCTTTCATTTTTCTGTTTTCTTGTTTCATTATCTGAAAAGAGTAGGAAGTACACTTTTTTATTTCTCCAGAAAAACTCCAACATCCTATTGCTGAAAGACACAACTTTAGACAAAATTTAGAGTTGCTTACTTGAGCAAGGAATAATTCAGAAGTCGTATAGAGCAGCATTCGGAGCTAGAAAAAGGGGCTTGTATAGGCTAAACACAGAAACAGAGTAGAAATCCTCCGATTGGCTACAGTTAAAAATTGACCTCATTCGGGCATGGTGTGGTGAGACAGCTGCCTGCGTTTGGCGGAAGCTCACCTCTTTGTGACTGGCTGAAACTCACCTGTTTGTTGCATAATATAAATTGGGTTTCAGTTTGTTTATATACTATATGAAATTGTGATTTCATTACACAGGAAGTCATACTCTGGAGACAGCCTCAGGCCAATGATCTCTTTCTTACTCAATTTAATACTACAGTATTATTCTGAATCCTTGAGAATAGTGATAACTATTATTAGAGCACTATAAAAGATTAAAAATTCTGGCATTGAGCCAGCAAGAAGAAGTGAAGGTCATGTTATATTTTAAAGTTACCTTTTCACAGGCACTTACCCATAAGATATTAGCTATTGTTCGAGTTTTGTTGTTGTTTTAATGGAGCCTTGAATTATTTAGCATGTGTTGTATAAGACTTAATAAGCAGGAATAGCATTTCTGCAATTGACATTGGTTTGACCTAAGGCAAGAAACGATCCTTCATAACTGAACATAACCTCACTGAATCGAAAATAATCTCTTTGTCAGAAAACTTATGTTGGATGAAAGCTGATTTTCAGCCTACTTTTATGCTCACTTAAGCTAAGAAAAGAGCATTAGACAAACATTTATAGCATTGATGCATGGGTTAATTTTCCCTGCTTTTCTTATGTTTCTCAGCCATTACCTCTGATTAGAAGTTATACCTGCATGTTATAACTCAGAGTGGATGGAAAAAACACATCATTTTGAGTCAGTCCCTATCAGTTGGCCTCATAGAGGATCTGTTTTGAATTATTTTGAAATCTGTTTAAAGTTTAAATTTCAAAAACTCAGATTATGGCTCCATTCTTATAAGCTCAGGAGATCTTATTATGAAAATATAAAAAGAGCGGTCATTAATTTATAAAGAGTAAGTCATCAACTTCGATTGAGGCCAAATAACATGTCAATAAAATACCAACAAGTGCAAAATTTAAGAAAGGCAATTTAAAAGCCTAAGATGGAACATTTTGTCTATAAAAAATCTTATTTCTTAGGGTACATAGAAATGAGTGAACTGATTTAAAAATATCCTTTGGTCTTGATATCAGGAATAGGGAAGATGAAAACATAATAAATATGATCTAATTAAGCTGGATAAGGAATGAATTTTATATGTCAAATATCATGGTTTCACAGGAAAAATATGCACATAAAAAGAAAATTAAGATTTGGTTGGTCCATCCAGACAGATGGGACTGAAAAAGACACACCTGGAAGTAATTAGTTTTATAGAAGTCATTAAAGGGGCACCTATTTGGTCAACTGTTTTAGTTTCCACTCTATCAAAAGGGTGACTGGGTTTGAAATAAAATCTCAAAAATAAAACAAATATTTTGAGAGATAGCCTCTTAAAGATTAAAAAAATCTATTTAAAATTGGAGAATCACAATATGAACATAAGAACTAAGTAAAGAAATATGAGGAATAGTAAATAGAGAAAATATCATCAAACTTGAAGGGGCTAACTTGTAAGATGACTGAATGAGATTCAAGGTAGCCCAGTTTGTGGACAAGCATTGTTTGTGTCCTGAAGAAATTGGCACAGAGCAGATGCAACACCTTGAAAAGAGCCAGATAAAATAATAATAAATCATTTCCACTTCTGATTTCTTGGGAACATATTCCCTTAGTAGAAAGATTCACACACCAAGTTTGTGAAAGTGTATAATGTTTTCTTGAACATTCATTGATTTTTGCAGCCCAATAATTTGTTTATTTGCCCTGCTTGGCTATGGGGAACTCATAAAACAAAATCTAGAGGATTTTCTAGGAAGTACCTAGGTCTACTACCAGCAGAGAAAGGCAAAAATAAGTCTTCATATCTAGCAAAATTGCTAGCTGTATGTGTGGAAAGGAAAAAAAAGTGCACTCAAATAGATTAAACTGCTAAAATATCAACTGAGACTTTCTCAAAGTATGGGGTAGGAAGAAGAAATAAATAAAGGTACAACTTCCTACTGTAAAGAAAGCTAGTAGAAATTATTGCTTGTCAAGGCTGGGAATATTCAAAACCTGCAGAAAAACAGTCGGGGCTTTGAAGTGTTAGATATATTGGTCAACAAAAAAGTGTTTCTTTTTAAATTTTTATTTTTGGGGTATTTTTCCCAACAGCACAGGAAAGAACAAAACCTCAAGATCTGGGAACGGGGCCACAGTCAGTACAGTTTTCCACACATTGCTAAAAGGACCATAGGCTTCAAATGCTTGCTTCTGAGTGAGGAGACAGTGAAAGAGGGTGACAGTTGTGTCTCCAGCTATGACAGAGGTGTCTATGACACAGTCCTCCAAGTGGGTCTCTGCCCGGCCATCTTTGAAGGGACTTTAGTTTGCAAGGTCAAAGAGTTATATTTTTATAATTAAATTTTATTTTTACTTTTTTTCCCCATTAAGTTTATTAGTACATTTAAAGCAAACAAGACAGTTACATTTAGCATTGGGATCTTGTACCTTTACATGATGTATCTTCGTTCTTATTTTTTCCCCATTCCCTGGTCCTCCCTTCACCCCCTTCACCCTCCCCTATTTACAAAGACTGTTTCCATTTTTCCTTTCTTCACATTTTTTTTAATTTTTACTTTAACAAAAAACCTTCCTCAAAAACTTTCATATGTTGAGACGTTATATTACAGTAAGGAGATGCAAATTTTGGATTGTAATCTTAGGAGTTTTATCATGGGATTAAACTTAAATTCAAATATAGAGAACAAGTGGCTAACTATATTTAAAGAGGGCATTAAATAATTGCTACAATAGTTATTACTTAATCTCTGCTATTATTTCATCCACTACTGATTAATTTCATCTCATAATCTCTGGGGAGGTATATTAAAGATGGTGCTCATGCATAATTCCTGCTAGGAAATTAAGAGGCAATGTATTCAGCTTAGGGTTTAGCAGAGACTTTAAGTTATTTTACTTAATGACTTGTTTTAATTCAGTGCTTCTCCAACTTCAGTGTACATAGGAATTACCTGGGGATCCTGTTAAGCTATAGAAAAGCAGATCCCAGACTGATTCTGATATTCTGCATTTCTAACAAGCCCCATGTGATTATGCTTCTGGTCTCCATTAATAAGTTTTTAACCCATTTCAAATCCCTCTGTGTCAAAAGCTAACTTTCCGCCAGTGGATTCAGGAAGACTAAGGTAGTAACATTGTTGGCATTGGGGTAGTGACCTCATGAGTTCTGAGTCAGGACCATCTCAATGAATGAGCCCTCTACTTGGCTAAATGAGACTGATTATAGAACTAAATAAAAAGATCTGTGGAGTACTGGGAAGGAATATTCAGTTCTCATTCTTTGTATTTTTTGAGTGAGGAACAAACATATTCCCACCTCATAACCCAAAGAATAAAGATATGTAAGGAACACGTTGAGCTACATTTGCCTGGTTTTCTCTCCTTTATCCACAGGCAGTAAAATGATTCTCTTACTCGATTAGATGAGGGTGTTTCACCTAGCTTTTAAGATACCTGCTTTCTTCACTCCTGTATAGGATAAATTTGTCTGGGCAGGAAGGTCAGCATTTCTCATTTCTGCCAGCATTAGGTGGATCAGTCTGTTTAACACCAAAGTGAAGCTTTATAAATCCAGGAGAACCATCCTTAAAACTGAATTCATCAAACAGTTTTATCAGAAAAAAATTATCTTCTTTGATCTGATTTCTATATCTTATTGCCCCACAAACCTGAATGGAAGATAGAAATTTTTCATTAGCGGCCATTTAAAAGACTAGCGGTAAATAAGCAATTGAAATGCCTACTGATTTGTTCATTTCTATCAATCAGTTTCTTTCTTCACTCTCACTGCCATTGTTCTGAGTCATGAGACAAAGCTTAGGGAGGAAGACACAATAAAATAGGCTGCTCCTTTCTTCAACTTTCAGAATTATTAGAGGAATAAGTAGGATAATGATAAAATTATAAGGTTTCCTTATTTAATTTTTGCTTTATCCATCATTTCCCAGTCTTAGCAAAGGGTATATTTTAAATGTACTCCAACATGCACAGTGAATCTGAGCACACAGAACAAGCACCTTGTTTTTCCTGAAGGAGCACAGCGAACGCTTGAAATTCCCTTGATAAACTTCGGCTTCCACATCAGTCCTGTAACCACCAAAGTGTACAATGAGGAGCGGTGATCGGCCTAGCATGGCAGAAAAGTCCACACATGGGATAACTTGAATATCAAAGGTAAATGGAGTAAAAAGAGCAAAGCAGTAGGTATCAGCATGATCTGTGAAAATGTTAAGCAAGACTTGTCCCGAGTCCATAGATAGTTTTCCAATAACATATGAGAACAGCTCCTCACAGCAGAAAATAGCCTTGATTCAAGGGATATGCATGACTCTAAGATTCTTTTAACCACAACAAGGGCACAGTAAGACTGCTGATTATTCTGTTGCCATATTGAGGACGATTAGGTAGATCAGGGGCTGAGAGACTCATCTATATAAAAAGAAATATTAAAAAGCATGGAAGGAGCATTGAACTATGAATAGGCTGAGTTAGCAGGAGAAGACTGACATGATATGGTTGAATGGAATGTGTATCTTTAAACGTACCATGATACCCACAAGAAATATCGGATCAGCTGTCAAATAATAGAAGCTGTATTTTCTATCTTGACCAACTAAAGCTAAAGGGATAATTAAGGTAGAGAAAGATAAACAACAGAATATCAACACAGCCAATCTAATTTTAGACTGAAAGCCTTTGAGAAATAGATAGCAAAGAATATATGGAAAGGAAATCATGAGAGAGAAGAATTATTGAAAGCTAGAGAGAAAAGCGGATCCTAAAAGTTCAAATTTTTGAACAATGTACTATATATTTCAAAAAAGGAAAAATAAATTTTTGTGAATATTTTCAGCACAAAGAAATGATAGATAGATAGATGGATCATAGATAGATGAGAGAGGGGGAGAAAGAGAGGAGGTAGATATAGTTAACATGATTTAAACATTGCACTATGTCCATATGTGTCAAGGCAACACATGGTGCTCTATTTCATATGCATAATTCTCCAATTTTATTTAACACTTTTAAAAATTAATTAAAAGTATTTTTCCAACTAGATACAGAGGGACAGAATTTCTTTGGATTCTTGATACCACAGGTGACTAAATCCGCGGCCCTAGTCTCCGTATTCTTAACAGAAATACTTATACTAGATGACTCCCTCTTAAGTTCTGAGGTAAAAGTATTTTCTAGGTGGATTTCAAAACATTGCTAAGTTATCTACAATACCTAAGCCAGAACAAAATTATCACTAAACCCAATGATTAAAAATTTATTTCTGGAACATCTTTCATTTAAAAATCACTTGGGCACATGCCTCAAAAGGAAAATGAGGAGTAAGTCAAGAAAAATATTTAAACAATAGTAATTCAAACCTGGAAGACAGTGAAAGAAAATTTTAGAATAAGAATTGAAGAAGGAAAACAAAGTTTTCTTGGACGGTGATCATGAACCTGAAAATAAAATCGGATGCATCAGGATTGTGAAAGGAAAACTGAAAGTCTGAGAAAAATGATTATTTAATAAAACATTAAAAGTAAAATTGTTACTTTTATTGATATGTATTAGCACATTAATAGCATATTGTGTGCAATATGATGGTTAGTGTTGATATAATGTTAGTAAGGAAAATGCACTAAACATTTGGTGAAAATATAAAGCAAATTATAATGTTACATGATTTTGAAGAAAGACCGGCCTCTTTGTGCAGATAGTATGAGAGCATTATCCTTGCTGGTAAGGTAAGGATAGATGACCTGTCAGAGCGTGATGCAAGTGTAACTCTGAGTAAAGAGGAAAGGGAAGGAAGATAGCAGAGGTCATTTGAGCCTGCTGAGCTGTCAAGGAAAGGGACAGGAAGCCTTAGGGAGTCCTTGACTTATAAGCATCCATCAGAAAGAGCCTAAAGTATTCCAGGAACGGGCTTGTCTCCCGACTGTCCCATGCAGTACTTGCCCAGGAGAAGACCCTGAAAGCCCACTGCCGTAGTTGGGTACCTTGGTTAACATACCCGATGTGACTGGATGTTTACGAGGCTTTCTCGTTATCATCATAGCATAATGAGAAGGATAATTTAGTTTCTAGAATATTTTATTTTAATTTGCCCAGTGATTATGACATGCTGGGTGAAGAATATGAAATGAAAGCACACCATCAGGCTCTGCTTACAGTAAAAATATATTAACCATAATCAAAGTAGTCCTCTCCGATTGTTGTAAAATGTAAGAATCAACTTCTGCACAAACCCTGATTATTAATATGGTTAAAAAATAGCTGTCACCTTAAAGATACAAAAATATCACAAGGGAAGAGATAAAATAAATGGTAGGAAAAGTGAAATGAAGTAAAAGAAGGGATAGGACACTTCATTGTCATCTCACAAAAGAGGAGTCAAGAGACCATTTCTATCACCGCAGTAATGAGATATGTGGCTTAAATGTTTTACTTACCTCAATAATTTGATTAACAAAAATTTACATTACATGATATGACTATACAAAGACAGGAAAATGTCAGGGGGAGTGATGTGAATGAGCTAAATCTTTATATAAACCTGAGGTAATTAGTATTGCAAGGTATTATCTAGAGTTATGGATGCAACCTCCACAACTATAAACAAGAAGCTATTTTTAATTCATTACCTCTTCTGACTAAGCCTGCAGCTTGGGAAGATTCAGTTTGGAAAATTTTTGTTCTTAATTACATAACTTTTATTGAAATAATAAGTTTAAAAATAAATAAAAATTGGATAACTTTCTGTAAATAAGATTCTTTTATATGTCCATATATAGGCAGATATGATTTTTATTTTAAAAGTTAATGAATAAATAAAATAATAATTCCCTCATCCAGATGGAATCATTTTTTTGCATTTGGTTTAGAGTTTTCATGTCACAGTAACCTAACTAGCATTATAAGGTATATGCTGCTTAGACAAATAGTTTTCATTTAGTATCTGTAATTATCCCCCCTATTCATATGTGTCCTTTTTTCTTTCTGTGGTACTGTTACTGGGGATTGAACCAGGACCTTTGAACTGGGATATGACTCCACTGGTTTTTTACATTTTACGTTTTGTGTGGAGAAATGGTCTTACTAAGCTATTGTACCTCGGCTGGGCTCAAACTTTCAATGCTGATTTCTCAACTTCCCAGCACTCCAGTGACAGACATAGGACACCATGCCTGCATTTATACGCATTTAAAATTAAATTTCAACTTCCTTTATGTATTATTTATCAATATATTCCAGAAACTATAAATTATATTTAAACACTAGCATATTATCACCATTGCCACTAATATGAATAAATGCTGTAATAAATATGTATGATCATTTGCATTTTTATATCTTTTGGTAATAAATCCCAAGAAATTATGTTATTGTATCAAAATCATAGACACTGTAGGATTTAGGTAAAGGTTTTGTTTTGTTTTGTCTTTTTTTTAAGCTACAATCCATTACAATGTCTGACTCCACTTTTCCAAGGAAAATGCTGCATTGTTGCCCTTGCATTTCCTCTTCCTTGGTTACTGTTGAAGTTAAACAGGTCTCATACATTTATTGGCTATATTTTGTCTTGAATATTATAAGCTTCTATTTCTTCACCTATTTTTCTACTGCAACGTCCCTTTTTGCGTGGAAATTTTATGTTTACATGTGGACCAAACTGTCCAACTTTCATTTCTTCTGCTTCTCAAAAGACAGTGCTTACCTAGTGCATCTGCAAAGCTGAGTCGTCTGTGTCAGATAGGCACATTTCTTCCTCAAAGCCTCCTTGTCACCTGGTGTGTGACACAGACGGAGACAGCAAGGCACAATGGGGCTGACTGTTCCACAGTGTGTGCTCTGGTTGGCCAGGATGCTCTGTAACCCTCGGAAAGGACCTCAATTCCTAAGAATCAACGCTCAAAAATGTACTTATCCAGATTTCAAAAGTAATTTCCTTACCTGTTATTGATTTAATGTCATTGCCATTGCAAATCATCTTCTGTTTCTTCTTCCAATGTACACATTTCTTACCTTGAAAAATCCTGCTCTGCTTGTTGTAGGCATTGTCCAGTTTGGTAAAATATTTCTTTTTTTTTTACATTCATGTGTAGTTGAATTTTTTGGGCATGCTTGGTAAATGTGGATTTTCAATTTTCAAATGTTGAAACAGTCTGAAAGAATAGAACAATTTGAAACAAAATGCCTTAAAAGAAAAGAAATTCAAAGAAAAAGTTAATTAGTAATTAAGAGCAGACAGAAAATGACCTTTATGAAAACTGTCTATACATTAGGAAGAAGGCTGATTTAACTTTGAATTAGAAGAACTAAAACAAATATTTAATCATTTTGAGGCAAATGAAAATGTGGCTGCCTACAGTTCAAGAAATAAAAAAAATGTAGTCAATCATCATATAACTTTTCCTTTGTACCTAAAGAGAAAAAGATTGTGATACATTATAAGTTTGTAGAAAAAAATCTATTCATTTTCTATTTGTTGCTTTAGGAAATGGAGATTTCCTTTTCAGAAGTCCTGTCTATCACTAAGGGAAGAAACGTTACTAGGTCTTTCCTCTTACTTATTAGCAAACATATAGAAAATCATCCACTGTTTATATGTTATGCTGAAAAAATATGGGACTGCACTGCAGCATCTATGATGCGGAGAAAAAATGTTGTGAGGCAAATTCTTGTTCCTGTTGTATAAGCAACCTGAATAGAAACAGATGGTTTTGTTTTCTTGCTGGAAATTGCTTTCTAGCAAATGAGACTCTCCACACTGGTCACTCACTGTTCACAATGGTCACTTGTAAGACCATAAATGTTTTGAAGTATAGAGATTTTAGAGGCTACACAAACACAGGGACTGAATGCTTCCTTAATTTGTTACCAGCACTGTGGATGTCAATATAAAAATTAGTGCTGCAGCACAGTTTGGGAAATGCAGGAATGTTATTTTTTGAGTGGAATTTTCTTTGGTTTCACTTTAGGGAAGTTGATGATGTAGACTAATGAGAAGGTCTCATCTGCGTGCCTTTTGGCACAACTCTCCCTATGACCTGGGACAAATTACATAACACTTTTAAATATTACATTCCCTACCATTTTTTAATTGGGAGGGGTTTTCTGGGGAACCAGGTTCTTTTGTATGCAAAGCAGTTGTCCTATACTCTTAGGCTGTATATTAATGATCTTTAAAATAAAAATGCTACTACTTGATAATGATAAAGTTTACCTTGGATTTTTGCTACTAAGATCAGAAGCGATGCACTCAAAGTCATTTTCACCTCACAAAAGCCGAATATTTAATAGCATTTATTTCTAAAACCAACATTGCCATTATTATTATTCATTTTAGAATTATATATTTTTGTATATTCCATAAAAGCTGCCACAAACCACACTTTTAACATGTCAGGCAAAATTCCTCTCATTTTCAAATAATCATTTTTTGTTGTGTCTTTTCCTGTACTATTATTTTTTTAAAAAAAGAAGAAACCAGTATTACCCTTATTATTTCTTATTCTTTATGAAACATTGTCTGAAATTGCCTTTTCAGGCAAGATTCATTCTATACACTATTTTACTGGCAATATATACTTACTCCAAAATAATCATATTTCTAGAGGCTCGATCCTACATAATCTTCCCTTAAAATCTAATCCTAAGTAAAAGCACAGTATTTTAAAAATCAAGAGATCTGTCAGTGTCAGAGTGGCCAGAATACCAAGTGGATTTTGTACCCTGTGGCCAGATTTTCTTTTAAGAATATCATGCTTTCTGTAAATCTCCCTTAGTCGAAAAGAAAAATGAAAAAGAAAGAAAGAAAAAAAGACATCCTTAAGAAAGTTCTCTTTCTTTCATCTTTTGTCTTTGATGCTACCAACTACTTTCTGGGTTATGCTATGGCACTTTCGTGAGTGGTGCTAAGAAATAGGGCTGACTGATTGTGAATGCTGTTAGCTGGGACTTCTGCTGCCCCAGTTGAACTTGGCTCAACTAAGGGCATTTATCTGGAACCTATGGTCAAAGCTTCCTTTTGCCAAAGATGACAAGGAAGCTTGACAAGCATCACTTTTTTGTTGTTGTTCACTCAGGAGGAAGGATTATCACAAAGAATCAAGACCAATTAAGTGTTCTCTCACGGCCTTTGTTAAGTTCACACTCACTTCCTTATCTTGGCTGTTTTCCTTGTTTCTCATTTATTCTGAAAAATGAGAATTAGCTTTTTGTATCAAAAATAAAAATACAATTCTAAGAGCAAATGATTATGGAGTGCTTACTGTGTGTTCCACATTATTCTAAAGTACTTTTGCATGTATCATTCATTTAACAGTTTCACACTGGGGCTATAATTCATGTCTCCAGGCTAGGCAGCTAGAATCGCCAGTGATTTTGACATGACTGTCAAATCTGTGGCTTTTTATTAATTTTATTAGCAAAAATATTGATAAAAGTGGTTAGATAAAGTTGTACTACCAGTGCCGCAAGCCCGACAGAACCATCATGCCTGTATTACTGGTGGTTCGAGCTGGCAGGAACATGCTAATCCCCACAAACCTTATACTAGAAGTATCATTGTTGTCTCCATCTTAGACATAAGGAAACTTAAAATCAGAAAATTTAAATTACCTGTTTCTTGTCAAGTAACAACCCTCTTATTTGCTTTCTTGTTGCTGAGACGCAATAGGTGACGCCCACAACTTACATCAGGTGAGGTTCATCTTGGCTCACAGTTTGCAGAGGTTCTGGTCCATGGTCTCTGGCTCTGAGAGAGGAGCAAAGCAGAGGTGAAACAGCTCATGGCACACAGGAAGCAGAGAATCAGAGGAGAAAGGAGGGATTAAGCCCTTCCGGGCCACACAACAGTGACCCGTCGCCTTCTACCAGGTCCCACCTCCTAGCACCACATTGAGCTATAAACTCACCAGTGGACCACTGATGATTATCATGCCCCTATGATCCAGTCTTGTTAAAATACAGATTTTACTTCATTTATTCATAAATGACATTATTAAAAGGGAAGAAAAGGGACTAAAGAAGTAGGGGAAGTGGGAAGAGTAGGGGAAAGGAAAGGACAAAGAAAAAATATGAGTAAAGAAAAAAAATGGAAACAAAGTCTTTGTAAGTAGGGAAGGGTGTTTTGCAGTTATTCTTGAGACAATGCATATTTGACAATCTCACAAATAATGCTGATCTGCACAGTACACTTTGAGAAGGAAGCCTGGCTATCATCTTTGAGTTCTGTTAAAGTGAATGCTTGGTTCTTTATTACAGTGAAATTCCTTTGTTTTACTCTGCAAGTGGGTTTAGCTATTGCATAATCCAGTCATTGTTGACTAAAACTGCATTATCTTAAAAATTTCATAAATATAAACCCAGCTGGTTGTGTCAC
>NW_022900918.1:23183344-23193780 GCF_012274545.1 Fukomys damarensis | reverse complement strand
ATACATATATATATATATACACACATCCCAAATTAAATTATGAAACTAAAGATGGCACAAATTACCATGCTATGTATAATATAATGAAAACCTGAAAGTATGTACCATGAAAAATAGGATTACAAATTTTGGGCACATAAACAGGCATACAAAATATTATATACATGTATATATATATATATATATGCATAAAGCTACAGGTAAGCATTTAAATAAACACCTATGTAAGACTGCCTGTATCAGTAAAAGGAGAATAATTGTTCTTTATGCCTGCTTCTCAATCCCCAATCTAATTCTGTCACATAAGTCCTGTTCGAGTTTCATGAGCATAAAAACTGTTTTCACTTTTTCAACATTTGCCTAAAATTGCCCACTCCCAAATTAGCCTTTACAGCAATTTCATGGATATTTTAGTTCAAATGTTGCATTTCCTTTGAGCCTTCCACATCGCCCATGTCTAATTCCCATCAGCAGCTCCAGGGATATAAGAGTACAAGCTGGGTAACAGCAGGAAGAAAACGCAATATCAATCGTGTCATAGCTTTCATAATTAGCCACTTTGTGGAAAGAATCACTGCCTCACAAAGGTACCTGAAATTAGCTTTGCACAATGACCTCTTTCTACCCCTGTATTGTCAGCATCTAGGGCTCAGCTGGAAAGAGGAGGCCACTCTGTGTTGGAGCACAGTCAAAAAGCAGCCACACCTGCAGCCGCACAAGTGATGAGCATTGAAATAGAAATTTCTGGTGTCACAATTAACCTTGATGAACCATAATCTTTGAATACTCAGTATAAAAGCATATACAAATACTTAGCAAACTGCATGAAACTAGTATTAGATCTGCACACTGAGCTAGAGAAATTTGGAACTAATACTAAATTAGAAATCACTTACAATTTGACCTGCAAAAATATCAAGTGTATAGTTAGTGGAGCTTATTTTTGCTCTTTATTTGTAAGGTAAAAATACTTGCATTAATGAATGTGTCATGATTATTTTACTATATTGGACCCTACAGTTTATAGTAGTGCTTTGCAAACTATAGAAGGAAGTGAAATCACCCAGTGGGATCTTTAAAATACAGGCAAGGGGCTCTTCCCATTAGATGCAGTAGAACTACAGTACCCTGAGAACTAGCGCTTATGAAAGTCTCCCATGTCATATTGACGTTACTGGACCCTAGACTATCTGTGGAGAATTACTGACAGTCAAGTATACAGTTTTCTTTTTCCCAGTGCAAGACATTAAATTCAGACAGAGCCTTCACACTGAGCTACTTTCCTAGTCCTAGTCCTTTTTCTATTTTGAGACAGCACCTTGCTAAATCACTAAGTTGCCCAGTACCTGGATGTGGCAATTCTTCTGCCTCTGAGTCCCACGGTGCAGGGATTATATATTATTATTTGTTTTGCCTACCTCATTTTCAGTTTGTTTTATGGCTTGCATTTGTCCTCCAAAGTTCACCTGTCAGAAGCTTAATCCACAATGCAACCCTCTTGGTTCCTTAGAGATACTGAATTACCTTCATTTAAGCACCTTTAATGAATTGATTTACATTGAAGAATTGGTTAATGTCACTTTCTGAGAAGTAGGTCAAGTCTTACAAGAGTGGGATCTGCAGAAGTTTATCTCGTAGAATTTGAAAACAGAATGCTTGTGCACAGAGGCCTGGGGAGTAGTGCGAAGGGAGGAATGGGAAAAGGTTGATCAAGAATATCAGGATACCATTAATAGGTGCAAGAATTTCTGGTATGGTAAAGCACACTAGGGTGTTTGTAAGGAATAATAATATACTATTCATTCCAGAAAGCTAGAAGAAAATATTCTTAATGCTTTAGTCATAAGAAATGGCAAATGTTTGAGGAGATAAATATGTTCAACTAATATTAAACATTATACAGTGTATATGTGTATCAAACATCACGTGATATCCCATGTGTACAATATGATGCAGAATTTTAAGGTTTTCAGTCTAACAACTGAAAAATAAGTTTAATTTAAAACACCCAGCCTCTCTTCCTCTGTAACCAATATGTATGCTTTAAAATTTATATGGGATTTGTTGATTCTGTAAATTATTTTTTTAAATAAATGACAGAGAATAAGGCAGATAATAAGAAAGTAAGAAACAGGCTTTCACATTAACTAGAGAAAATGGCTGCAGAGGGTAACATAGATGCTCTATGTCCTAGCACCCTAGCGAACAAAAACATCACCATTATCCACCACAAATTTTTATGACTTCAACCACTTTGACCACAAATATATATGACATCACAAGCATTCACTGCAGACCACACAGTCACTCTATGCCCTCTATCATATGCCCCTTGCAAAGAGCCCAACTCTATAAATGCAGCTCTGATTTTCCAGATAGAGAAAGAGAAATTTCACAAGGTAGAACACAGGGTGAGTTAGGGAGCCCTTCTAGTTCTATGTGAGATGTGACTGCACCATACTGTTAATCCTGAGTTTAGAATAACTTTATTTTGTTTTCAAATTACCTGTTGATGAACTTAACTCAGGAAAAGAAAAGTTTCCAGACTCAACATTTCTGGCCCCAGAGATTTTAATGCATTGCAATATTCAGTCTTCCTAGTAAATAATTCGAGGTCTAAAAATTTAAATAAATCATTTCTGATTCAATTCAAGAAATCGTGGTGTCTGCATATTCAAAAAAATGGGAAAGGAGAAAGCATGATAATTCAAAATGGTATGTCATAGCTCTAGGACCTGGACCTGAAATTTATGCTCTTCGAGATTTTAAGAAAGTTTTATCATACAATTTAATTTTAACAATGTCAAAGGGTAAAAATGGCCTGTGAACACCTCTGAACAGAATTGGAGTGTGTATTGAAATAGATGTATTGGCTTTCTTTCCCTTTTTCATGTCCAAAATGTCTCATGATTTTACATGTTTAATACTTTAAACTGATATACAGAATTTGATAGTGGCATAAATTAATATGGTGACCTTTAATTTATTCTGGCTATACCCGTGTTTTTCAGAACAACAATTAAAAAGGGGACCCTTAAAACTGAAAAGGAAGATTTAAGGATAATTTAGGCTTCATGAAAAATTTAAGAATGAAGTATATGGAAGAAATCTATAAAGAGATTAATCTTTGATTCAACTCATGAGCTGGAATTTGTACTTGTAAAAGATAGTCAAGCTGTTGTTTAAGGGATGCACAGTTTCAGACTTGCAAGATGAAGAAGTTCTAGAGATGTTTCACAATAATTCAGATGCACTTAACCATATTGTGTCACACACTTAAAAGTATAAAGATGGTGAACTTTATATTAAATATTATTTGACACAACAAAAAAGAAAGAGGGCCTGGAATCTGAAGACCAACATGCTAACGTCCTCTTATTTCTGATGCTTCTTTATGTATTTATTAATTGATTTTACTTTCCCAGTAAGAGCAAAGCCTTTGAAAAGTAATCAGACCTTAGAGGACTGTATACAAATGTAATTCCAAATCTACTCCAAGTTTACAAAAAAACCCTAAAAATATCCATCAGAATACTATTATATATCTGTTCACTTATCACTATGTCTTTGAAATGACGTATTCATTTATACTACAAAAAGTTATTGCATTTTGAGCAGTTGTTATGTGAAAGGCATGGCTCATTCATATACAATTTAATGACAAAAACAAAATATATCCTATTTTCTGTGGACTTATAAAACAGGTAATTTTCAATAAGGAAAGGCATTTTTCTCTTATTTTCATATATACCATATTTTAAAATAGACTAAATATAATTTGGGGCTAGATTTAACTATTTTATTAAGTCTTCTAATATTTGATACTTGAATAGTCCCTTTTTTGTTATTACAATTAAAGCTCCAATAAATATGACTTAAAAATATACATGAGTACTGAGTTGTAGTACTGTGGTAGAATACTCACCTAGCGAAAGCTATGTCCTGGTTCCTCCCATCAAGAACAATATATATACATGCATATAAGAAATATTTCTATATGGATATGAGCACTGTAACAACATATTTCTACAATAAATATATAAACTGCCAATTGGATACAAAGAAGTTTTGCATTTTAACTTTTGGAAAAAGTTTTACTATATTATTTCAAAAATGCTTTATTCCATTTAAGCTATTATTATCTTATGTAGGATTCCTAAATGCAGCCACGCTACTTCTGATACACAAGCAATGATTACACATACGTCAATATGAAATATTTCAATTTTATTGGTGATTAAATTTAATCAATATCAATATAAAGACAAGGCACTGTTTGCTATTCTTTTTTTGCTCATTGAGTTTATTGGTACATTTTAGGTATGCAGTACAGTTACATTCATTATGGGGATCTTGTACTTTTACATGACAGATCTTGGTTCTCATTTTTTCCCCCTGTCCCTGCCCTCCCTTCACCTACCTATCCCTTACCTATTTACAAATACGTTATTTCATTTTCTCATATTTTTTTCTTTTCCCTTATTTCCTTTCCACAAACCTTCCCAATTCCCCTACACCTTTAGCCCTTTCTTCCTGTTTTTTTTGTACCAGGTATTGAACTCGGGTTCTTGCTCTTGCAAGGCAGGTGGGGAAGCAACTGAGCTAAATCCCTGGCCCTTTTTCTTCCTATTTCACGTTGTCAATTATACCATTAGGATCTTATGTACAGTTGTAGTTTTTCACACCAGTATTTATACATGTGTTACTTATTTATTTCACTTAGGAGTGTATCCTCAATATGTATCCATTTTCCTATGAATGACTCTAATTTCTCATTCTTTATGGCTGAATAGTATTCACTTTTATAGAAAAACTACATCTTCTTTATCCAGCTTCCACCTGGTGGGAAAATGGGCTGTTTTCAAATATTAGCTATTACAAACTGTGCCACTATAAACATAGATGCACATATATCACCGTAATATGATTCTTTTAATCACCCAGCAGAGGGATGGCTGGGTCAAATGAAACCCCTAATCCCAGCTCTTTGAGGTATCTCCATATTGATTTCCATAGTGGTTGTACCAGTCTGCACTCCCACCAGCCATGGAGAAGGGTTCCTTTCTCCCCACAGCCCTGCAACGTTAGTTATTGGTTGATTTCTTGCTAGCAGCCACTCTTTTTGGGGTGAGGTGGAATTTCGGTGTTGTTTTCATCTACTGTATGCTATTCTTAAAAAGTACCACGCTCTCATACTGCTAATAATCTATGAGTTCTGGAGCAGCAAGATCACCTGGGTTATTGATAGAATCCTTAGGCCCAATGAAGACACACTGGATTATCACCTAT
Organism: Fukomys damarensis; assembly: GCF_012274545.1. Classification (NCBI taxonomy): domain Eukaryota; kingdom Metazoa; phylum Chordata; class Mammalia; order Rodentia; family Bathyergidae; genus Fukomys; species Fukomys damarensis. Next base: position 23,188,491 of record NW_022900918.1, on the reverse strand, counting down.
TTTTTTTTTATTTGTATGTTTGTTTGTTTATTTGTCACTGGGGATTGAACCCGGGTCCTTGCGCTTGTGAGGAAGGCGGCAGAACCACTGAGCTAAATATCACCTGTGTTTTAACGAGATCCCTGGTTGACTCAAATGCACATTACATTTTGAAAAGTGCTGATTTAGTGAGCCCAGCCCTACTCTTTGATCTTGCTATACTGCATAAACAATTTATAGCTGGAGGGACATGGACAAGTCTCTATATTTAAGCAAGTGTTTCTACATAATGTGGAAAAGAATATTATGTGCCTTAATTGTTTTTAAGGTATTTTAATGAAGTAGTATTTGCAAAGTAGGTAGCATAGAAGTTGCCATGTAGCTGTCCAGAAAACATTAGCTCCTATTAATTATATTGAATATATATTTATCACAAGATTATTACTTTAGTATGATAAGTATGCTTTATAGACTTCCTGTTATTAGCATTACACATTAAGAACATTTAAAGTCTAAATTAGAAAATTCTAGCACAGCTTTTCGTTATGATATATGATTTGTACACTACAATGAAAATGACATTTCCATTTTTGTATTATATATTTCACTCAAGTGACATATTGGTAAGTTCAATATTTCATCACAGTTTATGTAGTTGTGGAGTTTTGTTTATTTATTTGTTTATTGTTTGTTTGTTTGTACCAGAGATTGAACTCAGAATCTTGCCCTTGCAAGTCAGGTGCGGCACCACTGAGCTAAAATACTGACCCCATATTTGTGACTTTTTAATAATGTGATTTATTTTCTAAATGTATTTACTGGTAGGACAAGACTTATTTATGATCCTTGTTCTTCAAAGTATTGAAGTTGCATACACAGTCAGTTTGGCAGCCTTTGAAATAACTCCAACTTGCCCCATGTTGTGCGTGTTTCCCCAGGCCCTCTTCAGATGATTTAGCAAGTCAGGTCTTTATTATTCTCCTAGGGAGACAATTACTACTTTAATAAAGTTGACTGCTATTTCTCATGTGCTACTTCCCTCCATATGTAAATATTAAATTTTTCTTATTTCAGTTTTATTTCATTACATTTACCTCAACAAAGTTTGTGTGTTTATCTATTAGTTAAGAATGTAAAAATATTGATATGTGTTCATTCAAGTATTTTTCATTTACTAAAGTATTTATTATTTCTAGGTACATGTGCAAAATAATTACAAGCTCCTGCAGCTCTTGTGAGCATGCTATTCACTGTTCAGATGAAATGTTTCATCTATGGTCAACACTGGGACCTACAGGATAATTTATTATTTGTAAATGACAGGAAATATAAAAAATCATTTTTAACATCATAAAATTTCATTAATTCTATGTAACAATTTCAGTATTGCTTCAAACCTAAAATTGATATATTTGTAGTAGGACTTAAAAATTCCCTAAAGAAAGCAAAGAAACTATAAATTGTATTTTATGATAAAGACAGGGCCAGAGAAAGATTAGATCCTACTAGAAGGCCTTTTTCGATTAAATGCTATTTGGATCAACTCAAAATTTAAGCTGCAGATATGCAGAATACGATTTTTTTTTCTTGCTACTCTTCTACTACAAAAAAATCTCTTATTTCTAATATTGTTTTCAGCTTTTTCTCCCTACTTGATTTTTTTGAAACCCATGTAACCAATACAATAATAATCCAAATACTGGCACTCTCTGTTAGGAGAGATGAGACACATGCTTCACTGCGGAAGAACATTAGAGGAAATGGTGGCAACCACAAAAATGCTAAAGAAAAAAAAATAAACATAAAAATTCTCTATGCCCAAGTTTGAGCTGGCCTGGTGGTTCTAAAAACTCACTGGCCACAAATATAAAAATCCTCTTAAGCACTTAGCAACTCTGCTATGGACTCTCACCAGGTGACTATAACGAAGTTTGTGTTTGAGTTAGGTGACCTGAGAGCTGCCTTTGGTGGTGCAAAGTCTCAATAGAGATAGGTTTGTCCTTCAGCACAGATGCTAATAACTTGGGTACTTCTTTCATACAAAGAAAAGATCTTCTGCCACCAAGGGAAAAGCAGAAATTTCTTCATTGCTAACCCCATCACTTCAGTCCTTGGTAAACTTTTGCCCCTAGAAGCAGAAGTTATAGGTCTCTAAGAAATGGGCAGGAAATTGTCATGGAAGAAATGCCAGGCAAAAGCCAGTGGCAACTATCATGGAGAAGAAATGTGTGCAGAGTTCGCCATCAACACTGATATCACACAAAGCCTGTTGCCTCTGGCAGAGCAGCTGTAACCTGTTTGTTCTTAGGAAAGAGGCATGAGACATACATGAACACAACTGTTAGGGTGACAGGCAGACCAGACCTTCCATGGTGGGTGGGTGAAGATTCTGAGCTAAACTCATCCCTGAAGATCACATGTAAGAAGGCCATGCTGTTATCATCATGAATTCTCCATGAAAATAGTAGTATTTTACAGGTTGGAGAGAAGCAGGTCTGTTAGAGATGAACTGTGATGAAGGATGCAGGCTTTCTGAAGTTGGAAAAGAGAGAAGCACTGGGAAAATGGGCTGGGCCTTTATACTCTAAGACACTCTACATACAAGGCAGGAATAGTCCACCACTGGAGAATCTGAAGGATGTGCTTTATTTCAGGCATGTCAGGCAGTAAATGAACTAACACTGAGCTCGACTACTGAACAGGTTGATTCGGTTCCCCATACTTACACAGGAGAATCATGTACTTCTAGGCATAAATACTTTTAGCTGGATTTTTAGCACAATTTCTTCAAGCTAGGTCCAAGATTTCATCAATGACCAAGACTTGCACAATAGCAATATATGTTACCTGTTTTTAAGAGAGAAAGTAGTCAAACCCAGAAAAGGTGATCATTGAGACTCTGCTACTTTGAGAGGTTAAGATAACTGCAATTAACATGTTACAACTTACTGAAAATTGGAAAAATATTTCTGAGCAATTAGGAATTATGATCAGAACAGTGGAAAATATAAAAAAGTCCAATAAGAAATTAATAGGTGTATAATGTTCATACAAATACACAATAAAAAGAAAAATTCAAAAAAATACACACATACTTCTATGCATCATAATCAAATTGATAAAATACAATGATAAAGAACTCAGAATAGGGAAGAAACACTATATAAAAAGAAATAAAAATACCAGAACTTGGGCCTGGGATTTAGCTCAGTGGTTACTCCACCTGCTTTGCAAGCACAAGGACCCAAGTTCAATACCTGGTACCACAAATACCAGAACTTTTAATCATATACTGTACCGGTCAGAGCACAATAAAATGAGATCTTTAACAAAATAATAAAAATATATTGGAATAGAAATCCAGAGCCAGTGAAAGTATATTTCAAAAATAATAGTAAAATATGGTTCAAACAAATACAAATGAACTCATTAACAGCAGAACCATACAATAAATAGTAAAGAAAACTCTCCAGACAGGAGAAGACTTATGATATCAAATGACAGTTTAGATGCATAGCAAGATAAGAAAAGCTTTGAAATCAATAAAATGTAAGTAAATACAGAATACATTTATATGTTTATTAGTCTTTAAAATAATTATCTCTATAAATGCAGGAACAATATTATGCAGGGTAACATTTATAGGCATACATTGTGTAAGAGCAGTAACAGAACAGGGAGGGATGGAAGAAAGTATTCTGTTCTAGGGATTTTAAAAATTAAGTGCTGTCAAATCTGTTGCAAGACAGAGGAAAAAGAGAATATTATACTATGGGAAAATTTTATTAAAAACAAATACTATTAAAAATAAGCCCATGTTAGGATAAAAATGGAATATAAAATACTCATTAAAAAGGGAGCAAATAAAAATAATAAAAGTAATATTGTACAAAAAGAAAACAAATACCAATGCAGTTAATTTTAGAGCAACCATACTGATAATTTTAATAATAAAAATGATTTCAGTGCCCCAATTATGAGACAAAGACTGATGGAATAATAAAGCTCACTTACTTTCTGTGAGAACCATAATCTTTCTACATGATTCATTAGTTACGTGATTAAATAGATAAAATATAAAAGTATGCAAAATAATAATAATATTATTATAACATTCAAAATAATGCTGCAGTTCTTTTTTATTAAAAATAAAGGATAGTCTATTTGTTTCATTGAGTTTATTGGTACATTTTAGGTATACAATACAGTTACATTCATTATTGGGATCTTTCTGCATTTCTTATATAACAGAAAAAAGAAAACACTATACTAAGAAATATTGTGGGATACCAAGTTTCACTACAGAATGGTTACATGCCAATTCTTCAATCTTTAAACATCATAAGTTTTAAAAAATCATAAGTTTTTACTCATTTAATAACAGAGCTTCAAAATAAGTAGCAACTCATGATACTGAAAAGAGAGTTACATAATCAAGAAATATGATTAACACACTTGTGCAGTATAAGCAAATCAAGTAGACATAAATGCAGTGTGGATGACAGCAGCGTGACCTTTTGGGAATTCACAGAACCCTGTCTACAATCAAAATACACATTCACTTGCAGTGCATATGGAGCAGTATGGAAACAAAAACATTTCATTCCTACACAAAAATTTAAACAAATGTAAGAGTTGAAGTCATACAAAGTATACGGTTAAGCAACAAGTAGTTTATAAGTTCCCAACAGGAAAATATTTGAAAATAATTTTGAAATTAAATTTTTAAATAACTCAGAAGTCAAAGAGGAAATTTCAAGAAAACTTAAAAATGCATTTTCTATTCTATTAAATCAAAATAGAACATAGCCAAATTTGAAGGGTGGACCGAAACCTTTACTTAATAATTTACTATACTGAATTATTATGTTTGGGGTGAAAACTAAAATCAATGACGAGTTTCTTCTTTAGCAAATTATAAAAATAAATTAAAAGTAAACAGATCTAATTAATGCTATAGTAAACATAAGAATAAAAAGTGAATAATACATATATAGTCAACTAAATTTTCACATAGTTGCAAGACAATCTACTAAGGCTTCTTTAAAAAAAAATGTTCTGGTCCGAGAATTTCACTCAGTGGTGCCACTGCCTGCCTCGCAAATATGGACGGTCTTGAGTTCGATCCCTGGTACAAAAAAAAAAAAAAAAAAAAAAAAAAAAAAACA